>NC_133619.1:625248390-625548390 GCF_048593235.1 Sminthopsis crassicaudata
ACATTGGCTGAGATGTATTTTACCTTGAGGGTCCTCTTTATGACCACTAGATGGTGTCCTTTTTTCTTCCTCCCTTCCCAGCCCTATGGAAGCTCTCCAAAGAAAGATCCTGCCTACATTCTGTATCCCCTGGAAGGCCAGGGCCCTTTAAGGCTCTGAAGATGTACCTATCCCTAGGTAATAGGGAGCCTTAGTGGGCATAGTCCTGTCTAGTGGCTTCCCCTGAAAATGTCATGGGCTAGGATTGAGAGGAAATTGTATGACTCTCATTCTGGCTGGCCCTCTCAGATTCCATTTTCTTGGTGACTGCTCTTGTACCTATTAAATAGATATAATATATATATATATAATAGATCTATTATATATATGTGTGTATATATATGATAGATCTATTATATATATATAGAGAGAGAGACAGACAGACACACACACACATACAGAGAGAGAGAGAGAGAGAGAGAGAGAGAGAGAGAGAGAGAGAGAGAGAGAGAAATAGGTAAATAATAAAACTATATCTTCCAGACCCTTAAATGCAATGCTTGGTTAGACCTCGATCCTTCAGTATGAGATGTCTGCATTGCTGCTTTATCTAAACTTGCTAGGTGCTCACCCATATGATTTGTAACTTCAGGGTTAATGTCTTTACCGCTATAGCATGCATATTCTAAAGATCCTACTTATATCCTAAAGAAATCACAGGTATCTTGAGTGTTATAGCTTTTCTCTCAGCCCTGCTAGATCTTCAGTCACTGAATTGAACAGAAGGTTCAGAAGGAGTGAAATCCTCAAAAATTCTTTCTGCTGTCTGTCATGTGATGGACACAGCAGCCAGGCATCCAGCAGCTAGACTTACATAAATTAGGAGTTGGGTTACAGGAACACGGGTCTAAGTTAGAGGAACATAGATGTGTCAAGGGTGTGCTGGAACCTGTTCCAACTGGCTAGTAGATTGTTAAATTTTTGGTATGATCTTTTACACCTTGGCAAAGATTACAAATCAGGGCTAGATTTATTGTTTAATAACATAGATTAGGTTTAGAGATGTGTCATGCTTTTAGCAAAACTGGTTGTTAAAAATTTACCAGCACACTGCCGGATATGGCTTGCCCAAAATCACAGTTAATAAATGGTAGAACTGAGATTTGAACCTGTGAACTCTGATTCAAGAGCCAAGGCTCTTCCCACTGTCATAGTACCTTGGTGTGTGTCTGAATTTGCAAAAAGAGCTCAGGCTGAGACCTCTTTCTGTCGAGGATATCACCATCTTCTCAGTGGCCTAGGTTCAAAACTGATGAGCCATTCCTGACTCCTCTCTCCCTCATCCTCCACTCGAATCAGCTGCTTAGTCTTGTCAGTTCTCCCTCGACAATCTCTCTTTTATACATCTTTCCACTTAGAGAGCCCCCACCTGTGTCACCCTTGATATGGTTTTCCGGCTTCAATTCTTGCCCCTCTGTTTTTCAGCAGATGATTGTAAAATCATCTTCCTAAGTCACACTAGTATGAGAATGTCACTCTTCTCCTCTAAATCTCCACTGGCTCACATTTACCTCTAAAGCTAAATGCTTAGCTTGGCTTATTTCATATCCATGCCTTTCATGCACTTTTGTGTTCCAGCCAAGCTTGCCTCCTGTCTCTTTCTGAACTGGAGTTTACATTTCTTAACTCCGAGTAAGATGGCTTTAAAGTTAGAGGACCAGTCACTCTCTCTGGCTCTCAGCTTCCTCAATCTCTACAATGAGCCGGAGAAGGAAATGGTAAACCACTCTGGTCTTTGCCAAGAAAACCCCAAACGGGGTCACGAAGAGTTGAAAATGACTAACCAACAAAATGAGGGGGCTGGCACCTACTGTTTAATGTGTGTTCCCTTAAATTTCCAAGGCCTCATCCAGTCTAGATGAGTCTCTGACTTTTAGGTTAAAGGAAGGGGGGTGAAAATTAGCAAGTGACTTATTCTGGGGCCTGGAGGGACTGGTCAGGGCTGTTCCTAATTGTGGAGGAACTTGAAGAGAGCATGGAGCAGATGGAACTGATAGTTTTAGAACTTTTATTAGAAGGTAGGGGAGGGATTCTTTTTTGCTTTTTCTTCCTATCACCTATATTTAGAGGTCGGGACACTGTAAGCACTTATTAAATGCTTTTTTGGTTGACTGATTCTGAGATATACCTTGGTCCAAAAATGGAACGAACCGACCTTGGGGAAGGGAAGTTCAGGCTGGCTGGAAGGGCTCTCAGAGGCTATCTAGTTCAAGCTGCTCTTCTTAGAGATGGGGAAACTGAGTCTCAGATAATGTGACTTGCTTAAGGTAAGGACTGATGACTCTATACCTGGTGCTTTTCCTCTATCCAAGGCAACACAGATTTATTAAGCACCTACTATGTGCATGCCAGACAACTGATTCCTGCCTAAATAGGTAAAGGTATTTCCTAGCTGGGTGACTCTGAGCAGTCACTTGACCCCAGTTGCCTCGGCAAAAAACAAACAAAAAATAACAAAAAAATTAAGTAATGGTCTCCATGAGTCTTCTGCTCAAAGATTTTGTGATTTTGTTCTTGCTCAAGGGGAAAGCCAAGGCCTCTGGATGCTAAGTGGTTAAGTAAGTGGATAAGAATGCTCACCTGGGAGTCAGGAAGAGGGGGGGGGGGCCGGACCCTTATTAGCTTTGTGACCTGGACACTCCCAAGCGAGGCACTTCAGCCGTCTGCCTCAGTTTCCACAACTATACAGTGGAAATAGTATCAGCACCTGCTTTAGAGGATTGTGATGGTTAGCACAGTGCCAGGCACATAGCAGGTACTTAAAGCTTGTTCCCCTCTTTCTTCACTGCGCCCTGCCCAGAGGAAACCAGCCCTCGAGGGTCAGACCCAGCCTCCTCAGGACCTGTCTGCCCATCCGTAATGGGGTGGGGAGTCTCCAGGAGCTTGATGTTGTCATGTCCTGTTCCATCTTTCAAACTCTGGGCTTTTTTCCCCAGGGATCTTTGGGCTATGGAGGACAAAGGCTGCAGGGAAGTGGGGAGGGGATGTACAAGAGCACTGAGTCATTTTCTTCAATCTCTATCTGGAGAGTGGGGGGGCAGGGAAGGAGGGGCGCTCCTTTCCTGAAGATTTCATTATTCATTTAGAGTGATCTGGTTTCCGGGTATCAGTTTCAACAAGTCAGTCCTGACTCATAAGGAGGGAGCTGAGGCCCGAATCCTGAGGCCCTGGGGAGACTCCTCCCATCCCCCACGGTCACCCTAAGAACGGCAGTGGTCTACTCAGACCCCTGGCATGTTGTCCGCTGGGTTCTAGCCACAGTGTGGGCACAGACAAGTCCAGCCCGGGTTCTTTGGCTAATTAGCGCCCTGGCTCTCGGGGGAAGAGGAGGAGGGGCGGGCTGGGTCCGGGTAACGTTATCCCCGGGCACAGGAGAGGCTAGGAGATGGAGATCAAAGACGGAGGCAGAACCCTGGAGCCCTGGGCTCCCGGTCTGGGCGCCCTGGCTTCTGAGTGCCCCTGGGCAGTGGGGGGGGGGCCTTCCCCAGCTGGCTGGGAGCACTCCTGGGCCCTGGAAGTCGGGACGAAGGCCGGCGTCCCGAGGCTGAGCAGTGGAGGAGGGCCGTGACTCAGAGGAGCCGGAGGTGAGGGAGGATGTGACTGCCGCCGGAGCGCCTGCACTATGAGAGCCTGGATGCGAGGCCGTGCGCCCCGCTCCTTCTGCTCCAGAACCCTCGTTCCCCACTGGGGCGCTCACAGTATAAACTGGGGGAAGGGGAGCTGGTGCGCAGGACTCCCCCCTCATCTCCTCCTCCCTCCCGCGGGAGGGGCTGGCTCTCTCCTCGCACCTCGGGCTTCCAGAACCAATCTGGACGGGCCCCAGCTTGCCAGGCCTTAGCTCCTCCCCCACTCAGCCCTGCCCACGGTCTGGGCAGGAAGCGGGCGGCGGGCAGCCCGCGGGGTGCCTTGGAGTCAGATGCCCCCTTCTCCGTGCAGGTCTGAGGTTTTGACCCCTGGGACGCAGGAAACGTGCAGTCCCCCAAGAAAAAGGAGATGGGCTAGGATTACCCAGGCCCAGTCGGGGTACCCATGCGCAGTTCTCCTCTCCGGACCGGGATTTTCCGCCAGCCCACCCCCTTCCTTTGAGTGGGGGGTGGGGTAGGAGTTACTCACTGCCCAGGGGCTGGCTCGGCCCTTCCTGAACCCCTTCTCTCTCCCGCCAGGCTCAGGGAATGCCTGGGAGGCGCTGGCCCCTAATAAACCGCCTCCACGCCTTATCTTCAAAGAGGCTCATCTCTCAGCGGCAGGGGTTCATTAGCCAGCCCTGCCGCCGGGTCAGGGAGGAAGGAGGCCGGAGGAAGCCTCGGAGGGCAGTAGTTCTGGCTGCGGGTCCGAATCCTAGGGCACATCCTGGCCCCGGTGGCCCTGAGCCAGGGTAGAGGAGGCACACTGACGTCTGAGGCTCTGATTTGGGGGAGGATGTAGTAACCTGCGGCCTGGAGACACGGGATGAGGAAGGATGCTCCAGGTCAAGACTGGACTTCAGAGTTCCCAGATCTTGGATTAGGAGGCTTTGGAGCCTGGGGGGCTGTAGACGGCTCTGATTTAGCGGAGGGGCGCAGCACTCCCCACCCCCTACTCCTCCATATCGCCTGGGAGCACCCTCCCCTCCAGTTTCTCAGTGGGGACCCACCTGGCAGAAGGCGGAGGCCTAGGATATAGGTTGAACCCGTCTCCAGCGGGGGTGGGGGCGGGGTGGGGAGGAGTGACTGGGAATCCCCCCCTGCCCTGCTTGTACCCTGTGCATGCCCCTCCCCTTTCTTTATCCCTTTCCCCTGCCCCCAACACTGGCCTTGGCTGCCCCCACTATCCTCCAGTGTCCCCCCTCCCAGAAGGCCCATCCCTGGCAGCGAAGGAGTCTGGTCTCCGGGGTTGGGTCGAGTTCAAAGGCAGAGCCCGTGACCCTGTAGGGGGGCTGCTCGGGGCGTGCAGTACAATGGCAGGAAGCGGAGGCAGCAGCATTGTCCAGAGCAGCAGCCGCCGGAGGCGCAGACGCTGGCTTCCCTGCCCTGGCCATGGGGACGGGCCCCGGAGTCTCAGGCCGCCTCCGGCCAGGGCTGCCCTCGCCTCCGTGGGGCCGCAAAGACCAGGTAGGGCCCCTGGCACTGCTTCCGCACCTACTCCCCACTCTGGGCTTCCTCCCAGTGCAATCAGCCCCTGGTTAGCCGGGATTGCTGAATTGGGGAGGGTAGAAACTGGCCTTCCATCCGCCATCTGCCTCACTCCCTGGGCCCCGGATCCAGTGTCTCCCGAAGGAGATCTCCTGGCGCCTCAGATCCCTCCCGGGGAGGGATTGGGATCTGCCAGCTGCTGGGGGCAGGGCAGCGGAGCGGGCCTGGGTGGCGGAGAGAATGCGGGCGTAGGACAGCATTGTCAGTGCATCCGGTCCTTTGTCAGGATGTGGCCATGAGAGGACCCAGCCTCTCCCCTGGGCTCTTTCTTCCCTGTTCCTGCCCCCGGCCCCACAGGGAAGGCTGTCCTCGGGCAGAAGGGGAGCCAAGTTTTTGTGCAGTGCAGAAGGTGAGGGTGAGGGGCTTCCCCTGGACTTTAAAGGTCTGTGTCTGTGAAAGTGGATGGGCTTGGTCTCTGTGCGCGTGTGTGACCTGGGAAACTGACTCCCCTCTCCCCTTAATCATGGTTTTTCTTCCTACTGACTCATAACCTTCCCCCCCCCCCTGTTGCTCTCAGTTTTTTTGGAGTGGATGAGGCCTTTGTCCTGGAGGGTCCCTTGAGCCAAGGCCATCTTCTCTAAGGTTCTTTTGTATCTACCCTGTATGTTCTGACATGTTTCCCACTGGACCATAAGTTCTTGGAGGGCAGGGGACCTAATGCATCGGAAAAACTGAGGGCTTAAGACCATAAAGGCTGGTTGGTTGATTTTTATCATTATCACTATTATTATTATCATCTCTTCTTGGGAATATTTCCAGCACTCACACACCCTGCTATAGGGGTCTGGTGACTTCTCCTGGTTCTCCTTGTTTTAGTCTCAGCTGCCCTTGGGGCTGGAGAGAGAAGTGGTCAGAAGTTTTGTCTGTGCTGCTGCTCCAAGGACTCTCTATCTGTGTAGCTTTTCCATGCCATCTCCCCTCTGGGGCTGCTATGGGACGGAGGATATCTCCTGGTCCTCATTCTCCTGCAAGGGAGGGGGCTTCCTCACCTACACTCTAGGGCAGGGGTTCTCAAACTACGGCCCATGCGTCAGATGTGGCCGCTGAGGACGTTTGTGCGGTGCCGGGTTATGGCAAATGGGCTGAGGGGCAGAGACAGAGTGGGAGCTTTTGTTTTTACTCTAGTCCGGCCCTCCCACGGTCTGAGGGACAGTGAACTGGCCCCTTAGTTAAAAAGTTTGAAGACCACTGCTCTAGAGAAAGGCTTTTCTAGCAAGCTTTGTGGCCCCATTTCCCCAGCTCCTCCCTTCTCTCTCTTGTTTGTTCAACCACCTGGGGCTTTCAGGCTATTCTAGGCTCTGGGACTGAAGCTTCCTCCCGGGCTGCTCTCTCCTTTCCAGGACACAGAGGTCTCCAAGCCATCAGCTAAGATTGGATCGCGTGTGAAAGGATCAGGCAGGCACTGCCCACTGTGGCTACCCTCCTCCTCCTAGCCAGCCTTTACTGCTGTGCCCAGATGGACACGCCCACTTCTTAGCGGAAGGGCCCATGCCATCCAGAGTTCAGTGACCTCTGGTGCTCAGTAATCTGGGGAGAAAACTTGGCCTCTGCTTAATGAAATCAAGTTTCCACCCAAGGGTTTGGGTTTCAGCAAATGGCCCTCTCCCAGCATTCCCTGACATTACCTCCTGAGTTCTCCAGCAGGGCTTCTTAACTCTTTTTGGTGTATCACGGGTCCCTCTGATGGAGTGGATGTATCTGAGAGTTATGATTGTAAATAGATGGGAATACATAGGAATATCGATAAAACTGATTATGTTGAAATGCACTTATTGAAATATTTTTAAAAGCGTGTTCACAGTCCTCCAAGTTAAGTAGTCTCTCTTCTATCTTCTGAAGCCTAGAACCCTGCACAGGGTTACAAAGCTGGCTCCTGGAAGAGTGGAGCCAGCTTTCTAGCAAGAAACCTCAGCAGGGATAGAGAGATGGCCACTGGGATTACAGTTGTCTGTACAGCCTACACCAGTGGCCTCAAACTTTTTAAATGGGGGCCAGTTCCCTGTCCCTCAGACCATTGGAGGGCCGGACTAGAGTAAAAACAAACCTCCCACTCTGTCTCCGCCCCTCAGCCCATTTGCCATAACCTGGTGGGCCACATAAACGTCCTCAGTGGGCCGCCGAGGACCGTACTTTGAGAACCCCTGGCCTATACTGTTGTATTGTATATGCTATGTTATCTATACACACACACATATATACATACATGTATATACATATACTTATGTATGTAAAGTAACATTCTCTTCTATTCCTAATATATATCCTATTAAGGCAGAGACAATTTTTTTTTTAATCCCTAAAGCCTAATATAGTGCCAGGCACATAGTAGGTACTTAATATATGCTTATTAGTTAGTTTCCCTGAAAAATAACACAAAACCTAGAATTTTAAGCAATTTCCTACTGCTTGATGCAGTAGGAAAAATCCTGTGATTGGTTGTAGAGAGACCTGGCTCCCAGTGTCCCATCCCTTACCCCTTACTCTACTGGTCTCCCCATTAGCTCTGAGTCTAAGCCCTCTGGGCCTGCTTTACACAGCTGCTGGTTATAATACAGCCTTCTTATGAGTGGAGAATGCTTCATTGTATTGGATCAGTGTCCTGAGCACCCAGAATGCAGTAGGAATTTTACAGATACTTGTCAATGCACTAGACTAGTTGGTCCCATTCTATGAGTCTGAGTTTGGGGTCTTAGTTCTGTTCTTTTTCCAGCTCTAACATTCCCTGATACACACACACACACACACACACACACACACACACATACACACACACACATATAGAATGCATATATATGTACTCACATATGTATCTGGGTATATTTGTTTAATTGTGAGGCACTTGTCAATGGAAATTAGACTGGCAAATTATATAACACCAAATGGATGGAGTAGACCAGGGGTTCTCAAACTACGGCCCATGGACCAGATGCGGCCCACTGAGGACATTGATGCGCCCGCTGGGTGATGGCAAATGGGCTGAGGGGCAGAGACAGAGTGTGAGCTTTGTTTTTACTATAGTCCGGCCCTCCAACGGTCTGAGGGACAGGGAACTGGCCCCTGTTTAAAAAGTTTGAGGACCACTGGAGTAGACAATCATTTATTTTGACAAATTAAACTCCTACACAGGCAGGGTTCCATTAAAATAAAAAAGTCCCTGTTTTCTAGGGCCAAGTACTAAGGGAGGAAGAGGTTAAAGACTTAGAGAGGAAAGGGGAGGCCTTCCCGAGGAAGTGGGCCTTGAAGATTGGAGTCGGCAAACTTATTTGGAACTAAATATATGGGTATGTCTGGGCACGTGGGCACACACACACACACACACACACACACACATATTTCTAAAGGATGGGTCACTGGTATTGCTGGGTCTCCGTCCAGAATTCTGGGCTCTGACCATTGGAAAAAGGAGGAAAGAGCCCAGGCAGGTTCACCTGGAGTTCACTATTAAGTATCTTCCTTCCTTCCTTTCCTCCCTTCCTTCCTCCCTGATACCTCAGGATGATTTCCTCAGGAGCAGACTCCTGCTGAATACAGAACAGTATCTCCTTGCCCACAGCTACTCCAGTCCTCCCAGCCCACTTCCTCCCTTCCTACTTAACAGCCCATAAGGCCCTAGAGGGCAGGGACCTTGTTTTATTTTAATGGGACTCTAAGCATGATAAGGTGCTTAATAAATGTGTTTGTTGAAATAAATGATTGTCTACATTAAAACTTCTTAAATGATGGGCTACAACCCTATATGGGGTCTTATTGCTGAATGTAGGAATCACAAAGTTATGATTTATTATCAGTAAATGATTTATATACCTATGTACTTGGGTCATGGAAAAATTTCTTGGGCAAAAAGGAAATTGGAGCAGGAAAAGTTTAAAAAGCCCAGGACTCTGTTATGTACTCTCTAATTTCCATTGACCAGTTCCTCATAATTTAATTTATTCAGTGTTCTCTGTCTCTGTCTTCCACATATACACAATTCAAAGTCTTGTTGAAGTTTTAAACTATTAAAGCTTAAGACACCTTGTAAGCATGTGTGTACAGATATATTCGTTATGGACACACACACACATATATAGGTGTAGATGCATGTATATATATATATTTATGAGTGTGTCCTATAAGTCTGCAATATACACAAGTGTATATAAAACATGTATATACATATGATACGCATGTGTGTATACACACATATAACATCTGTTTTTTTTTTTTTTTTGAGGCAGTTGGGAGTAAGTGACTTGCCCAGGGTCACACAGCCAGGAAGTGTTAAGTGTCTGAGACCAGATTCGAACTCGGGTCCTCCTAAATTCAAGGGTGGTGCTCTATCCACTGCACCCCCTAGCTGCCCCTGTGGGCACAGAGATCTTAATGAGACAACTGGATGTGGTGGATAGAATGCCATACTTGGAGCTAAAAAACCCAGGCTTGAAATCCCACCTTTGACACGTTTAGAAGCTGGGTGAAGCAAAGGAGAGAGCTTTGGAATTAGAATTGAGGAAATCTGAGTTCCAGGCTTGCCTCAGACACTCACTTCCCAATCCTGGTCCAGTCACTTAAGTTCTCCCAGCCTCGGTTTCTCATCTGTAAAATGAGATTAGGAATGTTTGTTTCCCAGGATGGTTAGGAGGACACCTCTGTAAGGTGCTTTGTGAGCCTTAAGTGCCACGCGTCGTTGTTGTGGAGCGTTTTCAGCCGGTCCAGCGTGTTGGGGTCGTCTCAGCAGAGACTTTGCCATTTCTCTCTCTAGCCCATTTTACGGATGAGGAACTGAGGCAAACATGTATAAACAAAGAGGTGAAGTGACTTGCCCAGGGGCACGGCCAGTAAGCATCTGAGGTAGCAAATGCCCCGACTCTGAGCTCTGACCATTGCGCCACCCAGCGGCTGGGGTGTTATTGCTAGCATTCTGGTCATAGAGAAGTTAATTAATTTCCATAAACCTCAGTTTCCTTCTGTGAAAGATGGTTATGATAAAGGGTGTTGCAAAACTCACATGAGACATTGTGCATGTAGAGGCCTTTCCAACCTCGGGTGGATGTGTAAATATCAATGTGATGACATTGCAGACCACAGCCTGACTCAGGGTCCTAATCAAAAGGCTGCCAAGGGAGCTCCTTCAGGGCTTGAATTATTTGGTTTTGGCATCCTCAGTGCCTGGCATGTAGTAAGTGCTTAACTAGTGCATATTGAATTGCCTAATTTGGTTGCAATGTCAATCAATACACATTTGTTTGAGCACCTACTAACAACCCCAGCCCTCCAGGAGCTTTTATTTATTTATTTTGTTTTTTTAAAATTGATTTTATAATTATAACATTTTTTGACATTACATATGCATAGGTAATTTTTTACAACATTATCCCTTGTACTCCCTTCTGTTCTGAGTTTTTCCCCTCCATCCCCCCACCCCTTCCCCTAGATGGCAGGCATTCCCATACATATTAAATATGTTATAGTAGATCCTAGGTACAATATATATGTGCAGAACCGAGTTTTGTTGTTGTTATTGTTGTTGTTGCAAAGGAAGAATTGGATTCGGAAGGTAAAAATAACCCGGGAACAAAAACAGAAAATGCTCACAGTTTACACTCATTTCCCAGTGTTCCTTCTTTGGGTGTGAGCTTTTATGTTTTGAGGAAAGGCTACCATAAGTAAACAGGAAGTCATTTTGGAGTAAGGAGCTAGTTACTGAATGGATGTTGGGTAAGATGGGGTGGTAGAAATCTGGAAAAGGCCTCTGGTAATGAAGCTGAGCTTAAAGGGAGCCGGGGAGTCCGGGAGGTAGAATTGGAGGCTTAGCAGAGAAAGGAATTGGAGTGTCCTGGGTGAGGAAGTTCAAGGAGGGCGGTTGGTTTGAACCCAGAGACCATGAAGCAGAGTGATGTATGACAAGGGTGGGATGGTCGGCTGGAGCTTGACTGATAAATAAGACCTTTCTATCTGTGGCAAATGGGGAATGGGGGTGTCTTTATCCTGGAGATAGTAGGGAGTGACCATGGTCATACCTGGACTTTAGGAACCTCGCTTTGGTGGGATGCATCAATCCCAGAACAATTTTCAAGCACAAGTGTAAGTGCTGGAGAACAAAAATAGATAAAAGACAGAACTTCCCCTCCTTACAGCTTACAGGCTAATTGGTAGATCTAAAAGAAGAAAGACTTAGACGCAGGGAGACCCATTAGATGCCTGGTGAGAGGGGATGAGGGCTCGGGGGCAGCTTTGTAGTGGAGGGAAGGGAATAATGATGAGAGGATGGAGGAAGAACTGATAAATCTTCGCAACTAAATGGGGATACGGAGTGAGAGACAGGAAGGGCCAAGCCTGGCTGTAGCTGAGTGACTGGTAACATGGTAAGACATCGGGAAATTCAGAAGAGAGACAGTTTGGGGGAAATGCATTGGCATCTGTTTGGGACATTCTGGGGGAAAGATGTCTATAGGATGTCCTGAATGAAAGCGTATGCAATTAGTGACGTGAGGCTGGAGACCCGGAGAAAAACCCCAACTGGACAGCAAGGTCAGAGAGAGGCTAAGGTGTTCAGAGGTAGCTGAGTGGATCACTGAGAAAATTCAGGGAAAGAAGGCATCTCAAGTCTAAGGTCTGGGATCGTGCCACGTGAATGGGAAATGAGCACAATTAGCTGAGGAGTGACCAGACTGGGGCATACCCAGAATGCACTGAGGGGAGGGGTGGCCAACAGCATTGAGGATGGTAATCACATACAATATATAACATTCATAATGGATAATCATAATATTAATGATAGCTAATATTTATGTAGTAGCTACTTTGTGCCAGGCAATGTGCAAATATGATCCATCCAAGCAACAAAGAGGTGTAGGGCCAGGGTGAAGAGAAGGGGCTCCTTCCTCATTGGAGACCAGAACGGAGGAGAAGGAGGAGGAGGAGGAAGGGACTTTGAGATAAAGAGAAGGGAGAAATGAGAACTCTCATCTCTTTTTTCTCAATAAAACAGGAGGCCGTGATGATGAGAGGAAAGGTGTTTTTATTATCCCCATTTTATAGATGAGGAAACAGAGACAAACTGAGGTTTAAGATACTTACCCAGGGTCACACAGCTAGTAAATATCTAAGGTTGCATTTGAAGTCAGGAAAACTCAATTTCCTGAATTCCAATCTGGCCTCAGATACTTACTGTGTGACCCTGGGCAGGTCACTTAGATCCTGTGTGCCTCAGTTTCCTTATCTGTAAAATGAACTAGAGAAGAAAGCCATAAACCACTCCAGTGTCTCTATCAAGAAAACCCCAAAAGGGGTCATGATGAGTCAGACATGACTGAGCAACCAAAAACAAAGCAAAGCAAAGCCCTCTGATTCTGGGCCCAGCACTAAGGACTGAGAAAAGGCCACGAAGCCATCATGAACAATTTTTGGGAGAGTTTCATTTGAGGGATGAAGTCTGAGGTCAGATTGCTAGGGGTCGAGAGCCTAAGCAGGAAGTGGAAGCATCTGATTGTGGCCAGTTTTTTCTAGGAGTTTGGCTGGGACAGATGTTGGACAATAACCCTGGAGCTGATAGCATCTAGTGAGTGTTTTTGTTGTTGTTATTTGTTTGTCTCTGGCTGGGCCTGAAGTGGGTGTGTTTGTGGGCTACAGAGTAGGGCTTGATAAAGAAGGACCGAGAGAAGGAGGGGTAATCATAGGGGCGCCCTGCCGGAGGAACATAAGGCCGAAGAATGGAGGGTACCAACAGAGGGGTTGGACCAGGGTGAAAAGAAGGGGCTCCTTCTTCATTGGAGACCAGATCAGATGAGGAGGAGGAGGAGGAAGAGGAGGGGGAAGAGGAGGAAGAGGAGGAGGAGGAGGAGGAGGAAGGGAATTTGAGATAAAGAGAAGGGAGAAATGAGAACTCGTCTCTATTTTCTCAATAAAACCGGAGGCCTGATGCTGATGAGAGGGAAGGGAAGTGGGTGGGGTAGAAGACTTGAGGAATTAGAAGTCACGCCAACCAGTATTTATTAAGTTGCTCACTGTGTGGTAAGCTGGGGGCTGCTAGGGGGAGACTGGTATCCGAAGGACCTGAGTTCAAGTGTGACTTTATTAGCTGGGGGATGCTGGGCAAGTCACTGTACCCATTTTGCCTCAGTTTGTACCTCATTTGTTAAATGTTAAATGAGAAGGAAATGGCACGGGACTCCAGTATCTCTGCCTAGGGGAGAGTCTGTGATAAGCTAGGGAGCGTTTTTAGGGTCCTTGCCCTCAAGGAACTTACATTCTAATGGGAAAGATTACTTGCCCTGGGACTACTGTTTGTATCAGAGATAGGAGATGAATGGGTAATAATCTCTGGGAGGATACTGAGGCCTGGGAAAGGCCTTTTGCTGATAGGCCAGTGGAAACAGGCCTGAGTCCCTGTATCTATGGTGTTTAGAGGGTCTAAAGCAGGAGACTGGAAAGGGAGGAGGGGGCAGCTAGATGGAGCACCAGCTCTGGCGTCAAGAAGACCCGAATTCTCTAGGACTTTTAGTAGGAAAGTCACTTAACCCAAACTGCCCTCCTCTCCCACCCCCCAAAAAGCCAGAGGATTGTATATTTGAACCTGGAGGCGACAGGGAATCCCAGGAATAGATGGATGACATCTGCCTGCCCTTGGACGGCCAGTGTGGGAAGAGATTTGAGGCAGAGAACCCAGACAGCTGACTATTTTTAATGGGCTAAGTGTGGGATGATGGGAATCGGAAGAAGGGCTTTTGGGGGATCATCCATCTAAAATAACCAAGAGACATGGTAGGTAGTTCAGAAAGATCTGAATTTGAATGAAGTCTGGGGGCGTGTAGGTATATCACTGGAATCTCAGTCTGCCTCAGTTTCCCCATCTGTAACATGGGCAGAAAAACAATACCTATCTTTCAGGTTTGTTATGGAAGATCAAATGAGATAACATGTAAAATCCTCTGGAAAACTTCAAACACTAAAGAAATGCGGGGAAAGGGTTTCAAGGCCACTTAGACTTTCATTTGATCCAGTGGAAAAATGGGACCCAGGGAGTTTGCCTTGTAAATGGCAGGAGGAGGACTCGTTTTGGTGTTCTTTCTATTATTACATCGCTCCTCTCCCATGAGGAACCACTTTGTGTCTCTCCTGGTTTTAGCCTTTATTATTTCATGTTCTAATTATCTCTGGGTTTTGTCTTCCTAGCAGACTGTAAACTCTCTAAAGTCGGGGACTGTGTCTTGGCTAAACTTTGCATCTCTCCCTGTGCCTAATAAAAGATGATTGGCTAGAATGGAATTCTGCCCTCCCCGCTTTCACCTTCTGCACCTGGGCGTTGCTGCCCACAGTGTGCCTGGGTAATCCTAGCCTGGGTAATCCTAGCCTGCCGACGAGCTGACTCAAGGAAACAGCAGGGTTATCTTCTTCAAATATTTGAAGTACTGCCGCAGGGAAGAGGGATTGGAGAGATTTTGCTCAGCCTTTATTTCGGTGGCCTTTAGGAACCCGACAGATTTAGGATTTTTATGAGGGAAAAACTTGCTGACAGAGCTGTCCCAAAGCAGAATGGGATGCCTGGGGAGGTGGCCTCCAAGGGGAGGCTGGAAAGCCCCCTTCTCGGAGGGGATTCTGGCTCAGGGCGGCGCTGGGTGGAAGAGTCCCTTCTAGTTTTCGGACTTTGTGATGGACAGAACGAGGCAGACGGCCTCTGTCTGGCTGCCTGCGTCTGAGATCTGTGCTTCTTGTCCCCAGGTATGTCACCACGCCGACTGCCAGCAGCTCCACCGCCGGGGGCCCCTCAACCTGTGTGAGGTGTGTGACGGCAAGTTTCATAGCACCATGCACTTTGACGGGCACATCCGCTTCGACCTGCCCCCCCAAGGTGAGCTGGGCCTGGGACTTGGGGGCCGGGAGAGGGGCTTTCCAGGGTGGACATCCTCCTGGCTTGCTTGCAGCACCATCAAGTGAGAGTGCCTGTCCCTTCTAATCAAGGGTTCCTTCTTACTTGGTCCTCCTCTCACACTGTCCCTGGGAGGGGCTCCAAATCTAAGGATTCTGAAGACTGTGCATTGGGTCCTGATGTTGGACTGTCTAGCATTAATCAGAAGTCAGCAGCTGAGGGTAGGAAGCGGTGAGGAGTTAAGCCCCAGCCTGGGGCTATCTCCAGATGACTCAGGTTCTGGGTTTGAAGTATCATGGAGTCCTGCTTAGATTACTAGAGTTTGTGTCTTCATAGATGTGGGACTCTGAAGAAATCATTTTAATTTTTCTGGGCCTTGGTTTCCCTGTTTATAAATTGAGAAACTGGGACAAGGTCACAACGAAGGCTCTTTCCTTTGAATTATACAGTTTTCTGAACTCCAGTTTGTCCCAGGTGAGGGCAAAAAAGAAAGGAATTCTTCTGATTTGAATGACACATTAAAAAAAAATTCTTAATGTTTTATTTTTTTCTCAATTACATATAAAAACAATTTTTAACATTAAAATTCCAAATTCTCTCCTTCCCTTCCCCTTATTAAGAAAGCAAGCAATTTGATATAGATTATACATGGGCAGTCATGCAAAACATTTCCATATTAGTCACCTTGTGAAAGAAAACACAGATTTAAAAAAAGAAGAAGAAAAATTTCAAAAGTAGGCTTTAATTTGCATTTGGATGCCACTGATTCTTTTTCTGGAGGTGGATAGCATTCCTTATCGTGAGTCTTTTGGAATTGTCTTGGATCATTGTGTTGCAGATAATAGCCAAGTCATTCACAATTGCTCCTTCTGTTACTTAGCACAACACTGTCCTGGTTCCTCTCACTTCCATTCCTGTAAGTCTTTCCAAGTTCTTTTAAGAGTCATTCCTTATGGTGTAATATTATTCTGTTACAATAACTTGTTTCCCAATTGATAGGTATCCCCTCAGTTTCAAATCCTTTGCCACCACAAAAGAGCTTCTATATCTATTTTTCTACGTTTTTTCTACATCTTTCTACATATATTTCTATATCTACAAAAAAAAGCCTTTTTCCCTTTGTTAAAAATCTCTTTGGGATACAGACTTGGTGATAGGGTCTGGGTCAAAGGGTACGCCCAATTTTAGCCTTTTGGGCAAAGTTTCTAATTGCTCTCCAGAATGGTTGGATCTATTTGCAACTCCCCCAACAATGCATTAGTGTTCTGATTTTCTCATAGCTTCTCTAACATTCATCATTTTCCTTTTCTGCAATCTTAGCTAATCTGAAAGTTGTTTTACTTTACATTTTTCTATCAGTGGTGATTTAGAACACTTTTCATATGAATAAAGATAGTTTTGATGACTTCTGAAAATTGTGTAGCACCTTTTAGAAAGACAAGGGATAAACCAGAAGGCTTCTTGACAGGATACCTAGGATAGGGAAAGGCCTTGAATCTATATCCTGTGAGGGTACCATGGTTACCTCATGTACCATGAGGGTACATTCCCAGTTAATGTCTAGTTTGAAGAGAAAAGACTTGTGGGTAAGAGTGAGGGTAGGGACATGGTGGGGACATCTTTGTGTATTTGAAGAATTGGCAAAGGGGAAGACTTGCTTCCTTGGTCTCCAGGGCAGAATCAGGAGAAGGGAGTGAAGCTGCATGGAACAGAACACTGATTTTGGACTCGGAGATCCTGGGTTCAGATTCTGCCTAAATCTCTTTGATGGACAAGCTCACCTGCCTTCCTGATCCAATTTCTTTCTTTTTCCTTTTTTTAAACTTTTTTTTCTTAATAGTATTTTATTTTTCCAAATGTATGTCAAGATAGTTTTCAACATATTTGTAAAGTCTGACTATTTCTTCTCCTGTGAAATGTGGAGCCTGGACTCCCCTGTCCTAAATCTGTAATCCTAGGATCCTTTGGAAATTGCCCCAAAGCAAAGTTTTGGGCCTAAATGAAAGAAAAACTTCCTATTAGTGCTGTGGAAAGAAGAGGCCTGGATAGCAGCCAAGAGGCCTCAGCTCTTGGGGGATGTTGTAGAGAGAGCTCGATGGCTCAGGGAATAGAGCACCAGCCCTGAATTTAGGACCTGAGTTCAGAGCCATCGAAGACACTTCACACTTCCTGGCTGTGTGACCCTGGGCAAGTCACTTCACCCCAGTTGCCTCACAACAAACAAACACACAAAACAGTGCTGGGTGGGAATTAGGGGAGATCCCGGTCAAGGATATTTTCCTTAAGTCACCCAGGAGTTAATGCCATCCTCATTGCCCTCGGTGCCCCTGTAAGGCTGAGCTTGTGAAAACAAGGGCCTAGGAGTCAGGAAGACCTGAGTTCAAATCCAGCCACAGACACCAGCTTTGTGACCCTGCTGGGTTTCCTTATCTATAACTTGGGCAGAGTAATATTATCTGTCTCCTCAGTTGTGTGGATTCAAGGAGATGATGGGTTCTGTGAGCTTTAAAGCACTTTGGAAATGTCAGCTCTTATTATGGAGTAGACGCTCAGAGGTCATGAGATTAACCACAGATTAGTCATTTCTTCTTGTCCAGCTTCAGACCTGACCCCTTCCTCTCCTGGGGGGGGGGCAGCAAATGGGGAGAGGGCAGAGGTCACCAGAGTGGAAAGGGGCACGCGGAAGTCCCCTTTTCCTATTTCTCCTTCCTTTGTTTCCTCAGGCTCCGTCCTGGCCCGGAACGTCTCCACGAGGTCATGTCCGCCCCGAACCAGTCCGGCCTCAGACCTGGAAGAGGATGATGAAGGGTTAATGGACAGCAAAGGGTAGGAGGGTGAGGGAGGGTGGGACAGCCTCCCCAGGCTAGCCCGAAGACGGTTCCCGGCAGCCGTGGGCTCAGCTGCTGACTCTGCCCCTGGGTGCATGGGGCAGGCTTCTTCTCTGGGATCCCTGAACTGGAGAGTGAGAGAGGAAAAAACGGGGAGCAGGGCTGGCTGGGTCAGGGGAACTAGCCCAGGTCGCTGCTCATGATGCAGAAGGGCAGCCGAGCCCTCATTTATGCACGAAGACCCAGTGCGCTGGGACTCAGGCTCCTCATCTGTTAAATGAGGACCCCGGAATCAGACCCTTCTAGCTCCAAATCTAGGGGTAAGGTTGGCTAGTTAAAGTGGGCGCGACTCCTCCGTTGGCCACTAGAGGGAGTGCCTGGCACTTACCTGGCTATGCTATTCCCAGGCCTGGGCACTTGGGCGGCGGGCTGGGACAGGAGGGACTTTTGGGGTCCCAGTCTCTCGGCCGCAGGGAGAATGTCTGACCTCTGCCCTCTCCCCGTCTGCTGCCCCCCAGGGAGAGGAAGGGTTCGGGTCTGAAGTTGGCAAAGAAGAAAGCCCGGCGGAGACACACTGACGTAAGGAGCCCCTCTGGGCTGGGGGGAGACCCGGGGCCCTTCGTTCCAGCGCCACCCCTTTGAGAGGACGGCCTGGATGCCCACGGTGCCATAAGCCCGTGCCCCCTTTCCCCTTTTCTTCAGAGCTGTGGGGGATGCCCCGGGCCTCGTCTCTGCAGTCCCCGGGTGTACATGTGTGAGAAGGGGGTGGGGAGGCCCATTGGCCCTGATGACTCGGCTTAGAGTCACCAGGAGGGCGAGGTGACCCGGGCTCTCCCCCAGGGTGGGGAACGCCAACAGCGCCGCCCAGAAGCGAAGTTCCTTCCCTGCCTCGACCCGTTGCCTTTGCCGGCTCAGCCTCGGTCTAGGGGTGACGCGCCCCTCTTCCCTCGGGTTCGTGCTTTGTGTCTCCCCCCAGGGGCCATTCGGGGCACTGCGGCCGCCGCAGAATCCCAGGATGGTTCCAGGAGGGTTCCGGCTGGCCCCAAGGGGTGCCGGGAAGCCCCTGAGCCCGCCTTTCCCCCGCTAGGACCCCAGCAAGGAGTGCTTCACCCTGAAATTCGACCTGAATGTGGACATTGAGACTGAGATCGTCCCTGCCATGAAGAAGAAGTCCTTAGGGTATGGGGGGTACTTTTGTGTCTGGGTGGGGTGGGGGGCGCCCCTGCCCCCCCCCAGCCTGCCTTCCCTTGTTCTGCCCAATTTAAGAGTCTTTTAACCGAACCTGTTCTCTGAAAAACTGAATTTAACTGAAACCCCTCCGGTCCCACGCTGGTGCTGGGGCTGCAGAAGTAGAGTTCCAGGGTGAGGGGAAAGGTCAGGTTGGGTGGGGGCGGCCTCCAAGGGACTGAAAGGGGGTTTGAGCTCCAAACCAGGTGGGGGCGTGCTATGGCATCATGGCTCTGGCTCTACAGTCAGGGGCCCTGGGTTCAAATTCCACCTCCTAAAAGCTTGGACCAGACCCCTCAGCTGTCTGCCTCAGTTTCCCCGTTTGTAAAATCGGAGCTGGGGACAGAATGAGGATTTTCTAAGGGACAGTCCAGTTCTGGATCGACAGACCTGTGATCTTTGCAGCTGTTGAGGGGTGTGGGCTCTGGGGGCTTGGGGCGCAGCCCCCGGGGGTGGGGCATTTGGCACCGAGGTCAGGGCCAGTAACCCGCTCGTTCCTTGTGCAGGGAAGTGTTGCTGCCCGTGTTTGAGAGAAAGGGCATTGAGCTCAGCAAAGTCGATATCTATCTAGACCAGTCCAATACTCCCCTCTCCCTCCATTTTGAGGCCTACAGGTTTGGGGGTCACTACCTGAGGGTCAAAGGTGAGCAGAGGGTAATGGCCCTGGGTGGGGTTTGTGGGGGGGGGTGTCTGGCAGCCCCTCAGCCGGCTTCCATTAGCTGGTAGCTGAGCTTCCCTCTCCTGCCTGAGGGTTTGAGGAATAAGATTGGAGGGGCAGAGAGAAGGACAAGGGGAGTGGGGAGGGTGATGAAGAGAGCGTTCTGGACTCAGGCTCAAGTCCTGGTTTCAAATCCTGCCTTTTCTTTTTTGAGTGACCCTGAGCCTCAGTTTTATCATCTGTATTATGGGGGCATTAAATTTTGCACCAGCTCTCCACCCAACACTCCTGGGGGGAAGTCACTTGGTGAATCTCCTGAGATGTGGCTGCGGTTATTGTGCTGATGGGGGGCTGGGGGCGGGCCCGGCTCCTTTCCATCTGTGCTGTGGGAGTTTGAGGTCGGGGGGCTGTTGTCCGACCAGATCTCTAACCCTCCCTGCCCGGCTTGTCTCAGCCAAACCCGGAGATGAGGTGAAGGTAGAGCTGGCGGTGAAGGATTTCAAATCCCTGAGCTTGCCCATTCCCGGGCCTCCTGTCTCGGACCGCAGCGACCAGCAGGCTCGACGGGAGAGTCTGGACATCCTGGTGAGGGCCCGAGGCGGCTCTGGGGGCAGGGAATCATGTGGGAGGAGGAGGACGGGCCCAGAGAGGATCCCCTGGGTGGCGGATTCTCTGCAACTCGGATTCTTCATCTGGACTGGAGGACCTCGAAGGTCTCTTCCAGCTCTGAATCTGGGAGCCCCCTTCTCTTCCCCAGGCAGACGCATCAGGGTCCCCTAAGGATGAGACTGCGGGTGGGTAAATGAGGCTGTACGGGCAGGCCACAGGCCTAGCTGCCCCTGACTCAATTCCCACACCCCCTCTGCCTTTCCTGGGCTCAGGCCCCCGGCCGAAGGCGTAAGAACATGACAGAGTTCCTGGGGGACGCCAGCATCCCCGGGCTAGAGCCCTCCGTGCCATCCAGCAGCTCCCTGCCCAGCAACGGCATCGACACTTGGAAGAACCGGGCAGCCAGCCGCTTCAGTGGTCTTTTCAGCTCTGGACCTAGCGGGAGCTCCTTTGTCAGGGTAAGTGACCCCTCTGCCAGCTCCTGGGGTCCTTGTTCCAGGTCCTGGGCCCGGGGGAAGGAGAAGAGCTGAGTTTCCTCCTCCCTTGGAGGGGCATGTGGTCCTCTGCCCCCCTCTGCCGACTCCTGGGGTCTTTGTTCCAGGTCCTGGGCCCGGGGGAAGTAGAAGAGCTGAGTTTCCTCCTCCTTTGGAGGGGCATGTGGTGCTCTGCCCCCCTCTGCCGACTCCTGGGGTCTTTGTTCCAGGTCCTGGGCCCGGGGGAAGTAGAAGAGCTGAGTTTCCTCCTCCCTTGGCAGGGCATGTGGTGCTCTGCCTCTTTGCTAACTCCTGGGTTCTAGGCATGGAGGGAAAGCAGACTTTCTTGTAGAAACTGTCCCTCGGTTCATCGGTGGCAGAAGACTTCCTGTGGCAGATCTCATTGACCTTGACTGCTCTGTCCGTCCTCAGGAAGTCGACAAGATGGAACAACTGGAAAGCAAACTTCACGCCTACAGCCTCTTTGGCCTGCCCAGACTGCCCCAGCAGCTACGCTTTGACCATGACTCCTGGGAGGAAGAGGAGGAAGAGGAGGATGCTGAGCTTATCCTGGAAGACAGCTGGCAGGAGCTCATAGATGGGGCAGAGGTGATTAAAAGCACCTGGGATGCCATCCCCCAACCTGGGCCCTTCCTCTGGCTCCTCCAGGTTCTGCAAGATCCAGCAGTATTCCAGCTGGTCCAGCTGTCCCTCCCTCCACGGCTCTGTCCCCCTCCCCTCTGCTCCTCTCCATCCCCCCACAAAATAAGGGTCTCTTATATTTTACAAAGTAGTTTCAGTCTATTTTCTCCTATTATCCTCACAAGTGACCCTCAAAGATAAGCAGCAGATGTCCTCATTCTAATTTCATACAAGGTCATATTGCTAATTAGTTAGCTGGTGTGGTATCAAGTTAATTTGAGTTCATATCCTGCCAGTGAGTCTTGATTTCATAATCTGTGAAATGGGGGTGGCAGGAAAGAAGAAAGGAAGGTAAAGAAAAAGGGAAGAAAGGGAGAAAGGGAAAGGAAGAAGAAAATAAAGAGAAAAGACAAAGAAAAAGAAAAGGAGAGAAAACAAGGGAGAAAAGAAAAAGGAAAGAAAGGAGAAAAGAAAAAAAACAAAACAAAACAAAACAATTATTAGATGTTTATTGTGTTGTTTAAGAGGCTTCCTAGGGACTAAATGCTGGGGATAAAAGGAAAGATAATAGCAGTCTCTGCCCTCAAGAAGCTCACATGCTGTCAAATTATTTTTAGAAGATATTTTATTACTAGAAGTCATATTATTAGAAGGTTATCCGACTCCTCACCAGTTGGGTGACCTTAAGTAAATATTTCTGGTTCAGTTTCCTCCTCTGTAAAATTCAGCCAGCAAGCATTTATTGAACACTTAATGTATACCGAGCCCTTGGGTAAAACCTAGAAGTAGAGTCTATCAGTATGGGAACTGTACCTTCTCAGTCTAGCTGCTGGGGCAGCGATCTGCCCATGTGTCAAACACAGGATTTGAACCCAGATTTTCTTGGCTCTGAGTGCAGTTTTTCAGCCACCTCGGCCTGTTGCCATGTGCTAAAGTAAGGGCTTAGAGGGGGTTTCCTTGGTTCCTCCCAGATCTCAATCTGTGGTTGCAAGACCCCACCTAGCGTCCTCCTCCTAGAAACCACTGGCTGAGCCCCTGAGGTGATACACTCCCTGGTCCTCCCTGCTGTCCTCCTCCTCCATCCTCATCCTCCCACCTCACTTCTCTGCTCCATCCTCCTTCCCCAGAAGCTGACCAGGCGGCAGTGTCACCAGCAGGAGGCGGTGTGGGAGCTCTTACAGACTGAGGCCTCCTATATCAAGAAACTTCGAGTTATCACCGATGTAAGAAGGGGGAGCGTGTGTGTGTTGGAGGGTTGTGTGGGATTGGGGTTTTCTCCCTCCCTCCCTTACCTAGCCCTTCCCCAAGACACCAAGTAATCTGATATAGGTTAAATATGTGCAGTTCTTCTTAATATATTTCCATATTTGCTAGATTATGCAAAAATAAAATCAGACTCAGGCCAGTTTCAATAATCTTGTGATGGAGAGAGATATCTGCACCCAGAGAGGACTGTGGGAACTGAGTGCAGATCACAACATAGCAGTTTTGCTCTTTTTCCTGTTGTTTGCTTGCATTTTGTTTTCCTTCTCATTTTTCCCCTTTTTGATCTGATTTTTTGTACGTAGCGTGATACTTGTGGAAATATGTATAGAAGAATTGCACATGTTGAGCACATATTGGATCACTTGCCGTCTAGGAGAGGGGGAGTGGAAAGGAGGGAAAAAATTAGAACACAAGTTTTTGTAAGGGTGAATGTGAAAAATTATCCATGCATGTGTTTTGAAAATAAAAAACTTTAATTTAATTAAAAAAAAAAAAAAAAAAAAAGCAAAATCAGACTGAAAGGGGGAAAAAATGAGGAAGAAAACAAAAGAAAAAGTAAAAATATGACAGCATTCATTCTGTATAAAATTTTGAGTTCTAGAATTTTCCTCCTTGCCGCTCTCCCTTCCCAGGATGGCGGCAATCTGATAGAGATTATACATGTGCAATCATGTAACCCTGTTTCCCCATTAGTCATGTTATTTATCTTAACTTTTGACTCACCATCCGTCAGCTTGATTGCTAGAGCTCATGGGGCACCTAGCCTCAGGCCTGAACCTGCCTGGGGCTTTCCCCCCAAAAGCCCCTTTCTCAGGCCTGTGATGGTTCCCCCTCCCACATCCTCTGCCAATTCTTCCCCTGAAGGGACAACAAAGTGATAGCTGTTTCGTGTGTCCCCCCAGCTGAGATGGAGGAAGCCAGCTGCTCCTTGTGGTTCTGGTCATCTGAGAGACTGCCCAAGGACAAGCTCAGCCACCGGTTTGGGGGAGACTGTGCTGAAAGTCCCCCTCCCCCTCTCCCTAGATCTCATGAAATTTTATAAGAGCTTTTATTTATTTTCTTCGTAGCTTCTCCCCTAAGTAGAACATGTCCTTGCGTCAAATGTACCAAATAAAAATAAATCGCCACACTGCCCGGGCCTGGAAATGTATTCCTTATTCAGAGCCTGTAGCCCACCACTTCCCTCCCAAAAAGAAGGAGGTGTGTGGGCTTCCTCAGCAGAGCTCTGAGATCTTGCTTGGTCTCAACACTGGCCAATGGTTTTTTTTTTTTTTTTTTTAAATGTTTTGTTTTGTTTTCCCATAGCTCTTCATGTGCTGCCTTTTGAACCTGCAAGAGTCGGGTCTACTGTGTGAGGTGAGAGGTTCAGAGGGGAGGGAGGGCTCAGCAGGGGGTCTGTCTCACCCTTTCTCCATCCCATGCCCACTTAGACCACCTGTTACTTTCCTTTGTATCCCCAGCACTTAGCACAGTGCCTGGCACATAGTAGGTGCTTTAATAAATACTTATTAACTGATCTGAGTGGGAGGATAGAGAAGACCCTGGAGAGACTTTAGGGTGATATCGGGCAGGGAGCAGGGAGGGCTCCCTGAGAAAGCAGAGGATGATTAGGGGAAAGGGGATGATTTTGGGGGCGGGGTGGGCGAGGGCTCAAACCAGTACCCTTCCCCCAGGTGGACGTTGAGCGGTTATTCAGCAATACCCAGGAGATCATTCAGCTGCACCGAGGGCTGTGGAGTGGCGTGATGGCCCCCATGCTTGACAGAGCTCGGCGGGCCCGGACCCTGCTGCAGCCTGCAGACCTCCTCAAAGGCTTCAGAATGGTAAGGGACCGGCCCCGGGCTTGGCCCCCAGTCCTCATATGGCTGGGCTTGGAGATCCAACGGTCCTCCATGTACTGACAGGGAACCTGAGGGCCCCACTGAAGCTGCTGCTTCCTGGGCAGATCCCAGGCTTCCCATCACCCTGAACTCTTAGCTTGCCTCCTGAGCCGGAGCTCCTCTGCCTTTCCCTGCACCCCTGAGACTTTTGCCGCTTCTGACCCTGCAGTTCGGATCCCTGTTCAAGCCTTACATCCGTTACTGCATGGAGGAGGAGGGCTGCATGGAATACATGAGGAGCCTGCTGAGAGACAATGACCTCTTCAGGATCTATGTGACGGTGAGAGGGGGGCAAGGGTTAGGGATGTCTGATGGAGGGGGAAGGGAGGGGGACTGATGTGGGAGGAGGACAATGGCGAGGGTCCCCCCGCCACTGAATATATTCTGGTTACAGTGGGCAGAAAAGCACCAGCAGTGCCAGAGGCTGAAACTGAGTGACATGCTGGTGAAACCTCATCAGAGGCTCACGAAATATCCCCTGCTGCTGAAATCCGTGCTGAAGAAGACCGATGACCCCCCGACGAAGGAGGCCATTGTCACCATGGTAACTGGGGCGAGGGCAGGAAGGAAGGGAGGCTCCCCCTACACACATGCACACACCCTGGGTGTGAAGCCTCTGTTTTCCTTTCCTTGCCTTCCTCCAGACTTGCCACATGAGCCCCTTCCCCTCATTATTTCAGTAAGCCCTCTGGGTTCCCTGACCCCATTTTCTCCGATCTGCAATCCTTCCTCTGCACTGTTACCAAATTGATATCCTGGCCATGCTCCTCTCTGGCTCAAGAACTTTCAGTGGCTCTCTATTACCTCTGGGATCATTTCTCTAGAGATAGAAGAAACCTCAGCTGTTCTCGACTTCAACCCCCTCATTTTGCAGATGAGGAAATTGACTCTCAGGGTAGTTAAGGGACTTGCACCAGAGCACACACACATAGTAAATAGCAAAATTAAGACTAGAACCCAGATCTCTCCAAGTTTATCTTTCCATTGTAGCCTCCCACTTTCTTTACTCAAGTCCAGATTCTCTGTTTGGCATTTAAAGCCCTTCAGGGCCTGTCCCCAAAGTGTTTTCCAGGCACGTTACAGGTCCTTTGTGAGATTCAGCAGAACTGTTCTGGATGTTCCTCACACAGGATACTCCATCTCCCACCTCCGCCTCTTTGCATAGACTACTTACTGTGCCCCCTGCCTGGAGAGTTCTCTCCTCACCTTTGGGTGAGCTTTCTATAGCATCATTTTATATGAAGCCTTTCCTGATCCCTCAAGTTTCTACTGACTTTCTCCCCTGCCGGATCATCATAAAGTTACTTTCATAGTGGCTAGCATTTGTGTAATGTCTCCTGGGTGCCAGGCACCGTCAAGCATTTTACAATTATCTCATGTTTTAACCCTCAAGAAAATCTTGGGAAATAGGCACTATTATTATATTCATTTTACAGTTGAGGAAACTGAGGGAAATGTAAGTGACTTGTCCAGAGCCATACAGCTAGCTAATCGCCAGAGGCTGGACACCGACTCGGGTCTCTGTGACTCCAGCTCTGACTTTGCAGCTTTTTGATCACTGGGATAGCAAGATGGCCTCCAAACGAGAAAGACCATCTATAACAATGAAATTACAAGTCTCGTCCTCTCCCCGTGTTTTATATAAACTTATACGTGTTCATGTCTCCTCTCATATGACGAGGGCAGGGGATAGTTCATTGTGTAGTCGATATTCCAAGAGCCAGGTAAATAGTGGGTACATAATAGATGCTTTGGGGTGACTGATTGATGGATAATTCCCATATTCCTCATAGATTAGCTCAGTGGAGCGGTTCATCAATCACGTCAACTCCCGAATGAGGCAGCGGCAGGAGCAGCAACGGCTGGCCGCCATCATCAGCCGCATCGACTCTTACGAGGTGGTGGAGAGCAGCACCGACGAGGTGGACAAGGTATCTCGGCTTCCCCTGGTTCCCTCCCACCTTCCTCATGCTCTCGTCCGTCCCCTGTACCTCCGTCCCATCTGCCTGCTCAGAGAGTGCCCCTTTCCCTGGCACCCCTGAGGTCATGAATGCTGGGCAAGAGACACCACATGGAGCCTCAAAACGCGGTTAAGTTCTATTTCTTATGCTGTTCTCCACATTCATAATTTCTACTATTTAGGGAATCTGTCGATGCGGCAAATCGTTTAAAGCATTTCTTATGTGTCAGGTACTGGATAAATCACAACCCATTTGTGGAGTCACAATGTGTGTATGGGACCCTACTAGAGGACATAATTGTTCTCCCTCCTGGGAACTTTTTTTAATGGATTTGTAGTTACTGATACAGCTAAGTATCAGTCAGGAAGGCTCATTTTCCTGAGTTCAAATCCAGCCTCAGTCATTTAGTAGCTGTGTGACCCTGAGCAAGTCACTTCACTGCCTCAGTTTCCTCATCTGTAAAATAAGCTGGAGAAGAAAATGGCAAACCCTTCCCGTAGCTTTGTCACGAAAACCCCAAATAGGGGTCACAAAGAGTCAGACTCTACTCTGACAGTTCAAATCTGGTCTCAGACACTTACTAGCTATGTGACCCAGGGAAAGTCACTTTACTCTGCCTCAGTTTTCTTACCTGTCAAATGAGCTGGAGAAGAAAATGGCAAACCACTCCAGTATCTCTGCCAAGAAAACCCTAAATGGGGTCAGGAAGAGTTGCACACGACTGAAAAATGGCTAAACAACAACCACCAAGTTACTGATGCAGGGCTTGGACTGTCCTTCTGGCCGTATATATCCTTGTCGATATATTTTTGTGCTATACTTTCCACATTCATCATCATTTGTTGCTTACATTTATCATGGATCTTTTCCTAGGTCATCACTGGGGAAATTTTGTGTTAAAAAAGATGAGCCTTGGAGTATGAAACATCTTGAATTCATCAACTCGTGGAATTTTTATTTCATCTTAATGTTTTATTTTTTTTAAACCACTGTGGTTTATTATTTTATTTTTCAAGCAACAAATATCTTAAAAATTAATCTATCCCTCCCACTCCCTCCTACAATTGATCTACTTAAAACAAAGAAAAACAAATGTCTCAAGACATAGCTACATAGTTTGGCAAAACAAATTCCCATATTAGTCACGTCTGAAACGTATATTTCTTTCTTCATTTTAAGTTGTTCACTCTCTATCAGCGGGTACGTGGCATGTTTTTATTCTTTGAGACTCATGGTTTCTCATTACATTGATCAGAATTCTTGAGCCGTCAAAGTTGTTTTTCTCTATAATGTCATTAGTGTTGTATGATGTTCACTTCCCTCTTCATCGCTTCATATGAAATCGTCCATCTTATTTCTTAAGGGCACAATAATATTCCATTACATTCACAAACCAGTTTGTTTAACTGTTCCCAATAGGAAGGTGTCTATTAGGTTTCCAATTTTTGACTACCACAGAGCTACTACAAATAATAGTGCAGATAGATACTTTTAAGTATTAAGTATCCTTTTTTGTACTTATAGATCCTTTAAAGTATCAAAATCAAATGTGTATCAAATAAAGATATTCTTTTCTTATTAAAAACAGTTTCTGTAATATTAAATTAATTGTTCTTTGAATGATTGGTAGAATTCTTTTGTGAAACATTTGCTTCTGGAGTTTTAGGGATTTTTTTGTTTTTTTTTCCTTTCTGGGAATTCATTCATAATTTGTTCAATTGCTTTTTCTGATCCTGGGTTATTTAAGTAGTCTATTTCTTCATTTTTTTAATCTAGGTATTTTATATTTTTGTAAGTAGCCATATATTTCCTCTAAGTAATGTTCTGTTAGACATAATTAAGCAGTGTAATTTCTAATAATTCCCTCTAAACTGAACAATTTCTTTTTCCTCAATTTTAATCAGGTTAGCTGTTTAAGTTTTATTTTTTAAAAATTAACTCCTATTTTTATTTGTTAGTTCAATAGTCTTTTTGCTTTCAATTTTCATTACTCTTTAATTCTTCAAAGATTTTTATATTGTTGTTGACTTGAAGTTTTAAAAAAATTGCACTCTCAATTCATAGATTTGTTTTCTCTCTTCTTGATGAAGTATTTAGAGGCATAAATTATCCTCCTTAGAATTTTTGGTGTTTTCTTTCATTATTGTCATTTTTTTTTTTTTTATGAAACTTCTGTTGCTTCTATTATTTAGTCTATGACTCATCAGGTTTTTTAGAAAGATGTTATTTTTTCTTCAGGTATTTTAAAATTCTGTAAGGCTCATTTTTTAAATAGAATTTTTGTTGTATAATAATATGTTTAGTATTTCTGCTTTTTTACATATTTTAGTGATCTCTTTATGCACCTTTTACTTGGTCAGTTTTTCCAAAGACTTCCTGTATGCTAAAGAGTAAATTCATGTTCATTTCACCAATGGTTGTTGAGTCATTTAAATCATATCAGATACCATGACCCATTTGAAGTTTTCTTGGTAGAGATACTGGAATGATTTGCCATTTCCTTCTTCAGCTTGGTTTTTTTTTTTAAACAGATAAGGAACAGAGGTAAATGAAATTTACTGATATTTTTAGGGTCCCACAGTGAATAAGGGTCTGAGGCCAGATTTGAACTTAGAAAGAGGAGTCTTCCTGACTCCAGGTCTGGCACTGTGTGTTCTATGTGCACTGTGGTGCCACCTAGCGCCGTATTCAGTAATGACCAGAGCTTTATCAGCTCTAAAGTGTTATTCCATTCCTTAATTTCTTTCTTGTTTATCTTTGGTTATATTTGTCTGGGTCTAAAAAAAGAACATCAGTAGTACAATACATCATTACAAAGATGTATCTTGGGGCGTGTGTATATATATTACTATATTTCATTTTCTCTTATTTAATTCAGATTAATTAGATACTTATTCCCTTTCACCTTTTATTTGATTTATATACTCTTCATGTTATATACCTCAATGTTACTCAACAGTGGTCTCTTTCTCTAGTCCAGTGTCTTGTTCCTCCTATTGTTGTATTCTTCCAAGACTGTTAAAACTGAACAAAACCACCTACAGACTTTCTGTCATTCTCAGAAGACATTTATTTCTTATTCCCTTATTAACATAAAAATAATTCATCCCCAAATAGTCTCTTTCAGTTATAGAAGCATATGTACCTTCCTCTATTTTTCCTTTTCCAAATGTCTGCTCATTTCTGGTCTTTTCATCGGGAATGTTTGGAAATCTTACATTCATTAAAGGCCCATTTTCACCCCCAAACCCACTGTAGGATTATACATAGATTCGATGAATTTTTCTTCATCTTTTGTCTGTAAGCTTTCTTCTCCTTCATACTGTCTGTTGCCTAGTCTTGTATCATCATTATTATTATGGCTCCTTGGTATTTGCACTCATTCTTTTAACCTTATAATACTTTTTCTTTGACCTAGAAGCTCTAGATTTGCTTGGGAGATTCCTGGGAGTTTGTTATTTTGCTATTTCTTTCAGGAAAGTGACTAGTGAATTCTTTCTATTTTTCACTTCATATTTTGTCTTAATTAAAAAAAAAAGGAACTCTTTACACTTTAAATTCTTTATTCTTTTACAGCAACAGGAGAGAAAATCCTTTGCTTCAGAGCACTGATCTCCTTTCTATCTCCTTTCATTTTTTTTAACCCCACCTTTTTATCGGAGTACCTTTTGTTCTGCTCTGCTCTTTTCAGCATAGTCTGTTCCATTCATCCAGTAAATTCTTCTCTTTTCTTCCAAGCTTTTGAAGGAATTTCTGCGCCTCGATTTAACGGCTCCTATCCCTGGGACATCTCCAGATGACACTCGGCAGCTCCTTTTGGAGGGAAGCTTAAAGATGAAGGAGGGAAAAGACAGCAAGGTGAGTTGCATTCTGACCCCCTTTACCATCCCTAAAGTCTCACCCAGACACCACAAGATACCCTCTGCACTGCTCTGAGACCAGGGAAAGCTGACAGAGGTGAGGAGGGGGCAGAGGATTTAATAGCTGGAATAGAATTTAGAGATTGTTTCAGCTAACTCCATAAATTTTGGAGCAGCTAGATGGTGCTGTAGCGGATAGGGCACCAAGCCTGGAGTCTAGACAACTCACATTCATGGGCAAGTCATTTAACTTCTGTTTCCCTCAGTTTCTCCATCTGTCAAATGGGAATAATAATAGCATTTTCCTCTCAAGATTTTTTTGATAATCAAATAAAATTAAATTTGTTAAACATTTAACACAATTACAATATCTGGCACATAATAGATATTATATAGTGTTAGCTATTATTATTTATAGAGGAGAAAACCAAGATGTTTAGAAATTAAGCAGGTTTGTTTTTTTTTTTTCAACTGAAAGGATTTGAACTATGAAGGGATTCAAACCCAAGTCTTGGCTCAGTGGGAAAAATAATGCTTCTGCAATTAAGTCCAGGGAAGCTAACTGGTGCAGTGGATAGAGCTGGCCCTGAAGTCAAGAGGACCTGAGTTCAAATTTAGTCTCAGATATCTAACACTTCCTAACTGTGTGATCCTGGGCAAGTCACTTAACCCCAATTTCCTTGCAAAAAAAATCCCCCAAAAAGAAAAAAAAAATAGAATTCAGCTTGAAACCCATTTCATATAGTTAACTTTGTGACCTTAGGTAAAACATCTCGCCCTGCAGGAACAACATGACATGAGGTCATTTGAATTAGGAAGACCAAATTCAATCTCTCACCCGTATTAGCTGTGTGACCATGAGGAAATTAACTTTTCAGGACTCCTAAACAACTCTCTTAGATGACAAGTCAAAGACTTGATGCTAATCTCCATTAAGGGAGTTTTCATACTGGAAGTTTTTAAGTGCCTACTGTGTGCCGAGCACTGGGGGAATAGAAAAAGGCAAAAAAAAATTTGTCCCCTGCCCTCAAGGAGCTTACAATGGAGGAGACAATGAACAACCTCTACATCAGACAAACAGGCTGCAATTACCAAGATGTCTTTTATCCAGTTATTTCTTCTACTGGATGTCACCAGCAAGGTTAGGAGATTGACAGTTTCATAGAAAGTTCTCAGGGGCCTAACTACCAGGTACCCTTGAGTCATTTCACTGGCGTGCGTCTTGGTTTCAAGTCCTGCCCTCTCTTCCTGTCTGTGGAGCTAATGGATGAGTTGCTACCTATCTCAGTACCTCTGGTCATTTTCTAAGACTTAAGTTACAAGGGAGTTACCAATCTGTAGGGCTATCGAAAGTTTCTGCCCCAAGATCGCTTCCCCCTCCCCCAATTGAAATCAAACTGGACCAAAAAAAGCGGGGGGGCAAGTTTTATAGAGACTCCTGAAACTTCCTTACTTCCACTGCCCATTGTCAGCATAGTGAAAAATCTAATGGAGAAGATCCAAGTTCAAGACCTGCTACTGTGTCTATACTCGGAACAAGTCGATCCAATCCAGTTAACGTTTAATAAGTACCTACGAGGGCCAGCATCGGGCCAAAGTCTGGGAATAAAATAAAGGAAGGCGAGATGGTCCCTGCCCTCAGGGCAGTATAGTCTGAAGGGGAGAGGAGGAAAGGCAGGAGTGGAACAAGTCGCTGGGGACATGGTGTTCCATGGAATTGAAACCAGGCAGGGCAGTAGATGCAGAGTGGAATGAGGCGAGAGTCCGGGTTCTGCCCTCTGTGAAGAAAGGCGCTGGGAGGATCTGGACACCTTGCCCTCCAGCCTTCCAATCAGAGGGAGAGAAGGCTGAGGGCGGTGGTGTCAGTCCAGGTTTGAGTTAGCAGCATGATGGTGAATCTAGAAGGGATGACATCCTTGGGGAGGGGGAACATCTTGTTCTGCGGAGAGCTGTTGTTCAGTTGTCTTCGTGATCTCATTTGGGGTTTTCTTGGCAGAGATAGTGGAGTGGTCGGCCATTCCTTCTTCAGCTCATTTTACAGATGAGGAAACTGAGGAATACAGGGTTAAAGATGAGTCTTCCTCAATGTGGGCACAGTGCTGCACCTGCCACAAATGTTTGCCGACTGGCTAAAGTGAAAGGATCAGAGTGTTTGACTCAGGTCCTTTGGAGCAAAGGAAAAGATTTTTATGAGTCTTAAGATAAGATACAGTCCTCCCCTCCTTTACGGAGATTGCACAGTCTCCTGAGGGAGGCAAGATATACTTGCATGCAGCAACATAGAGCATGATTCATTCTTAGTGTGATGCTGGATTTGGAATCTGGGTTCCAGTACCGGCCCTCCCATTTATTAAACATGCGATCTTGGGCTAGTCATTTAGCTGCTCTGTGTCTCGGTTTTGCCATCTATAAAATGGGAACAGAAGATTAAATTAGATAGCTTCTAAAGTCCCTTCTTGTGACAGATCAGTTATTTTTCCCTCTCTCTAAGTCTCAGTTTCTCTGTCTGCAAAATGAAGGGGTGAGACTAGATGTCTTTGAGGTAGGTTTCTTGCAACTGGAAATGAATGATCCTCTGACCTCAGGCTTGAATGTGCTCTTCTACCAGATGGATGTCTATTGCTTCCTCTTCACTGACCTGTTGCTGGTGACCAAGCCCGTGAAGAAGGCAGAGAGGACCAAAGTCATTCGCCAGCCCCTGATGGTAGACAAGATTGTGTGTCGGGAACTCCGAGACCCGGGTAAGGAGGCCTTTATCACCCCGCTTCATCCCTCTATTATGGCAGAAAGGGGGTTGGGCTCTCCTTACTCTGCAGCTTCTGGGTGATCAAGATTGGGGGCTCTCAGGCTCTCATCTCATATCTGAAGGGAATCCCCAACCACTGTCCTCAAGTCTCCTATCCAACTCTCCGCCTCCTGTTCCTAGTTTTGTCCAAACAGAACAAGACTAGCCACATGGTGGGCTGATCCTCCACCATACTGGTTGTCCTCTGCAGAGTCTCTACCTTATCGATATCCTTTTTCTGTTCCATAGTCCTGCAGTGTCTTATGGTAGCCATGGCCTCCATGGGGGACGGCCAGGCTGGCCAACCTTTATTCCACTCCTGGATCTTATTCTCTCTTAGCTACTTCCCAGGGTTGTGGTGAGGATCAAATGATATATTTGTAAGGTAACAATGCCAAGTTTCAGCACCATGCCTTCACAAGGACACTTCTTCCCTTTTTCCTTTTTTCTTTTTTTTTTTTTTTCCTGAGGCTGGGGTTAAGTGACTTGCCCAGGGTCACACAGCTAGGAAGTGTTAAGTGTCTGAGACCAGATTTGAACTCGAGTCCTCCTGAATTCAAGGCTGGTGCTCTATCCACTGAGCCACACCTAGCTGCCCCTCTTTTTTTTTTTTTTTTTTTTTTTTTTTAATTTTCAATAGTATTTCATTTTTCCAAGTACATGTAAAGATAGTTTTCAACATTCCTTTTTTTTTTTTTTTTTTTTTTTGCTAAGCCACTTGGGGTTAAGTGACTTGCCCAGGGTCACACAGCTAGGAAGTGTTAAAGCCGAAGGCCAAATATGAACTCAGGGCCTCCTGACCTCAGGGCTGGTGCTCTATTTACTGCGCCACCTAATTGTCCCAACATTCATTTTTTGTTTTTTGTTTTTCTCCCACCATAAGACTGTGTTCCAAATTTGTCTCCCTTCCTCTTTTACTTTATGCCATAAGCAATTAGATATAGGTTAAATATGTGCAATTCTTTAAAACATTTCCATATTTGTCATGTTGTGCAAGAAAAATCAGCTCCTTTTTCTTGTGTTGTCTTCCTCCACTGGAATGAGGTAAAGTCTTAAAACTGATCCTAGCAGTTAAATACTTATTTCTTTTCTTAGTTTTTGAGGGCAGACTCTGTCTTTTCCCTTTAATTTTATCCCCAGCACTTAGATTGGTGCCAGGTACCTAGTAAGTGCTTAATAAATGTCTCTTGCTTTGCCTTGCCTTTTTTTTTTTTTTCCCTGAGGCTGGGGTTAAGTGACTTGCCCAGGGTCACACAGTAGGGAGTGTTGAGTGTCTGAGGCCAGATTTGAACTCGGGTCCTCCTGACTCCAGGGCTGGTGCTCTTTTCATTGCACTACCTAGCTACCCGGTGTTATCTTCTTTAGGTTAAAGAATTTCAGTCCACTTGCCATACTGCTCACTCTCCTTCCACACACATGGCACCCTTCCTCCTCCCCAGGCTCCTTCTTCCCCATCTACCTTTGTCAGCATCCTTCCTCACACATGGTGCCCTTCCTCCTCCCCAGGTTCCTTCCTCCTCATCTATCTGAATGAGTTCCGAAGCGCCGTGGGTGCCTTCACCTTCCAGGCCAGCGGGCAGGCTCTGTGCCGAGGCTGGGTAGAAGCCATTTATAATGCCCAGGTGAGGCGTCTGGTGTAAGTTGGAATGGGCTAAAAGGAATGAGCTGCTGAAAGTCGGGTGTATGTGTTATGTTACATGTGGAAGAGCTTGGGCCATCCGTCTGCCCAGTGCCTAGAACCTCCCTTCCCTGTCTCTAGAACCTGCTGCAGAAGATGAGGCTGCAGGAGCACCAAGGCAGCCAGCAGCAGCATCTGCAGAGCTTGGAGGAGGAGGAGGATGAGGAAGAGGAGGAGGAAGGAGAGAGCAGCACCTCCGGAGCCAGCTCCCCTACCATCCTTCGCAAAAGCAGCAACAGCTTGGATTCCCAATGCTGGTAAGCGTTCTATTGCGGGGTCACAAGACAAACAGTGATTAAGGTCCTGCTGTGCGCAGAGAGGGGCTCTGAAGCTGGAGGAAAAGGAGAAAAGGGCATGGCGATACACGATCCAGAGAAGACATTGGCCCCGAAGAAGGAGTAGAAAAGACACTGGGCTTAGGATCGAGAAGAAGTGGATTCAGATTTCATCTCTGGTTCTTCCTAGCTGGTGACTGAGAAATTCACTTATTCTTTCTGAGCCTCAATTCCTTCATTCTGTCCAGCTTGATTTGACAAACATTAAGTACCTGCTCTGTGCCAGACACTGTAGTAAGGGCTTTGTAAATGTGCCCTCATTTGATCTTCACAACAACCCTGTAAGAGTAGATACTGTTGTGAAAATATAGAAGAATTGCACATTTAGCATATATTGTTGGATTATTTGCCATCTAGGGGAGAGACTAGGGGGAAGAGAGAGAAAAAATTTAGAACAGAAGATTTTGTAAGGGTGAATGCTGAAAATTATCCATGTATATATTTTGAAAATATAAAGCTTTAATTTTTCAAAAAAGGAGTAGGTATTGTTAGTGTTCCCATTTTACAGTTGAGAAAATTGAGGCAAACAATGGTTAAGTGACTTGGTCAAGGTGTCACAGCTAGCAGATTTGAACTCAGGTTTTTCTGACTCTAGATGTGGTGCTCTATCTGCTGCTCTGCAAGACTTGTGCTTTGAAGGAAATGAGGGTTTCTAAAAAGTCATGGCAAAAAGAAGTGCATTCTAGACAAGGAAGGGATGAAATTTTGCATGAGGAGGGTCAGCGAGGTGGCGCAGTGGATAGAGCACCAGCCCTGAAGTCAGGAGGACCCGAGTTCAAATCTGGTCTCAGACACTTAACACTTCCTAGCTGTGTGACCCTGGGTGAGTCACTTAACCCCAATTGCCTCAGGAAAAAAAAAAAAAAGAAAAGAAAAGAAAAAAGAAATTTTTCATTCTGGCTGGAATGGAAAGTGCAGAATTCTGCAGGAAGGGGCAGAATAAATAGACTAGCAAAGTCTGTGGAAGTCTTATTGTAAAGGGCTTTAAATGCCAAGCTGAGAACGTTGGACTTTATCCTGTAGGCAATAGGGAGCTATTGAAGGTTCTGAGGAGGGGAGTGATGTGGTTACAATCACTTTGGAATTCTGTGGGGCCGGGATTGGACAAGGCGAGACTAGATGCAGGAGAGACCAATGAGTAGGTTATTAAAATAGAGAATCGAGATGTTGACTACGCTCAGCAGAGTGGAGGGGATGGAGGGAGGGGACGGTGATGTGGCTGAATCGGTTCCTTCCCTGGGAGGTGCTGGGAAGGAAGGTGGGGCTGTGTAAGGCTTGAAAGCCCTGTAAGTTGCTGTGACTGTGGCTGCCCTGGCTGCCAGCTTTCGGAGGGCGCTGCCCTGTCTTGCTTTTCCCAGCGGCTCCTTTCTGAGCTGTGTCTGGGATAGACTCGGGGCTGGACCCAGATCTGGCGCCCTGTCCAAAGCCCTCTCTTGCTTCCTCTCCCCTCTCCTTCCCAGCCCCTCCGACGGCTCCACAGAGACTCTCTCGGTTGTGGTGGTGGAGCCGGGGGAAACGCCATCATCATCCGACTTTGAGGGCGGCTCCTTCAGCTTGAGGTCCGATGAGACCTCCATCGGCACGACGGCTTCACCCACGACCCCGACCAGTGAGCTGCTGGGCCCCGAGCCCGACGGACTGCTCCCCTCGGCGGCGGCCGAGTGCCGCTCCTGCTCCATCGATTCCGCCTACGGCACCCTCTCCCCGACCTCCCTCAAGGACTTCATGGCCACCTCGGAGCTGGCCCCCGTTCCCACCCCCAGGCCCCCGGACCCCCCCGACCCTCCCGCTCCCGCCTCGTCAGCCTCACCCCGCCTTCGCCGTCGGGCCCCTGTCCAGCTGCTGCCTTGGCCGCGATTACTCAAATCCAAGTCGGAGGCCAGCTTGTCGCAGCTGTTCTCGGAGGCTTCTGGCCGGGAGCCCCTCCCAGCCCCCAGTCGGAGCCTGTCTGAGCTTTGCTTAGCTAGTCGGCATCCTCCCAATGGCTTTCCCAGGACTCGGGGGGGGCCTTGCCAGCCACCTCAGGAAGCCCGTGCCAGCTGGGACTGTAGGGAGGCCAGCCCATGTAGTGCCTCAGAGCTCTCAGAAGCAGAAGATGGGGGCTGTCCCCCTGGACGGGGGTCTGAGTGTGTTTTCTCGGAGGACGAAAAGCCAGTCACTAAAACCACGTTCAGGGCCCAGCCCGCAGGTCAGCATAGGAAACTGACCCTGGCCCAGCTGTACCGAATCAGAACCACGCTGCTCCTGAATTCCACGCTGACGGCCTCGTGAGTGTCCCTGGGGAACCTGCGGGCACTGGCTGGAGCCGGGGGCCAGGGCTGGGGATGTGGCTACTGGCCCGGGACGGGCGTGGAAAGAGGGCGATGAGGTCATGGCTGGGCAGAAGCCACGAGCGGCTTTGGGTTTGGGTTTCTTCCATGTGCCTTAAGACGGCTTTATTGGGAGGACTACTTTATCTGCCAAAACCGTGACCCACGTCACAGATTCTGTCCTCTCTCCCCTTTTCCGTGTGTCCTGCAGAGAGGTCTGAGCCACAGGAAGACCCCAGGGTGTCACAGACGGATGGATGGACAGTCGCACAGACAGATGGCCTGGTTCTGACCGATGTGCTCCCAGTCCCCTCAGGAGGAGACCGGGACACGGGAGCAGATCGAGGAACCAAACTGCACTTTGTTTAATATTGCCTGGGCCAAGAAACGGTGGGGCCCTGGGAGGCTCAGAGCCACAGGTTCAGCCACGTTCCCCTTCTGAGCTCTTTGCTGCTCCCCACTCCCAGCTCGCACACACGCCGCTGCTTCTCCAGACTCCCCCTCTGAGGGGCCAACCCCAGGAACCCCCATCCTCGGCAGACAGACACACCCCTTGGCTGAATTAGGACACCTTCCCTTGAGCCGCTGGGCCGTCTCCACCTTCCCAGTGGCCCCCTCCCTGCTCCCCCAGTTAGGCCCACACAGGCAGTCGCGGCCAGGGGACAGTCCTCTCTCCTATGTATAAAGGTGCATATTTATTGAGCTTTGGGTTTCTTTTATAAAGATATGTGTATATTCTCCTGTGTGCAGAGTGCGTTCTGTTTTTCCCATGACTCTCTGGGTTCTCCTTATTCTCTGGGGAAAGAAAGACCTTCCCCTTGCCTCTGTATCCCTGTGCTTCCTTATTGAGGGAGGGGATGCTTGGCCTGGGGCACTTGGGATCTCCTGGTTTACACCTATGTCAGTCTTAATCCTGGCCTGGCTTCTCTGGCCCTCCCAACTTATGCCTTCTTTACTTGTTGGGGGAAGAGTCTTAGGGACCTTCCTCTTCCTGTTGTGGGGGTGTGGGTGTTGGAAGCCCCCGCTGGAGGGTAGTCTGTGCTCTCTGAGGAATAAGCAGCCCTGCGACCTCCAGTCGGTGTTTCCCATTGTCCTGGGACTCAACTCAACGACTTGTTCAAAGTCACCCAGAGAGGCCACAGAAACAAGATGAAGTGGGCTGTACCTCTCTCACCCAACATTCAGGGAGCAAACGTTTGGAGATGGAAGGGATAGGAGACTGAGGCTGGGGGAGACGGGAGATGGAGACTGAGGCTGGGGGAGACGGGAGATGGAGACTGAGGCTGGGGGAGACAGGAGATGGAGACTAAGGCTGGAGGAGACGGGAGATGGAGACTGAGGCTGGGGGAGACAGGAGATGGAGACAGGCTGGGGGAGACGGGAGATGGAGACTAAGGCTGAGGGAGGTGGGAGATGGAGACGGGCTGGGATAGATGGGAGATGGAGACTGAGGCTGGGGGAGACGGGAGATGGAGACAGGCTGGGGGAGATGGGAGATGGAGACTGAGGCTGGGGGAGACGGGAGATGGAGACTGAGGCTGGGGGAGAAGGGAGATGGAAACTGAGGCTGGAGGAGATGGGAGATGGAGACTGAGGCTGGAGGAGATGGAGACTGAGGCTGGAGGAGATGGGAGATGGAGACTGAGGCTGGGGGAGATGGGAGATGGAGACTGAGGCTGGGGGAGACGGGAGATGGAGACAGGCTGGGGGAGACGGGAGATGGAGACTGAGGCTGAGGGAGACGGGAGATGGAGACGGGCTGGGGGAGACGGGAGATGGAGACTGAGGCTGGGGGAGACGGGAGATGGAGACAGGCTGGGGGAGACGGGAGATGGAGACTGAGGCTGGGGGAGACGGGAGATGGAGACTGAGGCTGGGGGAGACGGGAGATGGAGACTGGCTGGGGGAGACGGGAGATGGAGACTGAGGCTGGGGGAGAAGGGAGATGGAAACTGAGGCTGAGGGAGATGGAAGATGGAGACTGAGGCTGGAGGAGATGGAGACTGAGGCTGGGGGAGACGGGAGATGGAGACTGAGGCTGGGGGAGACGGGAGATGGAGACAGGCTGGGGGAGACGGGAGATGGAGACTGAGGCTGGGGGAGACGGGAGATGGAGACTGAGGCTGGGGGAGACGGGAGATGGAGACTGGCTGGGGGAGACGGGAGATGGAGACTGAGGCTGGGGGAGAAGGGAGATGGAAACTGAGGCTGAGGGAGATGGAAGATGGAGACTGAGGCTGGAGGAGATGGGAGATGGAGACTGAGGCTGGAGGAGAAGGGAGATGGAAACTGAGGCTGAGGGAGATGGAAGATGGAGACTGAGGCTGGAGGAGATGGGAGATGGAGACTGAGGCTGGAGGAGATGGGAGATGGAGACTGGCTGGGGGAGACGGGAGATGGAGACTAAGGCTGGGGGAGACGGGAGATGGAGACTGAGGCTGGGGGAGAAGGGAGATGGAAACTGAGGCTGAGGGAGATGGAAGATGGAGACTGAGGCTGGAGGAGATGGGAGATGGAGACTGAGGCTGGAGGAGATGGAGACTGAGGCTGGAGGAGATGGGAGATGGAGACTGAGGCTGGAGGAGATGGAGACTGAGGCTGGGGGAGACGGGAGATGGAGACTGAGGCTGGGGGAGACGGGAGATGGAGACAGGCTGGGGGAGACGGGAGAAGGAGACTGAGGCTGGGGGAGACGGGAGATGGAGACTGAGGCTGGGGGAGACGGGAGATGGAGACTGGCTGGGGGAGACGGGAGATGGAGACTGAGGCTGGGGGAGAAGGGAGATGGAAACTGAGGCTGAGGGAGATGGAAGATGGAGACTGAGGCTGGAGGAGATGGGAGATGGAGACTGAGGCTGGAGGAGAAGGGAGATGGAAACTGAGGCTGAGGGAGATGGAAGATGGAGACTGAGGCTGGAGGAGATGGGAGATGGAGACTGAGGCTGGAGGAGATGGGAGATGGAGACTGAGGCTGAGGGAGATGGAAGATGGAGACTGAGGCTGGAGGAGATGGGAGATGGAGACTGGCTGGGGGAGACGGGAGATGGAGACTGAGGCTGGGGGAGAAGGGAGATGGAAACTGAGGCTGAGGGAGATGGAAGATGGAGACTGAGGCTGGAGGAGATGGGAGATGGAGACTGAGGCTGGAGGAGATGGAGACTGAGGCTGGAGGAGATGGGAGATGGAGACTGAGGCTGGAGGAGATGGGAGATGGAGACTGAGGCTGGAGGAGACGGGAGATGGAGACTGAGGCTGGAGGAGATGGGAGATGGAGACTGAGGCTGGAGGAGATGGGAGATGGAGACTGAGGCTGGAGGAGACGGGAGATGGAGACTGAGGCTGGAGGAGATGGGAGATGGAGACTGAGGCTGGGGGAGGAGTCCCCAAGGGGAGGCAGCTTGTCGGGGGAGAAAGAATATGGAGTCGGGGCCATAAATCTGTGCGACCCCAAATAAGTCACTTCTCTCATCCCAGCCTCAGTTTATTCATCTGTAAATTGGACGGAGGGGAAACCATAAAAAGGATCTTGGAGATCACCTAACCCAGCGCCTCCCCTCCCTCTCGCTTTTATAGATGCTCAGAGGGAAGAAGGGACTTGCCCAATGTCACAGCCATGGACAGCCAAATAAAAACCTTGTCTTCAGTCTCTCTCGTGATTCTTAATACAAACGCCAGGGGAAGGGGCCTTAGAGATGATCCAGTCCCACCCATTTTGCAGATAGAGAAATAGAGGCCTGGAGAGTTAGGTGGCGTTAAAGTCGTAGAAGAGTCCCTGGCAGCGCCGGGTTTTTGCCCAGCCGCGAGCTCGCCTCCAAGCCGCGGAGCAGCCTGCCTACCCTGCGCTCGCTTCTTCCTTGGGCCGGGGACGCTGATCTTGGGCTCTAGGAACCAGAAAATGGCTCTAGAGAGGAAGGGCTGGCGCAGCATTCGAACTCGGAGCCTCGGAAACGCGGGCTCCGGAGCCGGGAGCGGGTGCGCGGCAACGGCCACCGCGAGGGGCTCGGCTCCCGGTTAGCACGAGAAGGGGCGGAGCCGGCGCGGCGGAGGCGCTGGTTGGGCCGGGCGGGGAAGCCCCACGGGGCTCCCCTCCTCTGCACACCCCTTCCCCACCCTCTGCGCTGGGGCCCGCGGCCAGGCCCGGCCCGAGGCTTGCGGGGTGCGGAGCGATGCTGCCCCGGGGCCGCGCGGTCCCCGCCCTGGCGCCGGTGAGTCTGGGGAGGACGGTGGAAAGGGGGCCCGGGGCTGGGGGGGCGGGGAGAGACTCGGAGGAAGGGGGAGCTCCCGAGCGCCCTGGCCGGGCGGGGGGGGGGGAGGGAGAGAGGGGAGACAGGGGCCAAAGCGGGCTCCATCGGGGCGAGCTCAGGCCCCGGCCCCAGGTCAGGGGGAGCAGGATTGGGCTCGGCCTGCGCGGGGCTGGGAGGGAGCCCGAGAACCCGCCACTCCTGGCTTCCGCGGAAGGAGCCCTCGGGCCGCGGGTGGTCTGGGGGACACCTCAGACCGCTGGGGCTGGCCAGGAGCGGGTAAGAACCCAGGCGGAGGGCCTGGGGGAGACCACGATACGCGGGGCCGGGCTCTGGGAAGGGGCAGCTCCGCCTGTGGGGAGGCCAGCTCTCCAGGTGGCGGGGGCACAATCGGGCATCAAAGTTGGGTTGGTGCCCCCCTCCCCTCCCAAGGTAGCACCTAGAGCTGACCGCCTTAGTCAGCTGGGGGTTCCCCCAAACCCTACCTAGGATGAGGTGGGGGCGGGCTTCTTCCCTGAACTACCCTGACCTAAATACCCGCTGAGGAGGCAGAACGGAGGCCGGAAGGAAGTGCCTGCCCCCTTCCTCTCAGTGGGAGGCCGGGGCCCTGAGATGGTCCAGGAAAGGGATTGGCAGAGCCACCCTCCAGTTTCCCACGCCTGGCACCAGCACAGAGAAGGCCCCGTCTCTCCAGTTATCCTCCCAGGAGGGCCCAGGGCTGAGCAGATTGTCCCCGGAAGGCCCAACTCGAGCCCTCTGGGTTCTGAAGATGCTGGGAAAGTCTCGGGCCCTGGGCACTGAAACGTTGGCTGCTACATTGAACTGGAGATGGGGCTTTGCCAAAGATCCATGTCTCTGCCCATCCCACTTCCCACACTTACATGGCCCCCTGGGGATTGGGCTGGCAATCGGGTGAGGGTGAGATGGGTGAGTAGGTAACCCTTTTACCCAGAATTCCCTCATCCTTTTGCTTGCAAAAGCTAGCAGGAGGTTTCTAGAATGTTCCCTTCCAGAGGATCGAGAATAAGTTTTAGGGAACCTATCCTCAGATCTGGCGAGTGTTGTTTGGAGGAGGCATCAGCTCTCCTCCCTCCCCATTCCCCAGGTGTGCCTTTTGGTGGTGATGGTAGCAGGTAATGCTCTGAATGTGAATCGTCGAGACCCCCCAACCCTTCCAAGGAGCCCCAGGACGGTCCCAGGGCTGAGCCCAATGTTCCACCAGAGCCCCCTTTCTCAGAAATCCCGTCTTTGCTCCACTCCCAAATATTTTTGGGATGAACCAAGTAGACAGTGCTGTAGGAGCTGCCCAGCAGGTGAGAAGCTGCAAGGGAAGGATGCGGGTGCTAAAGTGGAAAAGTGTCAGGACTCTAGAGAGGATTTACAGTTGGGATTTGTGAGATGAAGATGACTGTGGACCTTTGAATGAGCTGGAAGAATTGGAAGGAAGCCTGGGGACCCCAAAGATGGGGTGGGTGGGTGGGTGGGTGCTTTAAATCAATTGAGAAAACTATTGGAGAGGATTTGGGACCCCGGCTTCCTCCTTTTTTTTTTTTTTTTTTTTTTTTTGACATCTGTCCCTGAAGTTTGAAGTTCTCATCCGTAGGGCATTTCCTGGAAGCCCCCTGCACTGAGCCAGAAGGCCCTTCCTCCTGTCAACCCTGCCCTCAGGACACCTTCCTATCTAGAGAGAACCATAAGGAGATGCAGTGTACACGATGTCAAGCCTGTGATGAGGATGGTAGAATACAAACATTTAATTTCTATACTTTTTCTTTCTCTATTCCTCCACTCATTTTTTAGCTCTTTGTCTCTGGAGGATGTCACTCTGCTCTGTGTTTCTGTGTCTTTCTCAGTGTCGCTCCCCTTCTCCACTCTTTCAGTGTTGGTCTACCCCCAATTCATTTTTTGAATCTCTCTAGCCTCCCTTATCTTCCCTTCATCCCTTTCTCTCTGTATTGGTCTATTTCTGATTCTCTGTCAGGCCATTTCTACTTCTCCTCTGGCTCTGTATAAACTGGGTATTGGTCTCTTTCTGCTTTCTGTCTGATCTATCTTTAAGTTTCTTTATTCCAGTCACTTCAACACATTCTGAGGCAGGAACTGATGCGGAAGACAAAAATCCCAGTGTTCTGAGGGCAGGTTTTATTCTGGGTTTCTGAACCGGGCCAGGCCTGACTTTCTTCCTGCCTCTCAGGTCCTGCCCATCAGGTTGTCATCCGGAACTGCTCCATCACAGCCAACACCCAGTGTGGCTGTGCCCCCGGCTGGTTCCCTGAATGCTCTGTAAACCACTGCCGGTCTGACTCACCTTTCCTCTGCCTTCGATGCCGAGACTGTGAGGTTCTGCACCGGCACACACTGATCCCGTGTGAGTCCCTCCTTTTCTCCCCAACCTCATGGCTTGGGCTTTTATCATCTCATCCCTGGCTGTGTCTGCCCCCAACTCATCCCTGGCTGTATCTGTCCCCAAATCTAATGGCATTTTCCTATGGACTGCTTCTAGGTTCTCGAGAAGACACTGTCTGTGGGATGTGTCTGCCAGGCTTTTGTCAGGACTCGAAGAACAATTGTGTCTCGGCCCCTTGCCCCAAGTAACTATCCTGCCCTTCAGGGCAGCTCTGTTTCCCCCTAGGACAAGGTGTTGCTGGGTGGGATGGGTGAGGAAGTGTTTATATGTACCACAGCCGGAAGAAGGGAAGGGGATGCTTGGGGTAGGGACAGGGGATGCTGGGAAAGTGAAACCAAGTCACTGAGACAGGGTGCGGTGCAGGGGCAAGAGGGGAGAGAATCTGGGTTTGAATGGGGGGTGGGGGAGGTAAAATCTGGGATCTGGGAATAGAGAGGGGACAAAAGAGCATAGGATAAGTGGGCAGATGGACAGCTCCTTGGAGTCACTGCTATTAGTGGCTAAATGGACGAACAGCACAGGTGATGGAAGGATGCTGGGCAGGTTCGGCTACTTGGTTCTAGGGGCTCCAGTAAGTATACCCCTAATTTAGGCAACAGTAATTCCCACTCCAACCAAAACGGAAAGAAAAAAAGAGGGAGAAATGGAACGATGATCCTTTGCTTTAGCAGAAATACTGGCTTGGAATTCTTTACCCCAAAATATTTTAAATAGGGTTTCCATATTCAGAGGGGGTTCGTTGAAGTGTGAGTTCTATTACACTATTTCCTGGCATATTTTACAGTCTTGAGAGTGAAAAGAAACTGTCTACAGCCAGCAGTCTGGTTCCCTCTCCTCCATCTAAGCCCAAGTCCACTGGTATCCATTGTGGAAATGATTCTGGGAGCCATTCAGAGATGTGCTCAGGGATCTCTGGCCCCAAGCAGGGTAAGTGGTGGGGGACTTTTTGGGATGAGTTTGACTTCCAGTGCTTTTGACCTTCCTGGGGGTCAGGATCAAAGATCAGAGGGGATACTTATTTTCAGACGTCTTTCTCTCTCAGGCGTCTGGCTCCAGTACTTCCTGGTGGTGCCCCCATCGCTAACAGTTCTGCTCTTGCTAGGCTGGGGCCTGTTCTACATCTACCGGAAAAGCTGGGTCCCAAAGCCCCAGGCTCTTTGTAAGTACCTCTCCTAACCCCACCTAAAAATCCTTCAGTCCAGAGAGCACCAGCCTGGAAGTCAGGAGGACCTGAGTTGGAATCTGGTCTCAGACACTGGCTGTGTGACCCTGGGCAAGTCACTTAACCCAATTGTCTCACCAAAAAAAAAAAAAAGATAAAAAAAAAAGAACCCTAGCTTAGATTTCCATAGGAAACAGGCCTTGAGAGATGCTGAAGAAGGGGCTCAGGGGTGCTGGAGCCCAGTTCAGCAGTTGACTTTTTTTTTTGTCTCATTTGGCAGATGAAGCGGAGATGGAGACCTTGAAACGCCAGTGGGTAGGAAGATGGGTTTGTCCACCTGAGGGAGGCTGGGTCAGTGGGAGCCGTGCTGGGACAGAGTGGTGATGGGGAAGGGAGTGAGTGGGTTATTTCTGCTTTCAGCTACTCAACCCCTCCCTTGGCAGCAGAGCTTCCCAGCCTCTGAGTAGGTACAACGAAGCGTGCGCGCTCCAGCTGGTGGGGACGCGAAGTCCGGGCAGCCCTCCGCTGGCCCGGGAAGTCTCGGGCCCGGAAGACGCCTGGCCCGTGCTGTGGGGCCCGCCGTCCAGCAGAGGGAATGGTGAGCACGTGGCTTGGACGCCAGACTCCTTCCTCTCTCAGGTCCTGGGATGGGCCCCTGGAGCCGGTCCGCCTCGGCCCCCGTGACTCCCCTTCACCCCTCAGGCCCGCCCCCTCCCATTTTCCCTGGATCTGGCAAGGGCCTGGGATGGGGCCCCTAGAGCCGGTCCGCCTCGGCCCCCTGTGACTCCTCCCCCTCCGGCCCGCTCCTTCCATTTCCCCCGATCTGGCTAGGGCCTGGGATGGGGAGCGCAGCCCCTGGAGGGGGTCCGCCTCGGCCCCCTGTGACTCCCCTCCCCCATTCCGGCCCGCCCCCTCCCATCTTCCCCCGGTCCTTCTAGGTCCCGGGGCCGGCACTCTCCAGCCGGGCCCGCAGCTGTACGAGGTGATGGACGCGGTGCCGGCGCGCCGCTGGAAGGAGTTCGTGCGAACCCTGGGACTCCGGGAGGCCGAGATCGAGGCGGTGGAGGCGGAGATCGGCCGCTTTCGCGACCAGCAGTACGAGATGCTCAAGCGCTGGCGCCAGCAGCAGCCGGCGGGGCTGGGCGCCGTCTACGCGGCCCTGGAGCGCATGGGACTGGAAGGCTGCGCGGAGGACCTGCGCAGCCGACTGCAGCGGGGCCCGTGACCGTGGCCGAGAAGGGACTGACGCCTTCTTGGCGCCTTGCCCATCCGTCCCTCCAACCGGGCGGCCGGGGAAGGGTTAAAGAAAAAAGGCGGCTCAGGCCCCCGCGGGGGCGGCCGCCGGAAGCCCTAAGTATGGTTACTTAGTCTGTAGACATGTTATGTCACTTATGTGGCCCCTCATTCGGAGCGGGTTATTCCTTCTCCCTCGCCCTCCCCTCCTCGCTCTCGGAACCCGAGGGAAGTCTGTGTGGGACCGGGACGTTAACCAGGAGATCGGCAGCTATTAAATTGCCGTGGCAAATCCGCCCGTGTGATCGTTTTGGGGGTGCGGGTGGGGGTGGGGTTCCTCGAGGCCGCTGGAGGTGGAATGAATCGGGTCAGGTTTCGGGGGCCGGTGGCGGGGGGGGGGGGGGGGGGAGAGACACGACGGAGAAAGCACCCCAGCGTCCCTCCTCCCCTGTCCCCGGGCGCTCCTTTGTCTCCGGGAAAGATGACCCTCAGGTCGCCTGGGTTTCCGCCCACTGCACAAAGCCCCGCCTCCCCAGGGAGAAACTTGGGGCGAAACTAGAAAGAAGCGCAAATGACCGAGAGAACGAGCCTGGGACAACAGGTGGAGGCCTTTAATGGAGCAAAAGAAGGGCAGGGGACGCGGGCCCGGCTTTTCCGCTGAGGCGCCGGAAGGAGAGGGACAAAAACCATTTAGGAAAAAAAGGGAAAGCACAAAAGCCCCATCCCGCTCCTCTCCCCGCCCTGCCCCCAACAGTTCCCCTTGGTAAAGACCTAGGGAAGGGGCCTCGGGTTGGGGGGGGGCTTTGGGGGCGATATGGCAGCTGCGGAAGTCGGTACCCCCGAGGCGCTGCAGAAGCTACGTGTCGGCAGGGAATAAGGGGGGCTGGGAGGGTGGTGTTCGGGGTCCCAGGGTAGCTAATTTTCTTTCACTTTCTGGTAAACAAATGACTGAAAGCAAACTGTCGGAGAAAGGGAGGGAGGACCAAGGCCGGGGAGGGGAGAGGGGGAAAATGGGCCTCGATCCCGAACTACTGAGGGGAAAACCTGGATGGGAGGGGGAGGAGAATACTAATTAAAGAGCCCCACAGCTGCAGTTCCGCACGACCCGACCAGCAGTCTTCCCCCCCTTCTTGTCCCCTGCCCCCGGGTCCCAGGCTGCTCTGGGTCAGCCCTCCCGAACGTGGGGAGTAGGAGTCAGGGCGGAGGCTGCAGATCTGACTGTACCCAGAAAAGGGACCAGGGGAAGCAACCACCCACGGCCTTTGGGAACTATTCGTACATTCTGACAATGACATACAAATCATATGCAAACTAGCATGCAAATAAGCAGCGGTTCTCTCCCAGGCCTCAGCTTGGATGCGGCACGTGCGCACTGCAGCACGGTTCCCCGGGACGTGGGGCCGGGAGGCAGGGATGGAGGACGCATCTAGGAGGAAGAAGCTACACGGATATACTGTGTGGTGGGGGAGGGAAGTGGGGGCTGAGAGTCGGGGAGAAACTGAGGGACCAGGGCTTTAGGGGGTGCTTGTTTCCAGAGGCAGAGCCCGGGCCCCCGCATCTCGCCAAGCCCTATCCGGATCCTCTCCCCAGTTCTCTGCCCCGCCCCAGAAGCTCTGAGGGTGGGGCCGGCGGGCTGAGTCACGGCAAAGGCTGGGGCCGGGGCGGGAGGAGGGAGGGCCCCCGCAGCACCTAATGCTTCGCAATGTCTCCTTTCTTCAGGATTATCTGTCTCTGCCAGGGCGCCAGCTTGGTCTCGTCATACCCTAGTGTCCTGAGCTTCTCAGACTGCTCCTTCTCCCGCCGCTCCTCCTCCTGCCTCAGCTTCTCCTCCTCTTTTCTGATTACCAAAGAAGAACTCAAGATGAGATAGAGAGGAGAGAGACAGAGAGAGACAGGGAGAGAGACAGAGAGAGACAGAGTCAGAGAGACACAGAGAGACAGAAACAGACAGAGAGAGAGAAAGAAAGAGACACAGAGAGGAGAGAGAGAAAAACAGATACAGAGATAGAAAGGGACAGAGAGAGACAGAGACAGAGAGGAGAGAGAGAAAAACAGAGACAGAGATGGAGATAGAAAGAGATAGAGAGAGACAGAGACAGAGAGACAGAGAGAGAGAGAGACAGAGAGAGAGACAGGGAGAGAGACAGAGAGAGAGGAGAGAGAGAAAAACAGAGACAGAGACCGACAGAGATAGAAAGAGACAGAGAGAGAGAGGATGAGAGATGAATGTAAGCTACTAGAGAGGGGAAGAAGACTGAAGCAATCACGGTTGTGGGGAGGAGGTGCTGAGAGACAGAAAGATGAATATGGTATGTCAGCTCATTAGGACACTAGAAGGAGAGGGGAAGCTGAGATGGTTATGAGAGGTCAGAGAAATGGGGTACCATTTGGCAGTAGTTCAGGTTATGGGGAGAAAAATGAGGCAACAGATGAAGGTAAGAGAGGACAGAAATATACCATGCCAGGTTATAGGAGACAGAATGATAGCAGCCAGTCAGGCTATAGGGAAACCAAGAAATGGGCACAGCAGAAAAATATGGGGGAGATATGGATAATGGTCAATGCTATTGGGGAGAGAAGATGGTAGGAAAGAATGAGCAGCCAAGATTACTAAGGGGAGAGATGCAGAGAACAGAGTGGAGTATCTGAGACGCTTGGGAGAAAGCGGGGTATGAAGAACTTGGCTGAGGCAGTTCCAGGGAGAACAGGTGCACTCACCGTTTCTGCTCCCTGGAAGGAGAAACAAATAGCGGATTAGGAGCGCTTCCTATTTCTGCTCCCACTTCTTGTAGCGTGCAGTCCCACACCAACTCATTCTTAAGGCCCATTACCTCTCCTCCTCCATCTTCTTCCGAAGGATGTCCCTCCTCCAGGCAGGCATGCTGGCTAGGCGGGCTTCCTCCTCCTCCTCCTGTAACACAAGCAGAGTTGTTCAGGGTAGAGTATGCAGTGAGGTGGGGAGGAAGTCAGAATGCAGGGGATGATTCCTCATAAATGGAGAGGAGAGGGAAAGAACTAAGGACAAGCCTGGATCCTGGAAGTCTTAGCAACTAAAAAAGCAGGGAATGAGGTTGAAAAACCCTTGGAAGGGGGAAGTAGAAAGAAAAGGAGGAGGAAACAGTTTTTCAGCTTCTTCTTTTAAAGACCTTCAAGGCTAGAGACTTTATTACCATCACTTTTTTTCTCTCTCTTTCCTCCTGCTCCCCACCCCCTTTGTTATATTTACTACTTCTAATTGAGACCCCAAGAAACTATTTGGGAGGTCTGTAAATTCCCACCATCAAGACAGATCACAACCTGTCTATAACTTAGTAGAAAGTCTTACAGTGGCTTGAAATTCAGAGTGGCTAAGTGATATGTCCAAGGTCATAAAGCTACTGAATATCAGAAAGGGGCCTTTAAGTCTACCACTATATCCACTGCCTCTCAGAGTTTCTACTACTGTGTAAAATTATATTGGAAATGGTGATGGTGACCTTGCTTTATCCCTGATTTTACTGAGAAAACTTCCAATAATCCCTGAAAATAATTTGCATCTTATACCGCACTCACCTTGTTTCCTACACCATAAGCTTACACAGCTGTTCCACTCCCCTATCAAAACAGGGCCAAAACAGTGGCAAGGAGTAGAATAAAGCTGAAGTGGACAATAGGACCAAAGTCTTGGAGGATGGGGGCGGGGGGAGGGAGAGGAGAAGGCCACATAGAGCCCAGAGCTTGTTATGGCAAAAGAGCTTTTTCAGATTTCATTGGGACAGATGAAAAGATACTTATAATATGACTCTGGCTCTGCCTTGAGGATACAACCTGAGGATAGTCCAAGGCAGCAGGAGTGCTACCCAGGTATCCTGCTTGTCCGTTGCTTTGCTGATGGGAAAGAATGCCCTTCCTGAAAGCCCTGTCATGTTGTAGAAATGGATAAGCTAAAAGGCAAAGACAGTCTCGGGCCTACCCATGGCAGGCCTCTCTTCAAGGCAAAGATTTTTATTATCCTGTAACAAGGGAGAGGTAATCTGCATACATCACACTGCACACACTCAGTTTCCCCAGTCCCAGGGGCCAAATCAGGGCTTGGAACTTCCCCAGTTCCCAGTCTCAGGCCCTAGTTACAAAACCCTAATGGGGTTTCATCTAGTTGGCAGGAACTACTTCCTTAGTGGTTCCAGGGCTGCTGGCCTTCCAACAAAATGATAGCTGAGAGTCTGGGTCCTGGAAAGAGCACCTTCTTTTTGGAGAGAATCATCCCTTGGAGGGGATCTACTCCCAGGCCTCGGTGACTGCTTTGGGGAGCCACCTTTCTATCCCAGCCACATCCCAGCTTCCTAAGGACCCCGCCGCAGCATCACCCCTCAAAGCGAAGGCCGTGGCCAGTTAGGGGCCGCTCCCAAGTCAACCCCATTCAGCTGGGCTTCAAATTCTGGGCCAACGGCTTCGCCCTGCCCTCACTGGTCCAGTTCCCATTTCTCTAGTTCCCGAAGTGGGAAAGAGCTGCCAGGGGAATGTCCACCATTCCCAGTGGACAGCTGCCATGACTTTCCTCCCTTTCTGCTGCTCAAATGTCGAACAACTCAGCTTCCTTCTCCTTCCAGAATGAGAAGCTCCTGTCGATGTAGCGGCAGATGTCCTCGTTGCTGAACTCGCCCATCTCTGCCACCAGCTGCAGAGAGTCAGCCCGATCGAGGGGCCCCGTGGGAGCCGGCGGAGGGGCCGGAGGCCCCGGGCTCATCCCAGGCTCGGCCTGGGGCAGCGGGGGTGGTAGCGGCGGGGGTGGAGGGCAGGGTACAGAGGCCGGGGCCTGGGGCTGGGGCAGAGGCTCCTCGGCGGGGGGCTCGGGGCCATCCCCAAAGAATGCCCTCTTCAGATCCTCGAACCCATCGTGCCAGTCCCGACGCCCAGCCTCCACTTCTTCCAGCACCACCCTGTGGAAGAGGCGGATGAGCTCCCATGGATGGCTGCCCAGCCTGTCAAACATCTCATAACACAGCAGGTGGCGGAACTTGCGCTCCTCCCGGCTCATGCGCATCTCCAGCAGCTGGAAATAGCCCAGCATGAAGAGGTCCAAGGTGAGGCTGTCGTAGCTGGCCGGCGCCCCCCCAACATGGGGCAGGAAGTGCTCGGGCCAGTACAGACCCTGCACCCGGCTCAGGCGGCGCAGCTGCCGGGAGGGCACCTGGCACATTAGACTCCGCCAGTGTGCCAGCAATTTGCCCACCACGTGCCGCTGTTTCATGAAATACAGCAGCCGGTGATCATTCCCAGGGCTTTGGTGGGCGGGCTCGTCCAGCCCCTGCTGGGGCTCGGGCTCCGGGGCCCCAGCCGCCACCACTCGGGGCAGCAGCCTGCGAAGGCGGGCCTGGGTCTGGCGCCCAGGGCCACTGAAAGTCCACTTGCGCCAGTGTTCCAGGAAGAGGTAGACGATCCGCTCCTTCCGCATGTCGATATAGTCCTGGACTCCTCGAAGCTTGGTGGAGAGGGGTGGGCTTTGTGCTAGCTGTTCGGGCTCAAAAATCGTCACCTCGTCACCAGGCTCTTCTGGGGGATACAGGCTGGCTAAGGGGTCTTCGGGGGATGAAGAGTCCGCTGGCTCTCCCAGGAAGTGTGCAGACCCATTGGCTGTGGAATGACCGCCCACAGGGCACCCTCTCAGATGTGGCTGAGCCGGGCTTCCAGATACATAGTCTTCCTCCAGGATGGGCTCCCGGCTAAAGACGTCGGAGATTGTGATGCTGACGGGCAACGAGAGCTTGCGTGGGTACCAGTACTCGGCCTCCTGACTCTGTGCATGCGTCTCAAAATTGGCTTTGAGATTCTTGACCGAGACCCCACACTCCAAGATCTCCCGGGCCACCTCCTCCCGACTGCAGCTGAAGGAGTACGAGCGGCCGAGGCCCACGGAGTCGGGCCGCCAGTCGGCCACGGGGGCCAGGGGCTGGCCCGTCTCGGCGCTCACCAGATCCGTGAGGTGGGCCGGCCGGCCGCCCAGGGTGGCCAGCAGTATGGCCATGCTCTTGAGCAGAGTGGAGATCCGGCTGCACCAGGCGGGCAGGTCAGCGGCCCGGCCCTGCATGCGGCGGGGGTTGACCGTGAAACGGTGGCTGGACACGGCGGCGGACACGGGCAGCAGCTGCTGCAGCTCGAGTTCCAGCTGCTCCAGCTGTGCCTCGAGCTTCTGGGCCTTATGCACCACCTGGAGGTTCTCGATTTGTTGCTCGATGCGGTTGATGTCTTCTTCGGTCATGAGCTCCCCGAAGGGCCCCAGCATGGCATTGTGTGTGTGGGAGAACCTCCAGCCCTCCGATTGGTAGCAGCAGTAGCCAGCAGTCAGCTAAGACGGGGAAGAGAAGAGAGGGGAGGGGAACGCAGGTCTCCCTCTGGCCTCACTCCTGGTGGCCCGCGGGTGCACACCCTCAGCCCTTACATATCCCGGGTGGTGTAATGGCGGCCGGCGGGGCTGCGAGGTGGACGGGGGCAGCGGCCAATGGAGAGGAGGCTTCGGCCAAGGAGGGCCAGGAGCTCGCTGGTTGAGCGCAAGAGTGAGCCAGGCAGGATCTGGTTCGCTGCTTCTGTGGACATGGTCTCTGAGCCTGGTCGCTCATTACACCACCAAGGGAACATGTAAAAGGCATTTAAACTGGGGTCCTAGACAAGCCCCTCCATGTAGCCCAGACACAGCCCCTTCTCCTGGCCTCAAGCTTGGGGCTAGAACCGACGAGACCTCAGCTGAAAGGTCATCAAGTCCCTCTGACCGATTCATCCCAAAAGGACCAGGCACCCCATGCTGATCCCACAAGTCCCTTGTATCCCCATCCAGTGACCTCCTGCTATGACCCTTCCAACATAGATGACCTTTGACTTCCTCTAACTAGGGTCATCGCTTCTGGGAAGCTTTTGAAGTTGGATTTTTGTTTCAAATTTCCTGAATCTCTAAAGTCAACATTTTTATCTAAGTGAGAGAAAGCATTTGCCCCGGAGAAAATGTGGGCCTAGGATGGCCCGTGGCAAATTCCTCCTTCTCTGAACAGCAAAGGAGGAGAAAGTTTGGCCGGGCCGGGTTTCTTAACCTGGGGCCTGGCTGTTCCAGGGAGTGTATGAATCTGATGGGAGAAGATTACATTGTTATTTTTAATGACTCATAACTCAAATTGAGCATTTCTTTCCATTTTCCATTTTGACAATTTAATCTGAAAAGGGGCCCATGGACTTCCCTGGAAGACCAAAGAGTCCATGACAAATAAAACACGTAAGAACTCTTGAACTGATTTTGGCTCGCAGTCCATATTTTGGAGACGCATAGCTCCAGCGTCCTGAGGATTCTCTCAGTCTGGACCTATAAGACTCTCCTCAGAAGAGGGGATTGCATAAATATATTTTTTTTGTCTCTTTCATTTATTAAAAGCAAAAATTTCTCTCTCTCTCTCTGTGTGTCTCTCTGTCTCTCTGTCTCTCTCTCTCTGTGTCTCTCTGTCTCTCTCTCTGTCTCTGACTCTCTCTCTCTCTCTGTGTGTCTCTCTCTCTGTCTCTCTCTCTCTCTGTCTCTCTCTCTCTCTCTCTCTGTGTCTCTCTGTGTCTCTCTGTCTCTCTCTGTGTCTCTCTCTCTCTCTGTGTGTCTCTCTGTCTCTCTCTCTCTCTCTGTCTCTCTCTGTGTCTCTCTGTCTCTCTCTCTCTCTCTGTCTCTCTCTCTCTCTCTGTGTGTGTGTGTCTCTCTCTCTGTCTCTCTCTCTCTCTCTCTGTCTCTCTCTTTTTTATTTGTAGCTGATAACTTATTGGAGAATAAGTCCCTGACTTGGATATCTACTCGGACAATCTATCAAAGAGTTGCCAGTTGGTGGCAGAGAGCAGGGAGGGATAAAGGAAGAGAAGAGGGGGGAGATACCAAGCCGGTGAGCAAGGGACAGGCTCGGAATTTGCCAGAGGGTCAAGAAGGAGAGCTCCCGAAGAGCCCATAGACCGGAGTGATGGGGAGACAGGGTCAACCCAGGCCCCAGGCCCACCTTTCGCCTCTGCTCCTCTTCCTCCTGCATCTTCATCTGCAGCTTCCGTACCATCACTTGCCTCTTCCATTCGGGAATGGGGCGTCCCTGCTCATCATGTGTGGGGATCAGAGTCTCAACGTCCAGCTGCAAGTTCTGGGCCGCAGTCAGCGGTGGGGCCAAACTGCCATTGAGAACAGGCTGGTGGGGGCCTCCGCCTGCCCCTGGAACGGACCCGGCCGGCGGAGTGGGGCTCCTGGCCCGGGACAGTGATGGAGACAAGGGCGGAGCATCCGTCTGGAAAGGGAAGGCACGGTGATCGAGAACACTCCCACGGGAGGCTCCCAGAGACTGATGCTGGAGGCGCGAGACCGAAGAGGGGGCTCCACGCCTTACCAGAGAAGAAGGCTGTCCACTGCCTGAGAAGACCGTGGTGAGGCCCTTGCTCTGTGGTGTTGGCTTCAAACTCTTGCCAGCTTTGATCTCTGCCAGGAGTTCAGAGTTGTCTCCCGTCGGGGACATCATATTGAAGGACTTGGTACCTGATCCAAGAAAAAGGATGCTGTGGCATGAGGGACTCCTGGCCCAAGCCCCATCCTCCCTCTGCACCGGATATTCCTGGCTAGCCTGCTCTAGAACGCAGAGAGAAAAGGCCTTCCCCATCCTGGCCAGACAGGACCCAGCCGTAAGGTGAGCAGGAGGAAGGCAGGGTCCTGCTTGGGCTGGGCAGTACAGCTTTTCAGCAAACACCTGAGAATCCTGGAAGATCCCTCTAAGTAAAAACACCCACAACTCTGGATCCAGACCAGTCTCCCTACCAAACAGCTTCCTCCTCCCTGAACCCTGTGCTTCACCTCCCCGCTCTCCCCCACCACCTCATCTCCACTAGTGGGATCAGCCAGTACTTACGGAATGGGAGAGAGCCAGCTTTACTGGTTCCAGTGGGACAGTCCATGGGAGAATGCCCCTGGAGGCTCATGATGGGGCCGTCTAAGCCCGAGGGAAAGGGAAGCTGTGCCTGATGCAGCAGGGTGTTCACCCTGATCTGTGATCTCCCTGGCCAGTCACCTGACCTTTGTTCCCTGGCTCTCTGGTCTCAGGGAGGAGCCTCCCTGAGTATCCCAGACCCACCCCTATGCTTCATCAGCAAAGCTTGATGATCCTTGAACTAAATTGTCTTGGCCCAGGGCCCTGGGAACCCTAGTGAATCCCTCACTAGGCTCAAGTGTCCCAGCATCTGGCACCCCCACCCCTTTTTAAACACACACACACACACACACACACACACACACACACACACACACACACACGTCACCTTCCAACCCAGCCCTGATAAAAGACTCAAATTCTCTGGGGAGTTGGTCCAAAAGGGTGGTTCTTCATAGAACAGAGGGATGAGGATGTACGGAGTTGAGGTTGGGGGTTTGGGCAAGGAAGGTTGGTGTTCTGGGTGAAGTCCCAAGTTCTGTGTGATAACATGCAAAGTCTCAGTGTCAAGTTTGCATTTCCCACATTGTATCTGGTGAGGTTGGGGGTGAGGGGTAGGGGAGAAAATCAAGGGGTTGTCTGGGGGAAGGGATTTGAGTCCAATCAGGAACAAATCATTCTCCCCTCTTCTTGGTCTGAGGGAAGGTATATTTAAGCAGCTCCAGGAAGAGCCACTGAAGAGGAAGAAGGAAAGGAAAGGTGGAGAGGAGGGGCACAAATGGGAATTATTTTCATAGGCAAAACAGACAGGAATGTTGGGGTGGAGGAAACAAATCCACTTAGTCTATGGCATATTCTTCTCTTCCTGGCATAACAGGGAGGGCTTCCCCTCAGCACCCAGCACCAGCTGTCAGAACAACACTCAGTCATCCCTTGGTTCATCCTCTACTCTATTTATACTATCCCAAGTCCAAGGTCTCTTCTCTCCTGTCAGTGTTTCCCCTGATCCCTCCTCCCCCATTGCACCTCAAGCAAAGGCAGAATAGAAAGCAGGCCTGTTACTTACTCTTTCTGCACCTTAAAGCTCTCACTTCTAGGAGAGAGAGAGAGAGAGAGAGAGAGAGAGAGAGAGAGAGAGAGAGAGAGAGAGAGAGAGAGAGAGAGAGAGGAGAGAGAGAGAGAGAGAGCACAACAGAACAGTTAGGAAAAGTATGGAGGAGACAAGAGCCTGGGGACACAGAGAAAAAGCAAGCGGGATGCTGGATTGTGGGGAAGATCACAGGTAAGGACCGGAAGAGGAATGGAAAAGAAGGGAGTAGGGAAAGGGAAGAGAAGGGAGGCTAAGATTATCCCTAAATACCCAAGCTGAGTGACTAAGCTAAGAGGGTTTCCCATACTTATTTCTTAGCCCTAAGCCTGGAAGCATGGTTTGGGGAGCTCCAGTCTGAGGGAAGAAGGGCCTCTATCTCCATTATATCACACACAGTGCCAGGAAGAGCCAGAGAGAGGAGAGTTCTTTGGATCTGATGGCTGAGCTGCATCTTAGGGAACAATCATCTGTTTAGAGCTGGAAGGGATCTTAAGAGTCCACTGAGTTCAATCTCTGCATTTACCTGAGGAAGAAGTGAGATCCAGTTCCTTGCCCAGAGTTCGGCAGCTTGTGTCTGAGGCAATATTTGAACCTGGACCTCCTACTCTGAAGTTCGGTGTTCTCTTCTCTATTCCATTGTGGGGGCTAAATTCTAACATGGGTATTTCATAGGAACCAGGCAGCTTCCTTTGGTCATCGATCCAATAGCCCAGCCACCTTTGGCCTGAATATCTGAGCCTCTCTGAATTTGCCCCAAGCTAGGTCAGTGTAAACTCTAAAATGATGAAATGAGAGGGGGAAATCCTTCTCAGGGATAGAAAGATAAGACAATTATAATGAATTTGTGGGTATGGCTAGGATTCTCTCAGGGCCTTTGTAGAGGATAAACATTAATTATGTGAGTTTAGGAAACAAAGACAAAAGACCTGGACTTCCTAACCCTAACCAGCACTCTGGGGAAAATAGTTCCACTTCCTCCTGGAGACTTGTGAGCCTTCTGCAGTTTCAGGGACTCCAGAAGGGGACTGAGAATAGGAGCCAGGGTGAAGGAGGAGAGCAAGAATATAAGTGGGACCCTGAATGGAAGCATTTAAAAAAAAAAAGTTTGCAGGTACAAGAAATGAGGAAACAAAGTTTGAAGGAGATAGAATGTAAACTCCCAGAAGGCAGGACTTGCCACACTTCTGCCTTCCTGTTCTCAGAACCTAGCATAGTCTGACCTGTTGAATGAATGGTTAGTTGGATAGATGAATGCATGTGGATGTGGATCAGAAAAGGGACCTACACACTACCATCATGGATATTTTGTGGGTCCCCAGTTTTAACTTCAGGCTAGCTCCCTAAAATTACTGAACAAAATTGGAGGGATTTGGTGAGCGAGTGGACTCTCCACACCATTCCTCTGTTTTATGTCCAGGTTCCCTAATCAGGCAGATAAACCTGTGGACCCCCAAATCCTGGGAGGGAAGGGGGGAATATAAGTATCCCCCACACAAAGTTTTTAAAAATTATTTGTTGGTTTGAATCAGCCATAATCTCTCTGACCTTTCTTCTTTCAAGGGACACTCCTGAATTGATTGAACTCTTATCCAAGAGGAAAAGATGACTAACAGATCCTTCTCCTTCCTTCCACCCCAACACAACAGAATAAAAACCTGTGGTACCTAAGTTCTATTAACTGCTTGGGCCCTTCTTATAGGTCTGTGAGACTCGCAAGTCGCGGCAGGGATGAAGTAGTTATATTCCTATATTTCTATACTACAGGAGTATAGTAGAATATACCCCCATAAGCCCTGATCAAGTATAGAATATATACAAGTATATACTCTACTATATACTTGGTAGAGAAGGAAACTGAGGTTCAGAGGGGTCAGGTGATCTTCCCAGCTGAGCAACTGTCCAGATGGAAAGGGAGCCCAGAAGAGACCTGTCCAACTGCAAAGCTCAGCCTTCCTACTTCTACTCCCTGTGCCCTGATCTGGGGTCCCTTACCAAGGTCCTTTCCTCCTTTCCAGGGGTCCATAATTAGATAGGGAGACAGGGGGTTGGCAGCTGGTGTCCTGCCCCTCCCCTCCCTCCCCCGGCAGAGCATCAATCTGTACCAGCACAAAAACAGCCATCATGCTTTGCGGTCTCTTCTTCCCGTTTGAGTCCTTTGGCTGCAAGGCACCCAACCCCTCCCCCCTCCAGCCCCCTGGGTCTCCCGGGGAGGCTTCCCGTCCGACAGGGTCCTGGTGCTGGGCTAGGACCTCTGCCAGCCTTCTCCCACCCCCAGCTTCCCGAACTCACTGCCCGTGGAAGAGGAGGAGCGGCGCTGGCTGCAAATGGGCCCGGACCCTTCGATGGGCAGAGGCGGCGGTGGGGGCGGTGTAGTCAGGGCTTCGGGCAAGGGTGGGGGAGGGGGCGGGGGCGGGAGGTCCCTTGACACCCGGTGGTCTGCGACGCTGCCGTTGTGCACGTGGCTACCAGAGAGGAGAGCGGCCTGGAGGCATAAGGAAAAGAGAGGGGAGTCAGGAGCTGGGCCGGGGCAGCTCTGTGTCCTGCCCCGGGACACGTGGGGGCTGGGGGCCGGTGGAGGGGAAGCTCTGGAAGCTCTGGATCGGGAGAGACAGGACGGGGCGAGACCGGGCTGGGCTGCGAGGCTCTCACCTCCTCGCTATGGGCCATCCCCAGACTGGCTGCCAAGGGCTCCCCGGGGCCGAAGCCGAGCTGGCGGTAATAGTCCCCGGTGCTGGGCTGTTTGCCAAAGCTGCGGGACTTCCGGCCCGAGTCCACCCGCCGCAGCCCGTCGTGGCCGTCGCGGGAGCTCAGCTGCGAGGGAGGGAGGAGCGCCGAGCGTGGGCTGCTGGTCCGCCGGCGGGGAGACAGCACCCTCCACCCCTGCGGCGGAGCTTCGGCTTCTGCCTAACCCACCGCCTCAGTGGAACCAGCTCAAAGCCCGCCCTGGGCCAGCCAGAGGGGGGGGGGATCTGTGGCCGCGCCCCCCGGGCGGCCCAGGGCTCCCCTCTGCTCCCACGCGGCACGGGGTGGCTGGCCAGGCCCTGTCTTGAGGTGAAGGAGTCGGAAGGGCTGCTCCCAGACGCCTGGGCTGGCCCCTTAGCACAGGGGACCGTCGGGAAAGGTTGGCTGGGGCGGGGGGAAAGATTCTCAGGAGCCTCCGTGGGCCCTGCCAAGGCCTCTGGGATGCAAAAATCCAGCTTCCTCGACGGCTCGGACGGGCCCCAGAGATCCCAGCTGCCTAGGGCCGGGCCGGGCCGGTTCTCGATCTGCGGCCTGCGCCCGGAGCCCCGCGCCCTTCCCAAGGTACGCAGCCCTTAGTTCCCGAAGAGCCCGGGGCAGCGGCTGCCCTACCTGCGACTGTACCCGGTGACGCCCCGCTCTGCACCTGCTAGCGGGGGCGGCGCGGACCCGACACCTGCGCCACCTGATCCGTCCTCTCAAGTTACAACCCCGGCCAACGGCCTGCTCGCCTATCCGCTCCTGGGTCCTGACAGCACCCCACCAATCCCGGGCTGCTGGGCTCCGCCCCCCTCCCCTTAACCCCCCAAGTGGGGCTGCTACCTAAAGAGCTGGGCCACGTCCCGAAAGAGCACTCTCCTCCGACCCCCTTCCCCCACCCCGAGCCTCTCCCCAGGTTGGGGACCCGCCTCCCCTGAACCCCTCTACACCTTCTCTTCCTAAGAGGCCCCCTACTATGCTGACCTGGGATCCCAACTCAAGGTAAGCCGCAGAGGACTCTGGGACCTTTCTGACCGGGTTTGATGCTCTTCACCTTTCGCAAAATCTCAATCCGCCAGCTCCCTAAAAGGGCCCTGGCGGACTAAAGCAGAGGACCCAGGTTCCTCTCCCGCCCCGTCCCTGCCCCAGTCCTCCTCCGCCCCTTCGCATCTGGAAACCCATAGCTGTAAGTGACACCGGCGCCTGCGCCTCATCCTCGGGTTTCAAGGCTCGGGTGACAGCCTCAGGTAGCGCCCGCCCCGTCGTTCGTGACTCCGGGAGGAGGCCAGTGCCGGCTTGGGATCGCGAGAAGTCAGGGAAAGGGAGAAGGGGGGAAAGACAGAAGCCCCTGCCCCAGCCTCCGTCCCAGAACCGGCCGCCTGGGTTTACCGCTTTCTGCCTCACCCCCCCCCCCCAGGTCCCATCCGGGGCTCTGCCGACGGGCTCACGTTGCAGGAAACGCGACACCCGTGGATTTATTTTCTGGGCCATCCAGCCCCATCCTTCCCCCGGTCCCCTGGCCCCCGGCCCCTTCCCACCCAACGGCTCTCTCGGGAGGCGGGGCCGGCCATATGCCCCGCCCAGCTCGGTCCTGAGGCCCCTGCCCAGCCCTAACCGCTCCCTCACGTCGGGAAACAAAGAAGGAGGCGGAGGCTGGGATGCCAGGGCCCGATCCCACAAAGGACTGTGGCCGCCAGGCACGCACGCACGCACTCCGCTCAGACCCACGTGCACACACAAATACGCAACCCCAGGGACCGGGCCGGGAAGTGCCGCCGCTCCCCCGCAGCGGGCAGACACGCCGGGACCAGCTTCCCCTCCCAAGGGAAATCCCAAGGCCCTCGAGGTAGGGGCAACACTTGCAGTCAAGGCCCCGGAGAGCCAGCAGACCGCAATAGCTTGCTCCCGGCCCCACCTCTCCCCTCCCCCACCCCTCCTGCCGAGGATGGGGGCCGAGCAACTAACATCCCAGTCTGCTCTTTCCTCCCTGCCTCATTTGGTATGGAATGTTCCCGTACACCCAGTGTTAGGCTACAGGGTGCATCCAGACACAGACACACAGCCCTCGCTGGGGACAGATGGCACCTTTCTATAGCCCCCCCACCTGTACCCCTAGATCCCAGAATCTTTTACTGCGAAGTTCTAACCCTACTTCAGAATGAGTCCCCGGCCCTGCCTCTGCCCTGAAACCCTAAGAACAGAAGCCAGGATTGCTTCTCTCCCTTTGGGGGCTCACCCAGTCCCTCTCCTCACTTGTTGCTTCTTTGTTTGCCATGGCTGGAGCTCTGTCCAGGGTTCCTATTCTCCCCGGCATCCACGCAGCGCCTCCCCTTCCTTTCTATCCCACTCTCATCACCCTCATTTTTTGTTTGCCCACGTCGGTGCTAGAAAACCCTGAGATTTGCAGATCCCTAACGAATTCCGCTGCACTGTCTGGGAAATAGAACTCTGTCCCATCTCCCTTCCACAATCTTTGTTCTCCAGGGGTTCACTGTAACCTGATTTTCCCTTCCCACAGATGTTGGGGAGTGGGATGCACAATGAGATCTTTCCCCTACGCAGATCCTTTGAAAGAGGTTCTCTATGTAGCTTTCCCCACCCAGAACTTAAGCCCCCTCCCTCCAGAGCTTCACACAGCCCAGTCCCTCTTTCCTCCCCCTCCCCCCATCACTCCTGCTTCTCATTGCCTCCTAATGGAGCAAGCAGGCATTTAAAACACTTTCCTTGAGGTTTGGATGGCTCCTAATACAGCCAGACCACTTTGCCTTCCTCCCATGGCCGCCCTCTTGGTCCTGCCCTACCCAGAGTCTGTGGGTTGAAGGTTAGTTAGGATGCTCTGGGATAGGGGGGCAGAGCAAGCCAGGAATGATCCCATCTCCATTACCTCCCTCTTCAGGGCTTCTTTCTCCACATGTCGAAGTTTGCTCTTGGCCTGAACGTAGATATCAGCTGTGTGCTGCCCACTGGGGGGCTTGGGAGCAGGATAGGCAGGAGGGGGTGGGGGCAGCTGAGTGCCAGGGGGAGGAGGCGGTGGAGGAAAGCTTGGTGGGGGTGGTGGGGTACTGAGACCTCCCCTCTTCCGGCAGTGAAGGCTCATCTCAGGATTCAGCATGTCCATGTAGGTCTGCATGTCTGTGACAGTTGAGTTTCGAAGCCCTGCCAGGAAGAGGTGGAAGAAAGCAAGGTACTGTTGGGAGACCAGCCGGACTCCAGGGATGGGATGGACATGCTCTGTCTACACTATGACCAAAATCCCTTGCAGATCCATTAAGACCCTTCTTGGGTCATGTTTTCAGAGTCAGCTTTGCGGGATCAGTTATAATTTCTGAGCCCCGGGGGAAGTCCATATTCTTGTATACCAACTCTTAAGCTTAGTCTACTCAATCCTTACACCTTCATCTTCAACTGGCACGAGGGGATATTTTAGAGCAGGGGGTCTCAAACTATGGCCCTTGGGCCAGATGCTGCCCGCTGAGGACGTTTATGTGGCCTGCCAGGTTATGGCAAATAGGCTGAGGGGCAGAGATAGAGTGTGAGCTTTTGTTTTTACTATAGTCCGGCCCTCCCACAGTCTGAGGGACAATGAACTGGCCCCCTATTTAAAAAGTTTGAGGACCACTCTTTCAGAGTTTGCCAGTTGGGCAATGAAAGCCACTGAAGAAATTTAAAGACCTACTTTATAAAACCACTTGCAGTGAAGACCCTGTCCCCGTCCTGACTATCTTTCTAGATTTAGCCAGTGGACACATCCTCAGTATGGCCTTTTGTTTTCTACTGGATGAAGAGCCTCAGTCCCAGAATTGTAGCAGGGCAGTAATTAGCTCAGTAATAGCTTAGTTAGTTAGACCCGAGCAGCTCAGTAAGCATGTTGGGAATGGGGTAAGTTCACAGATCTCTTGCTTTTAATCATCTTCCTATGGGGCTGATCACGGCTTCTATGGCACCTTCCTTCCATGAGTCTTGGGATCCTCCCATCTCTGTCCAGACTATGAGTTAGAGAGGAGGATCCTCAGAAGCTCAAGAGCTAGGTAGAATAAGCCCTAGAACAAAGCAGTCCTGGGCAGTTCTAACATGTTGGGAAATGGGGTGTATGGGGGGAGGGTTGAGGTAAAGTTGGATAAGATTAGCGATCTGCCCCAGAAAAAAGATCTAAATCATCATGGGCAGACCCCCTACCCCATGCCACTTACTTTGCCTAATTCCCCATACCCAGCAGTGATAAGCATGAGAGTCTCTTTTGGGGAGCAAGGGATACAACTTCCAAAAGCCTGCTGCAATCCAGGAAGCTTCCCCAAGGACATAACTGAATGGAAAGAACTGAAGACGTCTCACTTGAGAGTCCTGTGTCCAGAGACTTATTTGTCTTGTGTTCTCAAAGAGGTCCATGACATGAGGGAGGTAATGTCAAGTGAATTGGATTTAAGGGAGGGAGGGCTGTATAAGTTTCCCTCCAGAGCCATCTGGGGCCAGTGGCCAGATATAGACCGGGAGGACTGGAGATGGTCCTGGATGCAGTGGGAGACCTTTTTAAGTGAAGGTCTGAGGCAACATCCATTCAATGATTGAGTAGGTAAGAAATGAGGCAGAAAATGACCTCTTATACAGAATTTAAAAAAATCAGTCTGGTAGGGAAAGCCCCTCAGGGTTCCTGACCTCTGTCCAGAAACTTAAGAAAGGGATAAAAATCTTGTGGCCAGAGGCATGGGAATCAAAGAAACCAAACCTTGCTCAGAGCTACTTCAGAGTCTCAAGAAGATGGTTGGACACCCCTGTGGGAGGGATGTGTGCAATTATATGGGGGAGACGTGTGACCTATATGCATTACATGTATGTGTATAGGTTAATTGTATAGGTTAATCTGTGCATTTTCATGAACTGTCTAGGGCTCCTAGGTCAATCTTCATGGATAATGTTGAGAATTTAGGAGATCCCCCAGGAGGAGGCTTTGGTGGGCAGAGACCTGGGATAGGAACCAACTTAATCTTGAGTAAAACTGAGTCATGGCTGAAATAGAGATGGTTACTATCTCAAACTGGGAGGGGGGAGCAAAAGTGAACTGGGAAAATTCAGGCCCCCTGCTCTGGACCTCAGGCATTCCCTGCCATCTCTCCCCGCTTTCTGTCCACACTGAGCCTGGGAGACTCTAGGGACCTCAGGGACAGAAACACAGCCACGCCCTCTACTAAGCCATGACCCCTCGGATGAACAGCCCAGCAGCCCAGCTCACTATATTTCATTCCTCTCTCTCCATTTCCCAGGTACTCACTAGGCCCTGGGCCGCCACCCAGGTGGCCTCGGGTGCTGGATCGGCTGGAGGGACAGGAGTCGTAGTTGGAGAGAGTGCTGGTGGGAGAGCAGAGGTCGAAATGTGGGGCTTGCGCTGACATGGTGGTGTTGGGTGAAGACATGCCGGAGTCTGGCTGCTTGCCCTCTGGCTCTCCAGATGGGTCCCGGGAAAGGGCTCGGTGTTCCACGCTCTGGGGAAAAAAGATAGGGTGTGATAGTCATCCCTGTCTTTTAGCTCTCTGGCTAGACATAGGCACCCAGGCGTCCCTGAATCTCAGAGCTGGGAGGGATTTCAGAGCCCATGGAATCTATTCCATATCTGACTGAGAAGCTGCTTGACAACATACCTGGACAAGGGGATTATCTAATCTATACTCGTATCATCTGCAGTAATGGGGAGCTCTCTGCCTTTCTCTCCAGGTAGCCCATTCCAGTTTTGAGCAGCTCTAGTGGTTAGAGTATTTCCAGTACCCATTAGACCAGGCCAGAGAGCTAATGATCCTGAGATTGGAGCTATTCCTGCCTCCTCACCCCCAGGAAGGGCTCAGAGGCCAAGATCCCCCAAGGCCCATCCTCCAGGTTCCCAGGGGGGACTATTGCTGTGCCCAGACATGCCCCGGTTCTGTTGTTGGTGAAGATCCTGACTGGGACCTCATCTGGGAGCGTCGATCTGTATGGGGTCACCAGAGAACTCTGCTGAGCCTTTCCTTGGACCCCTGAACTGCAGGGTCTCTGAGAATTGGAGCCACAACATTTCAGAATTATTAAGGAACCTCAGCAACCAAACCTTACCTGAAATGGCGGTCAATCAGAATGCTTGAAGAACTCCGATGAGCAAGAACCCATCAGCTCTTGAAGTAGCCCATTTCACTTAAGATGATCTCTAATTTGGGTGGCTCCAACCCTAGGACCTGAGTCTGCTTGGAGTCAGGGAATTCTCTAGTTCACACCTGCCAGCTATGTGATCTTGGACAAGTCACTTTATTGGAATATTCCCCACTTTCCTCAAATGTAAAATGAGGATAATAATAGAATTTACCTCACAAGATTGTTTTGAGGATTAGAGATGTTTGTAAAGTGCTTAGCCCAGTGCCTGGCAGTAGTAAGCACTTAAAATGCTCATTCCCTTCCCTCCTTTCTTCTGTAATGGTTAGGAAATTTGTTTTTTCTAGACATCAAGCCTAAATTTTCCTCTTTGTAACTTCCTCCCAAGGAAGTCCTAACCAAAGAGAAGGAATCTACTCTCTTGTCTATGTGATAATCTGTCAACTACATGGACACAGTTATCATGGTCTCCCCTGAGTCTTCTCTCCTTCAGGCTAATAATCCTATTTCCTTCAGCCAATTCTCATGAAGTAGTAGTGTGATGTAACAGGATACTCAACTAACTGTGTGATTGTGAGCAAGTCATTTGCCCTCTTGGGACTAGAATTTCCTATCTAAAATGAAAGGGTTGGGACAGATGATTTCTGAGGTATCTTCTCTTGAATTTTAAGAGTATGATTCATAGAGTTGGGGTTCACAGTCACCCCAAGTAGCCTTCCCATGCAAGCACTTGGATCCTGGGAAGAAAGACTGGCGATGGTAGCAGGAGAGGGTTCTGCATTCATGCAGTTCCTTGATCTCCCACCAGAAAGGGGACATTTTTCCAGGCCTCTGGGTGCCTATGTCTAGCCAGAAACAGAGGGAAACTGAGTATCCTCCAAGTTATTCCCCACAGAATTACAGAATGTGCATAGGAGAGGACTTTAGGTCTCTCTAGTCCAGTCCCTTCCTGTACAAATCCTCCTTACAATATCTGAAAACAGATGATGTCTCGGGCTTCATCATCCCCTCTCCCTTTGGACGCATCCCTTTCCCTCCTGTTGGACAGCTCCAATTGTTAGGAGGTTTTCCCAGTATCAAGCACAAACATGTTTCATTGTTACTTCCACTAGTTGCTCTTAAGTTTGGCCCAAGGGGAATGAATCTAAATGCTGCACCTGAGAAGGAGTCTTTTACACGGGAGGCTCCTCCCTTTGCCCCACTGTCTGAGATGTGGACCTAGCATCTGCCCCTCTCCGAGGATGACACCTTTGAATGGATGTTGGGAAGCAAAGAACACACTGCATTTATTCCCAGAGGTCATTGGAGACGTGATCGGCCGACTCCCGGCTGAGTAGCCATTCTAATGTTTGAGTGGCTGTCTTCCTTATGCTCTGCCAGGGAATGTAACTTCTCCTCTGCTCTCCTTGGCTCACTTATGACTGCTACTGGGCTTTGCCTAGGGGCTCATGGAGGTCAAGAGGGCTTAGTGCCAGCTGGTAAGGAAGATGGTAAGGGCACTTCAGCTAGACCCCCCACTCTTGCAGTCCTTCCTGGACGCCCTCCCCCAGTAGCTCCAGGAATGCCCAGATCCCTGTTCTAGCCCTGTGCCCGCCATGTCTAGGCTCCCTCCTCAGGGCCCGGGACTTGCTGCGAGCCTGGGGGGACACTGCTTACATTACCCATGCTGCTCTCCGGATTGCTGGTCCCTGGCCCGCCGGGTGGCCCTTAGCTAGCTCAGAGAGGAGAAGGATGTCTTCTCGGCCTTGGTACCTCTGCAGCCCCATGCCCCCACCCTTCCTGCCTGGTAAGTGTCACAGGTCCTCAGGGAGAGCCCGCCCCGCCCAGCACTGGGTTCCAGGTAACGGCCCAGCTGCTGCTTGCTTATTGGATTCCATAATGAGGGACTGGATGAGTATTTTCCTTTTCTGGGGCAGCAGTCCTTGGTGACTTTCAGTTTGTCACTGCCACAGCTGGGGCCAAGCAGGGCGATACCCGGAGCAGGCTGAGAGCGAGGGTGGGAGGGGATAGCTGGGGCTCAGGCTCTTCCCACCTCCAGCTTCCACGACCCAGCCAAAGAGGGATGGGGAGGGGACCCTGGGCTTGAAATGGCCTCTTTCCCAATTAGCCTTATAGAGCATAGGGGGCAATGGTTGGGGAGAGGGCAAGATAAGGAAGAAGCCTATGTGTAAAGGACCTCGATGGACTGAGGATCTGGGTTCAAATGTCAGCTCTACTACTTACTATTCAGTCACACTGAGAATTGTTAACTCATTGCACTTCTGTGCCAGTGGGCCCCTTGACAACCTATGGGCCTCTCCTCTGAGTGACGTTAGGGTCACAAAATGAGAAGATGTCATTTCCCCCTCTCTCGTTCGTGGACTTCCTGAAATCATGGACCCCAGGACTAGAGGATCTAGCTCTTTGTTCTAGACTCTCTCTCCTATGCCTCTGAGGGAGGGCAGGCACTTCCAACCCTACCGTTCCCAGAGCTGGCAGTCTCCCCAGGGCAGGGCTTGGTCATACCATGTTCTCCACACTTCGAAGGTAGCGGGTACAGTGGCTGTGCCCGTTGTAGTCCGAGAGGTCAGCGGCCGTGTAACCATCCCGATCCCGGATGTCCAGCTCTGCCCCGTTCACTACTAGGATCTGGCAGCACTGGGGGGAGAATGAGAGGGGCAGTGAGGAGGGGTACCACTAGGCCAGTTGAGATCAGACCATTGCCTGATGCAACAGGGACAAAGAAAATGCGTGGATGTGTGCTTAGAATTGGGTGGGGAGGGACCACATGATTTTTTTCTTCCCTAAACATCAGTTCTCACTTTTAGACCGGGATGGTCCCCTGCATTGGCCAAGGGGGACTCAGGCACACTGGATCTGGAATTATGAAAATGTGGGCTTCTGGATGATGCTTCTGACATGGTGATATGGGGAAGAGGGGTTCAGGAGAGGCGGTTCTGATCCCTAGTCCAGCTCTGTCAGAGACTGGACCCAAAGGAAGTAGGGGGAGGAGAGGGCCTGGATTTAGAAAAGAAGAAGAGGGAGAGCTGGATCGTGTGCCCATCATCACCCCATCCCAGCGTGAGCCCCCTGATGGCTGGCTCTCTCTGGCCTGGCCTGACCTCCAGCTCCCCGTTCTCAGCAGCATCGTGCAGGGGGGTCCCACCCCACAAGTCAGTGGTTATCTCCCCGCCATGCAGCAGCAGCCAGCTGAGCACCTTGGCGTGGCCCCGGCTGGCAGCAAAGTGCATGGCGGTGGCCCCGTCACCATCTTGTTCTGAAAGGCTGACGTCGGTGCAGCTCACCTGTGTGAAAAGCAAAGGGAGGGTCATGGGGCCAATCCCTCGTCCCCCCTCCCTCCTTCTTTCCCCCTAGTCCCCTGCAGCTCCTGCCACTTACCAGCCACACGATGATGGGGCTGTGGCCCATCTGGGCAGCAGCGTGAAGAGGGGTCATCCCATCACTGGCACGTGTGTGGGGGTCAGCCTCACACTCTTGCACCAGGTACTGCGTCACCTCCAGGTGGCCCTCCTGGCAGGCCAGGTAGAGGGGCGTGGCACCGTTATTGGTTTGGGCACTTATCCCCCTGGGTACAGAGAAAAGGATGCAGCGGCCCTCAGACACAGACACCCTGCCCTCCCCTCCTCTATCCTTCCAGATACCTGTCTGAAATATACAAAATTAAATTACACGACAGGGCATGGGTCCTTGTGTCAGCTTCCTCATAGCAAAAGGTTATATGTAGGGGCAGCTAGTTGGTGCAGTGGATAGACTGAGTGAGGAGTGACCTGAGTTCAAATCTGGCCTCAGACACTTAACACTTCCTGGCTGTGTGACCCTGGGCAAGTCACTTAACCCCAATTTCCTCAGCAAAAAAAAAAAAAAAAAAGGTAATAGGCAGACAACAGATGTAAAATTCATTGATCCCTCACCTTTACCTCCTGGTCTTTCTGGCTTCTTGCAAGACAGCTTAGTTCCCTCCCCTTCTATGTGCTCTGTATATGCAATATCTTCTATATGTCCCATCATTTATATGTTGTTGTTTATCCTCTCAGAATGGGAGCTCTTTGGCATCCAGGATTGATTTTGCCTTTCTTTATAGTCCCAGCATTTAGAACAGTGTCTGGCACATGGTAAATACTTAGTAAATGATTGCTCACACACTCACTCTCCTGCTTCCCAGATCTGGAACATACAGTGTTAAAAGACAGTTGAATTCAGCTCAAAGACAAAGGTGAGCCTTGGGTCCAGAGGACACAAAATTAAAACAAAGCGGACTTCTTCTTGGTGGAGAGGGGAAGGAGAACCCTAGGTGTGAAATGTCGCCCATCTTGTTATTAAATAAGATTGTGTTGATATTTTACTTCTTGTTTTTTCTTTGAATCATGAGAGTTCTTGAGGTTAGGTTGAGGGTTATTGGGAAATATTCCTGATATGAAAAAAGCAACAATAAATCAGAAAGACAGAGAGATGGGGGAGGGGGAAAGGGAGAGAGACAGAGGGAGGGAGAGGGAGAGAAAGGAAAGGAGGGAGGGACAGAAGGAAAGAACAGAGGGAGGAGGAAGGGGAGAGAAAGAGAAAGAATTGGGGATTAATGGGAAATGTTCCTGATATGAAAAAAGCAACAATAAATCAGACACACACACACACAAAGGAGGGGGGAGGTTGGGGGGTTATTGGGAAATGTTCCCGATATGAAAAAAGCAACAATAAATCAGAGACAGACACACAAACACACACCCACAGAGACAGAGACAGGAACAGGAACAGAGCCAGGGACAAAGAGATAGAAGGGAGAGATATTTGAATTCCACTTCTCATACTAGCAGTTTTCTCAAGTGTAAAAATGGGAGTAATATTTTAAGTGGGGTAAATAGCAAGCAACTATTTATCTTATAAAGTTATGGAGAGAATCAACTGGAATAATCTATGGCAAGTGCTTTACCACCCTTAAAGTGCAGTATTATTTTCTATGATGTCACATCCTACCCTCTCAGAATGTAAGCTCGCCAAGGGCAGGAACTGTATGTTTTTAATATTTGCATGCCAACTTAGCATAGTGCCCTTAATAGATGTATGGTGAAAGAAGGATTTGAGTTTATCATGGAATGAAGAGTAGAAAGGAACTCTAGCTCCGTGCCCCATTTTTTCTCTTGGTCTCACAACAAGCTGGAAACTCCTCTTAGGAGGCACTGACCCAGGAGATGATTTCCCTGTTCTTTGTCAACTACAATGGGTTACACATTCTTTTGTTGACACTGGGGACCCAGTGTTCCTTTCCTATTCCTGTTTTTTTTTTTTCTCCCTGGCTTCTCTGTTCCCCAGATCCCAAAGGCCCCTGGCTCCCAGATTCCTTATTTGAGGAGAGGCGAACAGGTACCAATGGGACCAAGACTCTTGGTACATCTTTTCAGTGGAACTGAGGAACTGAGGAATTGCTCTCTGCATTCTTTGGGAGTGCAAAGGTGATATCTAGATCTTGGAAGCGGACATAAGTAACTGGAAGCTCTCGAGGGCAATGTTGCTCTATTTCTGCCTGGGGAGGGCAAACCCCTGCTCATCTGCAACTCTTCACTATCTCTCCCCCTCCACCCCTTCACTCCACTCAAGGCTTAGCAACTTGCCCACTTAATCCTATTTCCTGGGCTATTTTGGGCTCCTGCAATTTCACTGCTTTAAAAATTAAGCAGATTAAGAGTCCAATGGGTACACAGACATGGAACCTTTCTCCAGAAAAAAGGATGGGTAGAGCTCTATGTTGGGATGAATGATGTTTTGTCCTTGGGGATTTATGGATCAATACTTGTATTCATTAAGTAGAAAATAACTGAATTTGAGTCCTTGTTACAATCAAGAATAATTAGCTAGTGTAGAAAGTTACTCCCTTATCCCAGAAAGAAACATTTTTCTGCCCTGACTACATTGTATTCTTTTCCTCCTTGGTCTTGGCAGTATTACTTCATTAAGTAGAAAATAACTGAATTTAAGTCCTTGTTAGCAATCAAAAATAATCAGCTAGTGTAGAAAGTTACTCTCTTATCCCAGATTCTTTTCCCCCATGGTCTTGGCAGTATTACTTCATTAAGTAGAAAATAACTGAATTTAAGTCCTTGTTAGCAATCAAGAATAATTAGCTAGTGTAGAAAGTTACTCTCTTATCCCAGTTTCTTTTCCCCCATGGTCTTGGCAGTACTACTTCATTAAGTAGAAAATAACTGAATTTAAGTCCTTGTTAGCAATCAAGAATAATTAGCTAGTGTAGAAAGTTACTCTCTTATCCCAGATTCTTTTCCCCCATGGTCTTGGCAGTATTACTTCATTAAGTAGAAAATAACTGAATTTAAGTCCTTGTTAGCAATCAAGAATAATTAGCTAGTGTAGAAAGTTACTCTCTTATCCCAGATTCTTTTCCCCCATGGTCTTGGCAGTATTACTTCATTAAGTAGAAAATAACTGAATTTAAGTCCTTGTTAGCAATCAAGAATAATTAGCTAGTGTAGAAAGTTATTCTCTTATCCCAGATTCTTCCCCCCCCCCCCCCTGGTCTTGGCAGTATTTTGGTGATTCCACCATGGGCCCATGAGGAGTAAGTTTAAGGAGAGGGTTTCTCTCCACAAAACTTGGTCTCTTGAATTCTGGAGTCTTTTCCTTCTGTCCCATTGGTCTAGATTCTAGAATCATTGAGTATATACATTGTAGACTAGATTCTTGAATCTAGAACTAGCTGATGTCTAGTATCAATACTGTGCAAGAAGCTATACCAGAGAAATAGCCCTTTCATTGAGTTCCTAGCAGAGTGTTCAGGGGGCCTGGGGAATTTTGCTGTAGGTCACAGAAATGGTCTCAGGGCTGAGAAAAGGAGGCGATTCCCCTCGAGATCAGCTATGTTCACCATTAAAGGGGGGAGTCAGGACCTGAACTGGGAGGAGGGAGGGATGTCCAAGAAGACCTTGAAGCTCATCGTCTTGGCTCTGCCTGCCCCCTGGGTTAAGGGTCCTGAGTAGGAGAATTCTCACTTTTTCAGGCTTTTTAAGTGGAAAGGGAGCTACCTTTGGGAGCTTGTAAACGATCTTGGGTGAAGTTAAAGATGCTGGACACTAGGTGGCGGTGTCGCCCAGAGTCAAATCTCCATGCCCGTCTCTGCCCAATAGACATCCTTTGTTGTCCAGCTCTGCCTTGTCCTGCCCACAGCTGGGCATCCATGTGCCCATCTTGAAGTTTTTATCAAGCATTTATGATGGCACTCAGCCTTCCCCCCCCCACAGACACTAACCACTTCCCCTCCCCATCTCCCCAGATCCTTGCTTTTCTATTCAGGCTTAAAGTCATTTCTATCTCTTTTGAAGACATTTGTTGGCCACCAGCCCTTCTGTCCCCTTATCCTCCTCCCCTCTCCTTATAAACCTTGTTTCTAATATCCATATGGTACCTATTCTAGGTCATATACATATATAAATATATATACACATATATATTTATATACATACACACACATATAAATATATATATATATATACACACACACACACACACACACATATTTATATAGTTGCAGGGGAAAGAGTGAACACACAAATATATATGTATACTACATACACATATATATTTGTGTGTTCACTCTTTCCCCTGCAACTATATAAGTCACACCTTGATTCTATTCCCATTTCCCACCCGACCCAGTGCTTCACATTTAACAGGCACTAAGTATGTGTTTGTCGATTGAATAATTGCCATTCACGCAGATACCCAGTAAATGGACCATCATACACTCCTACCACCATCTATACGCCCAGTATGCATGTTGCCCACACCTCCCCAAATTCTTATCGACGGCTCCATCTCTCGGAGACGGCCCCCAGGTGCCATCCCCCATGCCCCATGCGAACACCTGTTTTCGTCTCCAGCACTCAGTAAAAACCTGTTTAATATTTTACAAAGAACTGGCAACTAGCCCACTGCTCTATTACCTTCCAGGATCATAGTTGTCTGAATTATTCACCTTGTCACCAAGAGGGGAGGGGACCTAGTGCACCTGACAGCTGAAGAGTCAGAGAACAGTCACCCATGATTCCATGAAAATGACTCCCCCAAGCTCCGCAGCCCCCTCCCTAAAATCCTCCCTTTTCTGCTTTATTGAAGGCAGAACAGAGACAGAGCTTTGGATGACGTTGGCTGAGGGCCCTTAACTCTCTTGGTTTATTTCAATATTCCCAGAGGAGCATGCCAGGCCTAGGGAACTGTGCCCGGTCTAAGCCCAGCCCAGCTTCTGCCATCCAAGAGGCTTTCTGCAGGGCAACTGACACAGAAAAAGATATTGGACCACAAACAAGATTCTGAGCTAAGTGGGACAGGAGCATCGATGCCCTTTTCCCATCATAGAATTGCAACTTGGGACAAGGAAGGCTAGCATCCTAGAATGCAGCAGATCAGTTTTTCCCTACTCCATTCCCCCAAGCCCACTAGTGGGTACTTTTCTGTGATACCCATGAGCAGTCTCCTTATTGGATCCTAGAGTACTTGACTGTCCTGACTGCCTTGGGTTAGACTGGGTAGGAGAATTCCAAAGCTAGCCTGGGCAAGGCTCCTGAACTGACACAGACCCCATAGATAAAGGAGAGAAATGAGCATCCCATCATTGCCGCCTTCCTTTGCCCATGTTTCTCCTGGCAGAAAGAGGAGTCGGGTATTGTAGTGGATAGAAAGCCAGTCTGAATTCAAATTCTGCATGAGGCATTTTTGTGAATTTGGTTTTCAAACCCCAGGATGGAGCTTGGGAGTGGTACCTCTCATTGTCCTTCAGAGCTTTTGCCCAGCTTATCAGGAAGGAGTTAATCTGCCAGGATGACTGTTATAGCCTCTGCATCCAGATGGAGTGGGGTTAATCCTGAGAGTAACCTATTTTTCTGTAGTGGGGGGGACATTTCCAGAGAAAGGAAGAAAGGACCTTAAGTTGGGCTCCAGTTTCCTCATCCATATAAAGGAAAGAAGTGAACTAGAAGATCCCTGCAGATCATTTTAGCTCTTTTCTGTCATCCGATGACGCTGTCCAACTGGACACATATTAAATTGAATTGGAGAAAGGGTAAAAAGAGTAGAGTCAAAAACAACAACAACAACAACAACAACTAACCAATGAGTCTACATTAGGCACCTAGCATCACATAGTAGAGACAGTCCTAGGGTCTGGGTTCAAATCCTGACCCTGCAATTTGCTACTTGTTTGACTTTGGGCAAATCTCCTTTAACTACTCTGGATCTCAGTTTCCTCCTCTGCAAAAAGAACACTTTGGACTTGATGATCTCTAAAGAGCCTTCCAACTTTTTTTGTCCTTATGGCTACTATGGAGCTAGACAATTGAGTTAGGAAAATGAGGAAGATGGGGGCATCGCCTCAGAAACTAAGAGCTCTGTAAACTACCTGTGACATCTTTTGATCATTTATCATTTAGGAAATGATTGGTATTTTTATAAATTTGAATCAATTTTTTATATATTTGAGAAATGAGGACTTTATCAGAAAGACTTGCTGTTTAAAAAAAAAAAAAACTGTTTCCCAACTTTCTTCTTTTCTTCTAATCTTGGTTGCATCAGGTTTTGTTGTAGCAACTTCTTTTTTTGATTTTTCCAAATACATGCAAGGATAGTTTTCAACACTCACCTTTGCAAAATCTTGTGTTCCAAATTTTTCTCCCTTATGGTCCTCTTCCAGAAAGAAGGATAAATAACACCTCTATCCACTTCACCACTAGCTAGCCCTAATTGGCCTAATTTCAATTTTGTTGTGCCTTAGGGAATAGGAGTGGAACAGTCAGAATACTGCAACATTTATTGATTAAATGAACCCTATTATGAAGGCACAGTTATTGAAACCCCAAACCAATTACAATATTAATATCAAAGATCACTGATCATAGATCACCATCACAAGTAGAATAATAATGAAAAAATCTAAAGTCTTGTGAGAATTGCCAAAATGTGACAACACAAGAGACATAACATGAGTACATGCTCTTGGGAAAAAATTATGCTGATCGACTTGCTGGTCACAAATTTGTTTAAAAAAAAGTGCAATATGTAAAATTTGTAATTCAAAATCAAATCAAAAAACAATTTGTAAAAAATGAAATTATCTGTGAAGCACAATAAATCAAAACACAATAAAACAGATATACTGAGAGATACCCACCTACCCACTGTCTTCCTTTACCCCTAGATTCAGCCTCTACCCCAGACCATAAGTCAACAATTGAATACTTAGCTTCCAAGAAAAGAGAAGAGAAACTAACTGCTCCCACTACCAGAGTGGTGCCATTTTGAAAACTATGAAATAGTCACCTTTCTCACTTAGGCATTCTATTGAAATTTATAGACTCCAAAAAAAAAAAAAAAAAAAAAAAAAAAAAGAAATTTATAGACTCCTTAGATTTATGTTTTTTAATGCCTAAAATACATAGTATTACAAAAGAAATCATTTATATTGAAATTCACTCATCAGCATTAAAAACAAAACCCAAGTTCAAGGGCCCAAGGATCACATCTAGGAGGGATTGTGTTGGCTGCACACTCACAGATACTCAAACTGGTAATGGGGGGAGAGAGGAAGAGAAGAGAACCTATTTGTAGAAGAATATTTATAACAATATTTTTGTGATAAGTGGGAAATGGAAATCAAGAGAATGTCCATTAATTGGGGAACTGCTAACAAATTGGGGTAGATGACTATAATGGAATGAATATATATATATATATATATATATATATATATATATATATATATATATTTGCTGAGGCAATTGGGGTTAAGTGACCTGCCCAGGGTCATACAGCTAGGAAGAGTTAATTGTCTGAGGTCATATTTGAACTTAGGTCCTCCTGACTTCAGAGCTGGTATTCTATGCACTGCACCACCTAGCTTCCTCCTATAATGGAATATTACTATGCTAGAAGAAATCATGAGCAGGCAGATCTCAGAAAAAACTTATACTATACAAAGTAACTGAGTAGAACCAGGAGAACATTGTATATAGTAACAGAAAAACCATTTTCAGCAACACAATGATCTAAGACAATCCCAAAGGATTCATGATGAAAAATGCTATCCACCTCTAGAGAAAGAACTTAAGGAGTCTAAACACAGATAGAAAGATACTATTTTTCATTTTCTGTATTCAGTTATGTCTCGATTGTATCTACCTTCCATATAGACAAGGAGAGGGGGTCTTAATCTGGGGTCCACAAATAGATTTCAAAAGGGTCTGTGAACTTAGATGGGAAAAAAATGACATCTTTATTTTCACTAAACTCTAATTAAAATTCAGTATTTGCTTCAATTACCTAAAAACACTCTTCTGAAAATCCACTGGTTTCTCCAGACTGCCCAAGGAGTCCATGGAGCAAGAAAGGCAAAAACTTCCTGGTACAGACCCATCCTCCTCACTCCATAGCCCATCCCCTGCCAGGCAGAAGACATTAAGTCTTTTTTCTTAATTATATATCCAATGCTTAGCACAGTGCCTGGTAAATAGTAGGTGCTTAATAAATGTTAATTGGATATTGGAATTTAGTTAGCGTTTGTCTTCTCAGAGATCTGGCAAACACAAAATGGTATTTTTTCACAACTCAAGTGCTTTTTATTATTATCTTCTTTGAGAATCATACTGGAACATTCTTTTTTTATTTGCTTGCCTGCCTTTGGGGAATGAATGACATTTTTGTGTGAGAAAAAAACAACATCTCTAAAATTCTAGGTCTCTAGAGAAGACAGAACCAAATTTCTTCCTCCCTAGTCCTTATGACTTATGACTGGAAAGGTTCTTAGAGCCACTGAGTCCAATCTTTCTTGTTAGAGATCAAGAAACTCAGGCAGACAGGGGTGAAGTGATTTTCCTGGGTTCACCCAGGATTTTAATTCATGTCTTCTTAAATCTTTGTCCAGAACTCTATCCACTATGAACCCCAGATCTTTCAGACCCTTCTTCCTTAACTAAGGTGAAGAAAATATACCTCCCTCTTCATTCCCACCCTTGCCCTGTTCATGGCTCTGCTAGATTAGGCTGGGGATGGGGTTCTTCCTAAGGGTCTGTATGTCTATGAAGGAAGTGGGGAACAGTAGAATGCTCTGACTAGTCCCCTAGCATTGAACTATTTTGAAGTCAGAAGTCTCTACCTTATACATCAAAATATCTTGTATCTATAAAAAATTCAATGAATCGGTAAAATCATAGAATCACAGGATTTTGAGAGGGGCGAGATCTCAGTGGCCATTTAGTCCAGTCCACGCTGTAGAGGAATTCAATTAAGCAAGCATTTATTATTTTCAAGGCACATACTAGACACTGAGGATTCAAAGGCCAAATGAAACATAGATCTTGACTTCTACGGGCTTCCATACTGACAGAAGGCTTCAAGATGTAGATAAGGTAAGGAAAGAGTATGGCCCAGGGAAAGAATATTTGCTTTGTAGTCAGAAGGCCTAGTTTCAAATCTTTCATTTGATATTCACTACTGGTATTCCTCTTTTTCTCCTTGCCCTCCCCAGCTGGTGCCTTCTTTCTATTATTAGATTTTTTTACACTGTTTGTGTCTTGAGGGCTCCTTGAGGATAGGAACTGTGTTTTTGCCTTTCTTTGTATTACCAGTGATTAATCACAGCATCTGGTACTTAGTAAGAAGCTAATCAATGCTAGATTGACTGGCTGACTGTGGATTACTTCTTTGGGTCTCATTTTCTTCATATGTCAAATGAGGGAATTGGACAAGCATGGCCTCCAGAGGCTTTTCTCTCTTTCATTTATAACCCCAATATTTAATAACTAATTATTGTATTAGGGTGAAAGGGTTTTTTCCCCCTTTTCTACTGCTTGATCCAGAGACCAACCAATGTGGGAAATCTAAAAGATTTGCCCAGCCAGGATAGCTGAGATCTAATCAAAGATGGAAAAAGAGATTCTAAGTTTGAGTTAATGGATACTTTTCTGCTAGAAGTGTTTGCTTAGATAACTGGGAAAGTGTTGATTCTCCCTTTTGTCAAACAGGTGATATGGAAATGGATAAGATTCTTTGATTAAAATCTGGGTGATTCACAACATAGTATTTTCATCTTTGTTGTAATTGTTTGCTTGCTTGTTTTTTCCTCTCATTTTTTTTTCTTTTTGATCTTATTTTTTTCTTTCTTTAAAAATGTTTTTATTAAAGCTTTTCCTTTTCTTTTTTTTCTTTTTAATTTTTTTTTATTAAAGCTTTTTATTTTCAAAACATATGCATGGGTAATTTTTCAACATAAACCCTTGCAAAACCTTGTGTGCCAATTTCCCCTGACTTCCCTCCATCCCCTACCCTAGATGGCAAGTAATCCAATATATGTTAAACATGGTGAAAACATATGTTAAATCTAATATATGCATACATATTTACACAATTATCTTGCTGCACAAAAAAAAATCAAAACAAAAAGGGAAAATGAGAAAGAAAATTAAAAAAAATAAAATGCAAGCAAACAACAACAACAACAAAAAGTGTTATGCACAATGGATAGAGCACCAGCCCTGAAGTCAGGAGGACCAGAGTTCAAATCTGGTCTCATACACTCAATACTTCCTAGGTGAGTGACCTTGGGCAAGTCACTTAACCCCAATTGCCCCAGGGGGAAAAAAGTGTTGAGATCCACACTCAGTTCTCCCCAGACCTCTCTCTGATTGCAGATGGCTTTCTTCATCACAAGATCATTGGAACTGGTCTGAATAATCTCATTGTCGAAAACAGCTATGTCCATCAGAATTTGATCTGATTTTTCTTGTGCAGCATGATAAATGTGGAAATATGTTTAGAAGAACTGCACAGGTTTAACCTATATCAGATTACTTGCTGTCTAGGGGAGATGGGAAGTGGGGAGGGAGGGAGAAAAATATGGAACATAAGGTTCTGTAAGGGTGAATGTTGAAAACTATCTTTGCATTTATTTTGAAAAAATAAAAGGCTATTATAAAAAAAATCAAGTGATCAAAGTCACATACCCCAAGATTCTCCTTGTAATATTCATTTTCTCATTACTTGTTATCCAATCAAAGTTGATTGCTATCCTCAGGAACACCTACTCTTCCAAGGGTACATAAACTATGAGCTCACCACCATGAGGGTCTTTGGTCTGAGAGAGATGGTCAAATGACCCTTCTTTTATCAATAAGCAAGCTGTAATTATTAGTAAAAATGATTAAACTACCCAGAACTTATATCTCTTGAACCTTTTAAGCACTACCACCCTTTTGGCTTCCACAGAAAGAAAGGTACATGGGCAAGAGTAGACACAAGGCTCCAGGGACATGTGAAGAGGACCAGAGCACTAATGGAGACATGGGTTTAATAATGACAGCAGCTTTTCCGAATGGCACGGAGGCCCCTTGTTTGGATCGGAGCCTAGAACAAAGAGGGGTACGGTGACAAAAGGGCACAGAAAGGACAGAGCTATACACGAGGCATGGATTTTTCTCAGAGAAACAATACAGGCAGTGCCTAATTGCCAGCCACAGGGACCATGGGGGAGAAACTGGGCTTTGTTTCTGCCCTTGGCAGAGGCTAAGCTCCCAAGTGGGACGTGTCTGGAAGGTGCTTATAGGGAAGGATGGGGCCTCTGGGAAATTCTGGGCTCCAGGCCCAGCCTCCAGCTGGAGCCAAGCATGGATTTTTCAGACAAGGGGATGAAGAGCTGCCTAGGAAAACAACTTTAAAAATATGCTTCCTCCACCAAGACCCCCAAAGTAGCCCTTTCCCAAAGGATTCCTACTTTCCTTCTTAGCAATAGCAAGTGTCTCCAACACCTAAATTTCAGGAATCTATAATTTTTAATAGTTGAAAGGGGAAGGACCTCCTCCTTCCATCCTCTCTATATTAATCTCCAGGAATTTCTGTATTAGAAGTTTACCAGTGGGTGGCCAGTCTTTTAGGAGACTGGGCCTGGACTTCAGAATTTCCCAGAAGCCCCATCCTTCCCTATAAGCATCTCTTCAGACTGACCAAGGGTCTTCCTTGGAGTTCAGGTACACAGAGTGACTGTATATGGAGCTTAACTGGAATGATAAGACCTGTTAGAGTTTGTGCTCTGGGAATCAGGGAAGATGAGAGTAAGTGAGTACCTAGAGAAGCCCAGATTATGCACAAATGACTAGGAAAGCCATCAAACTGCACCAAAAGAAATGATCTAGGAAACCAATGAGAATCAGTTATATACTTCTCTACCGAGTTCATAGCTATACAAAAGACTTCCAGGATCTTGCAGTAGTAGCATGGTGAACTGAGCTGTAAGTCAGGAAATGAAGGTAAAATTTGAAAAAGCCCTTTGTCCCGACAGGAGAGAGAGTTAAAGCTGAGACCCCATCAGGACTGAGCCATCACGATCCCCAAAAACCTAGGGTCACTGACACAATGAGACTTGGGAAGGAGGACACAATTGTGTCCAAAGCTCCATAATCCCATTTGGTCCCATGGTCAAGATACTGGAGTGGTTATACACCTGTCAGATTGGCTAAGATGACAGGAACAAATGATGATGAATGTTGGAGGGGATGTGGGAAAACTGGGACACTGATGCATTGTTGGTGGAGTTGTGAAAGAATCCAGCCATTCTGGAGAGCAATCTGGAATTATGCCCAAAAAGTTGTCAAACTGTGCATACCCTTTGACCCAGCATTGCTGTTTTTGGGCTTATATCCCAAAGAAATACTAAAGAGTGGAAAGGGACCTGTATGTGCCAAAATGTTTGTGGCAGCTCTTTTTGTTGTAGCTAGAAACTGGAAGTTGAATGGATGTCCATCAATTGGAGAATGGTTGGGTAAATTATAGTATATGAAGGTTATGGAATATTATTGCTCTGTAAGAAATGACCAGCAGGAGGAATACAGAGAGGCCTGGAGAGACTTACATCAACTGATGCTGAGTGAAATGAGCAGAACCAGAAGATCACTGTACACTTCAACAACAATACTGTATGAGGATGTATTCTGATGGAAGTGGTTATCTTCAACATAAAGAAGAGCCAACTCACTTCCAGCTGATCAATGATGGACAGAAACAACTACACCCAGAGAAGGAACAATGGGAAGTGAATGTAAACTGTTAGCACTAATGTCTGTCTACCCAGGTTACTTATACCTTCGGAAGCTAATACTTAATGTGCAACAAGAAAATGGGATTTACACACATATATTGTATCTAGTAACCTAGATACCTAGTAACCTATTGTAACACATGTAAAATGTATGGGATTGCCTGTCATCGGGGGGAGGGAGTAGAGGGAGGGGGGGATAATTTGGAAAAATGAAAAAAAAAAAAGATACTGGAGTGGTTTTCCATTTCCTTATCCAGTTCATTTTACAGATGAGAAAACTGAGAGTAAAGTGACTTGCTCAGGGTCACAATAAGTATCTGAGGCTGGATTTGAACTGGGGAAGATGAGTCTAGATCCAATACTCTATGCACTATGGCACCATCTAGCTGCCTATATAAACATTAGCTGCTGTTATCATCATCTCACTACTATTATTACTGCTGCTATTACTACAAACTGCCAAACAGAGGTTTCATGAAGATCAAATTAGGTAATAAACAATAAAATTTCCCCATAAAATAGAAGATAAATAAAGAACCTCTCATGTTCCTAATAGCTGAGTAGCAATGATTTGGGGTGATTGAGATGACCTCTATGACCTCTCCCAGTTCTGAAATTTCATGTTCCATTACTCTCCCTGCTATTCCTCCATCTCCAATGGCTGAGATTGTACTGCAGTGTACTTCCTCTTCAATGTCCTCCCTTTCCATTCCATCTTTTTAAATGACTCTCTTGTAGGGTTAGTTCAAGTGACAATCTCTACAGGAGCTCTTTTCGTGATTTTGCCACTGGGCAGTACCCTGATCTGAGGAAATCTCTTTGTATTTAGACTTTAATTTATTTGAATCCATTGTATGATTTGTATTTAATTGTATTTATAATTTATTTAATCTATTGTACTGACTTATCTGTGGACAGGCTGCTTTGTGCTTTTAGAATCTAAACTCCTTGAAGGTAGGGATTATTTTATTTTATTTTTTTTTCTTTCTCTGAATTCACAGTACCTAGCTTCATAACTTGGACTGGGCAGGTACTTATTAAATACTTACTAAATGAAGGAAGGATTTGCTACTGGTACTAATTAACAATAATGACTCACTCTGACAGTCCTGCCCTTGACAGTAAGGCTATCCTGAAGCTTGAGTACTAAGAAACTGGGGAAAGTTGAAGTCTTTTGAAGCTAGAGTCACAAAAGTGAGAGATATACCCATTTTCCCCCTAGCTTTAAGTATTTCAGCTATTTTCTTGGTGGAGAAACAGTGATTGCAACTATAGGAATCATCTTGAAGGATTGTGTTTTTGACTATATATATGCAGCCTGGGTGACCATAGTTTCCCTCCTGAAAACATCTTACATGAGAGAGTGACCAAGGACTGAAGGGAATGGTGGAGTGGGGATGGTTACATTCAAGTACAGTACAGAATCTAGGCCCAGGGAAGCTACTCCCTGAAGGGAAAAAAAATCTAACTAATTCAACCAAAGAAGTTAAAAAAAAAAAATCAATAGACAAGGGTGTTACGTGCTGCTGTCTCCAGAAGCTGTCGATCGATCGCTCTCTGGGAGGAGATCTGCTGTGTCAACTCAAATCTCTCGGACAGATTCTTCTTCCTGTAGAGAGCTGACTTCCCTTCCTGCAGAGAGCAGCCTCAAGTCTAGTCCAGACAAAACTCTCTCTTTCCTCCAGAGCTGCCCTCTTTTATCCTCCCAGAGAATGGGTGTGGGATAATGCAAAGGCTTCTGGGAAAAATTACTTCAACCAATGAACTTGCTCCTCCTAAGCATGCAAGCTCTTCTCCAGGAATTCACAAGTGAAACTCCCAGTCATGGCCAGAACTAGAGAATTGTCAAGTACCGATTTAGCACTTAGTAAAAACCTAATATCTCATTATCTCATTAGCACTTAGTAAGAACCTAACAAACACAATGGGACGAAGTGGATAGAGCACCAGCTCTGAAGTCAGGAGGACCTGAGTTCAAATTTGATCTCAGATACTTCACACTTCCTAGCTGTGTGACCCTGGGCAAGTCACTTAACCCCAACTGCCTCAGGGGAAAAAAAATCAATAGACAGCAGTCTTCAGCTTGAGCTAGATCAAAAGTTCAATAGTCTGATTTTTTGCATTGTTTTGTGAAGTTTTTATGTCTTCTAATACATGGTTAATTTTTATAAAGATATGACACATAGCAAGGAAATACAAACAGTCCCTTTTATTCCTATTCATTAATTGCCATATTTATCATTTCTAATTTCTCTAAAAGTCTATTCAGGTTCTTAACTTTTTTTCTTGTTTTTTTTTTTTTTTTTTTTTTTTTTTTTGTTTTGGTTTTTTTGGGTTTTTTTTTAGGGTTTGTTTTAGCTCTGAAAGGGGTACATGGAAGAAGTCTCTCACTATAATAATTTAACTATCTTTTTCTCCCTGAAATTTGATTAACTTTTTCTTTAAGTATTTAGATATACCATTCAATACACATATATTAAACAGATGCTGATTAATTATCTATACTTTTACTCATAATGTAAGACTTGGGTTGAAAAATTTTGTTCTTATCTTTTTTCTGTGGGACTCAATTTCTTCCTATAAAAAGCGAAGGGCATAGATTAGATCTATCGAAGTCCTACAATTCCCTAAGATGTCAAGGTGAAGGGTGAGAATCAGAACCTGGAGTCCTAGGCTAAGTTGTTTTCTGCTTCAGCTTCCAAGTTTAGACTCCTATATAAGAGTCAGCATCTGACCCGCTGTCCCACCTTTGTATTATGCTTTCTCTGTTGATGTGTTCATCAGTGATCACATGAAGCATAGTCCTCCCTTCCTTTCAGATAATCTCTTAGAGATTAGGGGAGGTTGTATAGGGAATCCACAGAATCTCACTCATTGGAATAGACCTCAGACACCATTCAGTCTTATCTGGAATCCCTTTTACAGTTTGCCTGGCGAGTGGTTGTATAACTTCCATTTGAAGCTCCTTCAGTAATAGGCAACTCACTAAGTCTTGAAGCAATTTTGGATATCTGGTTTTGCCTTAAACAGAATCAAAATTTCCTTCTCTTCAGCTTCTATTCTCTGTTCCTTTGACTCTTCTTTTCCCATCACTTACCATGTGGAATTAGTTGTCAAATCTAGTCAGTTCTAAATTTGCAACAAATTCAAATCTCTCTCTGTCTCTCTCTGTCTCTGTCTCTGTCTCTCTGTCTCTGTGTCTCTGTCTCTGTGTCTGTCTCTCTCTGTCTCTCTCTCTGTTTCTCTTTCTCTCTCTCTCTCTCTCTCTCTCTCTCTCTCTCTCTGTCTCTCTCTCTCTCTCTGTCTCTCTCTGTCTCTCTCTCTCTCTCTCTCTGTCTCTCTCTCTCTCTCTCTCTCTGTCTCTCTCTGTCTCTCTCTCTCTGTCTCTCTCTCTCTCTCTCTCTGTCTCTCTCTCTCTCTGTCTCTCTCTCTCCTTTTTTTTTTTTTTTTTTTTTTGCTGAGGCAGTTGGGGTTAAGTGACTTACCCAGGGTCACACAGCTAAGTGTCTGAGGTCCTGACTTCAGGGCTGGTGCTCTATCCACTGCGCCACCTAGCTGCCCCAACAATTCAAATCTCAAATCTATCCCTTCTCTCTATGAATAAGCCAATGCTCTAGTTAAGACGATGACAGCCTCTTAACTGATCTTTCTGCCTTCATTCTCTTCTCTTCCATACACAGGTTGTGCTGTAGGTTGTGATATGTGACTCACCTGCTCCGAAACATTCAACAACTCCCAGTGACAACCTCCCTAATGCCATTTAAGACTCTCCAAAGTCCTGCTCCCTCCTACCTTTCTAGCCTTATTATACATTATTCCCCTGGATATATTCTATATGTCAGTTAATCTGAACTGCAGTTATTTTCTCAAAGTTGATAAGCCATCTCCTACCACTGTGCATTCATTCCATCCCCCATGAGGGATTGATTCACTTTCCCCTTATGTTTTTCAGACTCTTTATCTTCCTTCCAGTCTAGGTTTAGATATCTCTTCCTTCACAAAGCCTCCCAGTATCTCCAGTCCCACTGCATCTCTACCCCCATAGGAAAATCATCTCTTCTCAGGTTTTCACAGTTATGTTGTTTGTCTATCTCCTTTGCTCCTATGAAAAATTAGCAAAGACCTTCAGCACCAGGTAGAAAGCAAGCTTCATGAGGGCCATTTTAAAACTTTATTCCTTCATTTCAGTGTCTTATACATAGTAAGTGCTTTACAAATGTTTGTTGAATAATAACTCATCAATATAGCACTTTATATACAGTATCATTTCTTTTTAAATTAAATTGTATTTAAAAATTAAGAAATATTTTTTTTCTCCTTGCTCTCCTATCACTGGAGCTAAAAAAAAAAAAAAAAAAAAGGAATAATAAAACCTTAGTAGACATTTGTATAGGAAAAACAACCCCTCATAGATGCATAATTAAGAAAAACAAATTCCCAATGGTCGTGTCAGATAAAAATATTTCTCATGCTGAACCTTGAGACTATCACTTCTTTTCTCAATTGATCCTTTTAACAACCCTGGGGGAATTACTTTACTAACTCTACTTGACATATCAGGAAATTGAGTCAGAGAGGTTAAATGACTTATTTGTGTTCATATGCAGCTGGTTGGCATGGTAAATAGAATGCTGGCAGAGAAGTAAAAAAGAACCGAGTTCAAATCCAGCCTCATGCACTTATTATCTGTATGATCTTGGGCAAGACACTTGATTTGTGTTCCCTCAACTATAAAATGAAGGTAATAACAGCATCTACTTCTCAGGATTGTAATGAGGATTAAAGGAGAAAATAATTACAAAATACTTAGCATAGTGCCTAGCATGGAATAAGTGATATATAAATGTGATCAATCTATCTATGTGACGGCTATCACATAGATATTATATATATTATATAGATATAATATGATATGTGTTTATATATTAATATAATAGATATTATATGAAATCATATGGTAGACATCCATCCATACAACTATCTATCTACCTATTATTTATCTATCTGGTTATTAAGTGTAGTGCTTCAGGTTATTTTTTGAGGCAATGAAAATTAAATTATTTGCTCAGGGTCACATAGCTAGTAAGTGTATGAGGCCAGATTTGAATTCAGGTCTTCTTGACTCCTGGACCCGTGTTCCAATTACTGAGCCACCTAGCTGCCCTGGCTCTTCCGAAATATGAACATAGCTAATATATCTCTTTCTTTTCTTTTCTTTTTTTTCAAGGCTGGGGTTAAGTGACATGCCCAGGGTCACACAGCTAGGAAGTGTTAAGTGTCTGAGACCAGATTTGAACTTGGGTCCTCCTGAATTCAGGGCTGGTGCTCTATCCACTGCGCATAGATCTCTTTAAATCTTCCTTTCTCCAAGCTAACCATCCCCCAGTTTCTTTCAGTCCTCTATCCAAAGAAAGTATTACACTCAATTCTCTCACTCTCGAGGTCACTTCCCTTTGAATATGCTCCAGTTTATCCTTATCTAACTCCCTAAAATGTATATTACAGAACTGAAAATGAGCCTTCTGACAGAGGTTTGAACAGAGTAGAGTACAGTTATATCACTCCCTTATTTCTGGAATCTTTCTTCTAAGATGCCATTAGCTCTTTGGATATTAGCACTGTTGTGTTGGCTCATATTAAGCTTGCAGTCCCCTAAAATCTCCCCAAATTTATTTCACATGGGTCACATGAACAGTTTATTCCCCCATCCTGCACTTATACAATAGCCTTTATGAACTCACATCTAAGATTTACATTTTTTAATCTATGTATTAGATCTAGCTCATCATTCTGAACTCTTTTGGAGTTTGATTTTCATCTAACTATTAGCTATTCTTCTCAGGCTCAAGTCACTTGCAAATTTGATAACTATTCTTTTTACATTTTTATGCAAGTTATTACAAATCACAAAATTAGAAAACAAAAATTTTGAATATTTTAGGACTAGGGATTGATCACTGAGTAGCTCTACTTCTTCCAAGTTGACATTGATCCACCAGTGATTATTCTTTTCACTCCAGGTTCAAATAAACCTAATTATACTATCATCCAGCTCATGTCTCCATTTTGTCAATAAAGATAGCAAGAGATACTTTGTCAAATGCTTTATCCAATGACCCAGTGATCCCATTCCTGGACATGTGCCCAAAGAGATCAAGGACAGAAAAAAAAAAGCACCCATGTATATCAAAATATTCATTGCGGCACTATTTGTGGTAAGGTAAGAAGAAAAACTAGATGCAGAATGAATATTCATTGATTGGGAAATGTCTGAACAAACTGGTATATGAATGAGATTCAATATTATTTCACCATAAGAAATGAGGATTATGAAGAACTCAGTGAAATTTGGGAAGACATATGAACTGATACAGAATGAAGAAAGCAGAATCAGAAGAACAATACACAGTAACAAAAATAATGTAAACAGTAGCAATGCTGAACCTTTATTGCAATGTCCAGTCTTGTTCCCAGAAAACAGATGATGAAACACACTTTCCTTAGCTCTGTAAAGAGGTAAGGGGATTGTAGATATAGTTGCCTATGTCATCAGACAGGTTTTTCTTTGTTAGAACAGAGGGTTCAATTGTGGGGGACGGGGATATTAGGAAATGCCTGTGGTGTCAAAAATTAAAGGCATCAACAATTTCATAAAAACAGTTTTGTTCAAATACAGTTTACATTGTTCCCTTAATTTAGTGATTCTGTCACAAAAGGAAAAAAGATTTGTGTACAGCGATGGTTCTTGATAAAACCAAGCTGCTCTTTGGAGATCATAGCCTCTCCTTCTAAAAGCTCATAAGTCACCACTTAAATAATGTGCAGTATTTTGCTAACAATCAAAATCAAGTTCACCAGACTCTAGTTGAATGAATCTTCCTTTTCCCCTTTCTTTCTTTTCTTCTATCTTCCCTCTGTCCCTTCCTTTTCTTCTTTCCTTCCCTCTCTCCTTCCTTCTTCCTTGTATCTACCCTTCCTTCCTTCTCTCTTTTTTCCTTCTCTTTCTTTCTCCTCTTCTTCCTCCCTCTCTCTCTTCTTCCTTATCTTCCTTCCTTCCTTCTTGCTTTTCTTTCTTTCTTCCTTCCTTCCTTCTTTCTATTTCTTTCCCCCTTTTTCTTTCGCTCTCCCTATTGTCCTTCCTTCCTTTCTTCTCTATTTCTTTTTTTTTCCTCTTTAATTTATGGAATAAAACAAGCATTTCCATAACATCATACAATAAAAAGATGTTTGTACATGAAACTGCAAATCAACTATGCACAATTTGCTATTCCTTTCAAATATAAAACAAAATTATCATATAAATTTCTTTTTCCTTCCCTCTCCCCAGAGATGGCTACCATTAGATACAAAAAGCCCCATACACAGACACACACAGAGACACACACAGACACACAGACACACAGACACACACACACACAAGTATCCTATACATACTCCTAGTTTTTGGTCCTTTCCTTCTCTCCCCCCCTCTTTTTCTTTCAAATAGGATATTTGTCTGGCTCTTGTCCTGAAGCACCTCTCCTGTTTTCTATTTCTATAGGTCCTTATGGGAACTAAGGCCACCATTTTTTCCTGAGATTGAGAAGCATCCTGTAAAGAATACTGGCCTTTTAAAGACATGTGTGTGAACCCTGCTTCTATTAAAATGTAAACAGCCTATTAGCTGTGAGATCCTAGGCTGGTGGGCTCCTAGAATCACATTAAGAAAGATAGAGGAGACTTACATGTCATCTTAGTCAGCCAATAAACATTTATTAAGCACCTACTATTTGCCAGGCACTGTACTAAGCCTTGGGAATACAAAGAAAGGCAAGAGATAGCCCCTGCTTTGGAGGAGCTCACGGCCTAAAGGGTAAAGACAGCATGGAAACAAATATGTATAAGATAGTTACAAGATAAGTTGCAGGTAAACATCTGAGGGGAGGGACCAGAAGTAAGAAGGACTGGTAAAGGCTCCCTATAAAAGACAGCATTTTAGCTGGGTCTTGAAGCAAGCCAGGGAGGTCAAGAGATGAGGAGAAGGAAAGATGGTGTTCCTGGCACTAGGGCAAGACAGTGAAAATGCCCAGATGAGGGCCATGGAATTGCCTTACTGAACAAATAAAGAGTTTGAGTTTCAGAGAGTTTCCAGAGAGGTTCCAGGTTACAATCAATGGCAGAACTGGAATTTAAACCTAGATTTTTTTGACTGACTAGCTAGTTCAGATTTAATTAGTCCTTTAAGATTGCTAAAGCACTTTACATAATATCCCATTTTTTCCCTCATGACAACAGCTCTATGCAGTAGGGACCAGGATCATATCCATTTTAAGACATGTGGAAACTGAGGCTGAGAGCGTAATGACTTTCTTGGGGCAATGTAGCATTGTAGGCAAGGCTTGAACTCAGCCTTCCTGACTCCAGGTCCTTCTTTATCATCATCATCTAGCAAAATAAAAAATTTCCCACTGTACCATGTCGCCTTTTCTTTAACCTTTCTAACCTTCCGGTTTCCTCATCTGTAAAGCAGATAGAACAGTTGCCCTATCTATGTCATAAAGGTCACCTGCTTATAGATTTCAGAGGAAGAGACTTAGAGATCCCTCCTTCCCTTTACAGATGAGAGAGTGGAGATTGTATCTGAGTCCTCCCGCTCTAAATCTAATAGCCTTTCCATTGTACCATAACTTTTTGGAAGAAAATTTTACAAAGCCCAGTGCTAGAGAAATGAGTGATTCTTATTACAGATTTGGCCCTAGGTGGTGGCTGGGGAAGACGGTGGGGTTTCCTTTTGGGGGATGGAGTTGGATGACTGGAGGAGATTCAAAGCCCAATGTCAGTGAAGAGATGGAGGCCCCCACCCAAGGATGCTAGAAGCCAGGAGAGATGGGTTTGGAGGCCCCCACTCCCAGGCAGTTTCACTGGGAGCTGCTTTTCACCATTCACCTTGTTTTCTCTCCCCTGAGCTCCCAAGGGAACTGCTGGGGGTTGCCCCATTCACATGGATTAGCTTTCCCTCAGCAGGGGATGGAAAAGTGGGAGTAGAAGAAGGGGGGCCATTATGGTTACCCAGGGGATCACAACAAACAATGCCTAGTGGAAAATGGCCCTGCTGAGTGGTTGCAGCTTGAGCTGATTAAGAATGAATGAGCCCGAGGCCTGAGTGTGTGTGTGATCAGGTTTAGGGGTACTAGATTAGGGCAGAGTTAGAGCCCCTCCGGGAGCTGGCTTTCTGCTCTGGGCCAAGGCTGATTTCCCCATCATTCTGTTTTTTGGGGGAGGGAAGGGATGCTGAGCCTTCTACAATTCTCTCTTTCTCTCTCTCAGTCTCTCTTTCTCTATCTCTGTCTTTGTCTCTCTCTCTCTGTCTCTGTCTCTCTGACTGTGTCTCTGTCTCTCTCTCTCTGACTTTGTCTCTGTCTCTCTTTCTCTTTCACTGTCTCTGACTCTGTCTCTGTCTCTCTCTCTCTTCCTCCTCTGGTCCTCAAGTAGACTCCCAAACAGTTCAGATGGGTTTTGTTGTTTCTTTTCAAATGGCATGGGGTTGGGAGAGGGATTCCCCTAGTGATTGGAACAAGTTCCCTTTTAAATTATCTAGATAGTTCTCCCATCTGGAGAGGTCAAAAATCATGGAATGTCAGAACTGAAAGGGACCTGGAAATCCAATCTCCCTTCCAATCAAATTTTACAGGAATGGAAACTGAGGCACAGAGAGGAGGTAATGACTTGCCCAACATCAGCGTCAGCCAGTGACAGACACTGAACTGGAATTCTAATCTGCTGACTTGTTCCACTGCACAAGAGAAAAGGAACGGTGCCAGTTAGGGCTGGGTGAAAACCACCTGCTGTGAGCTCGGGTGCAGCCCTGATTACCTTCCAGAACCCTGTCACTGGGCTGGGCCGCACTTGCCCCTGGAGGCTGGCCTAATTCACTGAGTTTGATAGGTGTCCTCTTGCCTGCCAAGGCCCAAAGCCTTCCTTTTTTCCCCAAAACCAACTCTTCTTGCCTTGACTTAAAGGCAATGTGGGATAGGGGGAAGAACCTTGGGCTGGGAGTGAGGCTTCTTGGACCCCTGGACCTCAGTTTCTCCTTTGTAACCTGAGACCACCGAATTATCTGCATAACATTCCTTGATTCTAAGGAGTCTCCAGCATCTTTGGTCAGGATCTGGATTGGAAATGATTAGCAGGATATTGACAGACAGAGGGGGACTAGAGACCTCTAAGTGGGGTGATCACAGTTAGCTCAGCAGGTTATTGGGCATGGAAACCTAGGGTGGGAAGTGGGGTGGATGCTTTCATAAGCTTTTTAGCCTCTCTAGGATCCGAGCACCTGCTCCAGCTCAAGAGCCTTTTCTCTAGCTGTGGGGGCCCTCTTTCTCTAGTTTCTGTAGCCAACCTAGATCCCTATCTTTTGGCTTTCTTAGTGTAAACTGGAAGAAAGAGAGGAAAGGGGAAGGAAGGAAAAGGAGTGAGGGAAGAGAGAAGGAAGGGAAGGAGAGAGGAGAGGAAGGAAGGAGAGAAGAGGGGAGGGAATGGGAAGGGAGGACTGTAGAAGGGCTATAGAATCCAGATCATAGCCATAAACATGATGATAAGGATTCTTCAGCTGCTTGCCTCCAGGATCTATGCTGGAATGGGGTAGGGGAACAGCAGCAAGGCTTAGAAAAGGAAACATATGAGGTGGATATCAGGAAGTTCTTTCTTGAATCTCTTTAAAGCCCTGTGTTTTTTGTGTTTTTTTTTTTTTTTTTTTTTTCCCTCTGAGCCTGGGGTTAAGTGACTTGCCCAGGGTCACACAGCTAAGAAGTGTTAAGTGTCTGAGAACAGATTTGAACTTGGGTCCTCCTGAATTTAGGGCTGGTGCTCTATCCACTGGGCCACCTAGCTGCCCCCTCCCTTCCTGTTTTAATATGCATTCAGTTGTTCCATTATAGGCTCCCCCTTCCAGGGCCTCCTTACACGTACAATGTAGGTGAGTCCCTGCTCAGCCTTCCCTTTCCCAGGGAACCCAGGTTCCAGGATGGTAGGAAATTTGACTTGGCCCAGTGCATTTGCCTACCAATAGAAGAGAAGTTCACAATGAGCTTTCTCCTCTTCTCCTAAGCCTCAGCCATCAGTGCCCCCTCGGTCCCTTCCAGGGCCTCCTAGTTCTTACAAAGCTGAGATCAGGTTTCCAGCATTTGTAAGAGTGGGCCCTCACCCAATCTTCTGAGTCACTCAGCCTTGGGAGGCCTGGGGAGGGAGCAGGGGGGAGGGAGCAGCGTGCCTGGAGAGAGTTCCAAGGCTTTGAATAATTCATGGACCTGCTAAACCAGACCTGGTAGAAAGCTGGAGCTCCTGCAGTTTTCAGTGGTTGAAAGTCCCTCAGGTGGGCACATTCTCTATCCTAGACTTCCAAAGTCTGAGGTACAACAGCTTCTCCCAGGTCAAGACGAGACCAAAAGAGCGAAGCCCAAAGCTTCCTCAGTTTCCCCCAAACTGCCATCCAAGTCCAATAACTCATCCCAGTCCTTACACCCGTCCCGCCTCACCTACACCCAATTGCTACATGAGTGTTTGGCTGGGGAGGGAGGCCTCCAGTCCATCTTTCCCAACCTCTCATTTTCCCCAGGGGCAGGAGTTTGAGGTGACTGGAGAAATCTTCCTTCCAGTCACAAGCACAGGGAACCCAAGTTTGGAAGAATTAGAAAGAATTACTAGCTAAGTGGGGCCTTCAAAGGATCTCCTGATTTTTCTTCAGAATCACGAATTTAGACATGAAAGGGACCTGAGAGTCACTGAGTCCAATTCTCTTGTTTTTATGTGAGAAAAATGAGGCTCAGAAAAGTTCCATGTGTTATATTTATATATTATATTATTCTAAATTATATATATTATATTATATTATATTATATTATATTATATTATATTATATTATATTATATTATATTATATTATATTATATTATATTATAATATATTGCTTGCTCTCTAGGGAGAGAGGGAAGGAGAAAAACCTGGGACACGGAGTTTTGCCAAGTTGAATGTTGAAAACTATCTTTACATGTGTTTTGAAAATAAAAAGCTATTATTTTTTAAAAAGTTACGTTATTGGGGCAGCTAGGTGGCGCAGTGGATAGAGAACCAGCCCTGAATTCAGGAAGACCAAATCAAATCTCAGACACTTAACACTTCCTAGCTGTGTGACCCTGAGCAAGTCACTTAACCCCAGCCTCAGAAAAAAGAAAAATAAAAGTTACGTTATTTTTATATATACTTATGTATTACAAGGTAATTCTCTCCTAGTATTGTGAAATACAGGGACTTTTCCCTCGCTATCCTCAATACCTAGCTCCTAATAGGGATTGGGTAAATGCTTATTGCATTAAATTAAAAAGTATATGGATAAAGAAATGACAATCAGGATGATTTCAGAAAATCCTGTAAAGATTTACATGAACTGATGCAAAGTGAATCAAGCAGAGTCAGGAGAAAACTGTATATAGTAACAGCAACATTATACAGCGAAGAATTATGGATAATAGCTATTCTCAGCAATACAATGGTTCAAAAAGACAATCCCAATGGATTGTTGACGAAGTAAATTATCCACCTCCTGAGAAAAGACTGACATTATCTAATATCGAACTGCTATTTTCACTTTTTCTCATTCTATTTTTAAAATTTCAATCTTTTTATACAAAATGACTAATATGGAAATATCTTACATAATTGAACATGTATAATCTATAGATAATTTCTATGATCTCAGGGAAATGAGAGGGAAGGAAAGGTGGGAGGGATAGAATTTGGAAGCCCAAACTTAAAAAAAAAAATTAAAAGTGATTTAACATGTAATTGAGGAAAAAATAAAAAACATATTTTTCAAAATTAAATTGATTTGCCCAAGGTCACAAGATGCAAATTGCAGGGCTAGATTTCAGTTTAAGTCTTTCTTCAAGACTTTCTCCTGGAAGACCTACTACTACTTCAGAGATTCTTAATCTTTTCTTTTTTTTTTGAATCATGGACTCTTTTAGCAGTCTTAATAAAATCTATGAACTTTGTCTTAGGATAATTTTTTGAATGCATAAAATAAAAAAACATAGGATTATAAACCAAAAGTTGTAATTAATAAGTTGTAATTAATAATTAATATAGTTGTAATTATTTTCCCATTCAAGTTCATGGACTCCCTAAATCTATTTAAGCCTCCAGGCCTCAGGTTAAGAACTCCTCTCCTAATCATCCTCAAATTATCTTGTATTTACTCATTTTTGGATTTCTGTCATAACTTCCCAATAGACCTTGTGCTTTTTAAGAGAAATGTTAGTATTTCACAGCACTTACCACTGTGTCTTACATATGCTAAGGACTTAAGGTTTTATTGAATTGAATTGAGAGGTGGCTCTCATCCTGGAAGTCACAGCTAGTTGTGGGAGAGTTTTTTCCTTTCTCTTTCCAGGCCTGGCCTTTTTGAGGTAGCAATTCTCCCTTCCTTGATTGATGGATTCTCTTTTTATCCCCTGAAAAATAGCCCCACAGCCTCAGAGACCCGGTGGACAAAGAAGCTTCCTTATCAGTGACTTCACACTTGTGACTAGATCAAAGCTGGTGGCAGATGAGATTCATGGTGGGCTGCCACTCATCAGCCCAGAACATCTGGAAGCCTGCCGTTAACAGCATTCCCAAAGCAATCAGCACCTGGCATAGCTTGAGCTGTGGGGGGAGGTCACTCTGGATGGGGACTGAGTTTCCCCTGAGTCTTATACTGAGAGACTCCAGGGAAAGGCGACAACTGGGTAGGGAGGTCAAAGAGACAATAACAAACTGTCTCAAAACTCAGACTAAAAAATTATGGGAAGGACAGAAACAGATCCCTCATCTAATAGAAGGGAGCACCAAACTTGCTTTGTTTACAGTGGGATTTTTAAAATTTGTATTTAACCAAATTACTTTAGCTAGAATTTCCATCATGAACTTGATTAAATAGCATCATTGACTTGATTTTTAAGTTTTTTTTTTGTGGAAAGCAGAAGTGGGATCCAATAGAAGTCAAGCCCCATAACTGCTTAAAAGTAGAGAAATCTGTTCCAAATGGGTTTTGAAATGGCTGATCAGATACATAATGCTGCACAAAGTCTCATTGATCTTAAAGTAAAAGGGGATGATCCCTCCCCTGCTGTCTGCAAAATGGAGGATGTGGGGAGAGGGGTCCCAGAATCAACTATAACCAGTGGGATAGATGATCTGAGGGATGTTGGTGGGTAGGAGACTTTGAAAAAAGTATTTGGCAAAGCTCTTCCTAGGTAGCTCAGAACTCAAGAGGGCTGGGGAGAGGGAACAAACCATGGCCAGACAAATGGCAGATGGGGGAAATTGCCAGACTCAGAAGCGGAGGACCTGATTCTATTACTGTTTTTCCTGTAGAGGAACCAGATGACAACACCACAGGTGACCTCAGGTAATTCATTTGTCTTTTGGCCTCAGTTCCCTCACCTGTAAGAATGAAGAGGTTGGACTGGATGGGTTTTAAGGTCATTTCCTGCTCCATCACTGGCCTTCCTATCCCCCTCCCAGAAAAAAGAATTCAAGAGTGTAGGAAAATGAGTGTATCATCATTCTGTTCTAGCACTTGGGCTCAGTGGTTTAGATCAGCTTTGTCAATTAGCACAGATCCAGAGCTAGCATCAATTTTTGTATCAGAAGGTTATCCCAAATATGGCCCCCACTATGAGAATGAGTCCAGTGGGGGAGTTTGGAGGATTATTTTGCAGCTGAGCTCTTTGAGAGTTAGAAAACAGGCAAGGATCGGGTTTAAGTCAACTATTAGAAAGTCAAGGGGAAGAAGAGCATTGCAAACAAGGAAAGGGGATCCTGGCCAGAGAAGGGGCAAACACCCAGTGGTAGAATGGTTACTACAAGAATGAAGGGATGGTCTGCCTTTGTCCAGAGTCATAGGGAGACTTACCAAACTTCACATCTAAATTTTAATAATATCTGGAGTACTTGAGGAATGGTGGAGGGAGAGGAAGAGGTTTCCAAGGCAACTCTTAAACTAACTCCTAAACTACAAAATCCTGGGAGAGCTGAGACTGAGTAAGAGGGACAGGTCGAGCATTTCCCTGCCCCAGCTGGGCAAAAATATGTGCCCTTGACCTTGGAGTGCTCTTACTTTGGATAGTGGCTTGCAAGAAGTCGAAGTGAGGGGAAGTCTCCCTTGGCGGCGGCATAGTGAATGGGCAGGGCTCCAGTGTCTGTGGCCGAGGCAGGGTCGCTCCCTCCAAAGCGAAGCAGCCAATCCACTATCTCAGGATGACCAAACCGGGCAGCCAGATGTAGGACTGTGGCACCTGAATTGTCTTTGTCCTGCCGAGGAAAAAAGGGAACAAGCATTTATTAAGCATCTACTGTGTACCAGGAACTATGCTGAGTTATTTACAAACATTATCTTGTTTGATCCCCAAAACAAACTTGAGAGGAAATAGGGAACACACATTTATTAAGTACCTACTGTGTGCCAGGAATTGTGCTGAGCTATTTACAAATATTTCTTTTTTGATCCTAAAAACAACCTTGAGAGGAAATGGGGAACATGCATTTATTAAGTACCTACTGTGTGCCAGGAACTGTGCTGAGTTCTTTACAAACATTATCTTGTTTGATCCCCAAAACAACCTTGAGAGATAGATATCTATTAATATAGATATCATCTATATAATAATATATGATATTATGATATAATATACATTATATGATAATATAACAGATACATCTGATAATAAAGTATAATAACATTATTATTGTACTCAATTTACAGATGAGAAAACTGAGGCAGACAGTGGATAAGTAGTTTACACAGATACATGTAGCTAGTAAGTGTCTGAGGTCAGGTTGAACTCAGATTTTCCTAATTCCAGGTCCAGTGCTCTATTCACTGAGCCACCTAGATGCAAGAAGGATTTGATGATTGTGCTGAAATTGCTATAAGACACCAATGAATTCTTCTATTTTGACAAGCATGTGAAGTCGAAAATCTTAACTATCTATTCACAAATAAAACACAACGGTATAACCAAGATCTTGAAAGTATCCCTACCACTGAAAATTCAAACCAGACCTTCTTATCACTGATTCACCCTTCCCCTGATTCTTCCAGCCCATTAGAGAGAAACAAAAAGTCTTCTTGTCCTATTGGGAGGGTGAGCAGAGCTAATTTATGCTGGAATTTTGTTGAAGGTAAAATAAATGTGAATGGACAGGTCATGAAAAAAGAAGATTATCAACATATCTTGGTAGAACTATGTATTATCCTAAAAGTTTAGAATTATGCTAGAAAAGTAATTGATCTTTGTACAGAACATCTGTTCTATACAAGCAGTATCTCTAGCTGGCACATGTTCAAGAAGGCAAAAGATAGAGGGAAATGTATCATATGGACAAAGATTTATAGCAGCACATTATGTAGTAATAAAGAGTTCCTAGTTAGGACGAATGTAGATATCCATTGATTAGGGTAATGGTTCTCAAAGTGTGGGCCAGAGAATCCTGGAGGGTGTCTCTGAAAACCCTTTCAGAGCGTCTACAAATTTAAAACTAGTTTTTAATTTTTAATATCTATCTATCTATCTAAATAGCTATAAATATCATCCACCTAAAAATTCTTAGAAAAGATTCTTAATTTTAATAGTACATTAAATAGTATTTAATATAATATAATTAATATAATAGTATAATAGTACTTAATATTTAATAGTATAAAGATACTAAAAATAAAAGTTTGAGAACTTTTGAGAATGGCTGAACAAATTGTGCTATGGATTGTAAAGCAACATTCTTGTGAGATAAGAAAAGAATATGAAGAATTAAAAGAAAATTAGGAAATCTCATGTGAACTGATGCAGAACAAAGTAATTAGAGGTAGGGGAGCAATTCTCCATAATAATCACAATAATATGAAGAAAACCAGCATTGATCCCCAAAGTCTAATCAATGCAGTGACTTCAGAGTATTGACAGTGGAGCAAGAGCCTACCTCTTGGTAGGGAAGTAGAATAAGACAGCATCCTCATTGTCAATCTCATCACCACTGTTAGAATTTCTACAGACCTTTAAAGATGCAAAACTCTTTCCATATTTTATCTCATTTGATCCTCACAATAACCCTGTGAGCTAGGTATTAGTGTTATACCCACTTTTCATATGAAGAAACTGAGACAGAGAGAGGTTGTGACTTACATGGTCAGACATGCTTAGTAAGTTTACTTGTTTCACTTAACTGTATTTATTACAATGGAAGGTGCTGTTAAGATTGGAGAGTTATATTGATGATTTTTCAAAAAATCATCAGAGGCAACTAAATAGTGAAATGGATAGAGCACTGGCCCTGGAATCAGGAGGACCTGAGTTGAAATCCAGTCTTACACATTTATTAGCTGTGTGACCCTGGGCAAGTCACTTAACCCTAATTACCTCTGAAAAAATAAGAACATGACTAAAAGATTAATTAAAAAATAACTAAAAATGTAACTGAGAATTTGTTGACATTTAGAGAAGAGAGCATTGCCTTTGACTGAGTTTGCATCTAAATATTATAAAAAGGAATTAAATGGAGAGGAGAGAGAACTTAAGGACAAAAAAGTACAGATTGATGTATTTCCTAATGGGACTAATGAGAGATCCTTAACAATGTAGGCAGCCATCTTAGAGATGACATTCAAGTGGAAGGTGGAAAAAAGAATAAACAATATGAAGGAAAACAATACTAAAAAAAATCAGAACTCACATTAATGCAATGACCAAATTTACTACAGAGTAAAACTTAGTGAATTATAATTTTCTCAGCAGAAAAATGATGGAATATGGGTATAGAAAGTGATAACAGACATGGTAAACTGTTATATTGTTTTACTTAATCAGATTATTTTGCAAGAATGATTACTAGGAAGTAAGAGTGATTTTTTAAAAAGTATCAGTGAAACATTTTTTAAAAAAAATTATTATAATTTTTTTTTATTTACAAGATATATGCATGGGTAATTTTACAACACTGACAATTGCCAAGCTTTTTGTTCCGAAATTTCCCCTCCTTCCCCCCATCCCCTCTGTCAGGTAGCAGGTTGATCAATACAAGTTACATATGTTAAAGTATAAATTAAATACAATATATGTATACGTGTCCAAACAGTTATTTTGCTGTACAAAAAGAATCGGACTTTGAAATAGTGTACCATTAGTCTGTGAAGGAAATCCAAAATGCAAGCGGACAAAAATAGAGGGATTGGGAATTCTATGTAGTGGTTCATAGTCGTCTCCCAGAGTTCTTTCGCTGGGTGTAGCTGGTTCAGTTCATTACTGTTCTATTGGAACTGATTTGGTTCATCTCATTGTTGAAAATGGCCACACCCATCAGAATTGATCATCATATAATATTGTTGTTGAAGTATACAACGATCTCCTGGTCCTGCTCATTTCACTCAGCATCAGTGAAACATTTTTTAAAATGAAAGTCCAAAAATGACTAAGATATTAATTTAATATACATATGCTATTTGCCCCCAAATCCAAATTACAAATAGAGAGTTTCAAGTACAAATAGAGAAGACTTAGGGAAAAATATGCCAGATGACATGGGCTCTCAAAGGTGACCCCAGCAGAATGCCCTCTGGAAAGTTCTCCAGGATAGAATACTTCATTCGCACCCTAGTTCTGCTGCTCTAGAATCCCCTTCACACAGTAGGATGCCTCATGTCATAAGGTTGATCATTTGGTGATGGATTCTTTGATCATGCTGCTCTGTGAATATACCATGATTAACTTTTTTTTTTTTTTTTTTTTTTCCCCTGAGGCTGGGGTTAAGTGACTTGCCCAGGGTCACACAGCTAGGAAGTTAAGTGTCTGAGACCAGATTTGATCTCCGGTCCTCCTGAATTCAAGGCTGGTGCTCTATCCACTGCGCCACCTAGCTGCCCCCATGATTAACTTTTAAAAATAGGGAGTTCAAAGATAACTGTTGATGAAAAATATATTTATTAAATTAAATATACATGATAAGATTGCCTGCCATCTAGGGGAGAGGATGGAGGGAAGGAGGGAAAATTCGGAATAAATGTGAGTGCAAAGGATAATGTTGTGGAAAAACTACCTATGCATATGTACTGTTTAAAAAAAAATTATAATTATAAAATCAATTTAAAAAAGAATAAAATAAAATAAAATATAAAATTAAAAAAATAAATATACATGCATTTCACTTTTAAAACTGATTTTTTTTTTTTAAAGAGAGATTCTAATTTTGTGGGGGAAGGGGATGGATTTAAATCTTTGACTTCAGTGTAGGGAAATTCCTGAATGGGAAAGTAATGATACGAGATAAGCACATTTTTTTGCAATGCATGCCCATAGAGAATTACCTGAGCATACCAAGAAGGTAAGAGGCTGGGGGCTGCTAGATAACAGAAGATAGAGCACCTTCCCTAGAGTCAGAAAGAACTGGGTTCAAATCCAATCTTAGACACGTAATACTAGTTGTGTGACCCATGGCAAGTCATTCACTTGCCTCATGAAAAAAAATATAAAAAATTTTTAAAAGAGGTTAAAGGGCTTGTCTAGACTCATGAAATAAGTGATTGGGCTTGAACCATGGGTTTCCTGACTCCCATGCTTAACTCTAACTACTAAATCATTCCACTTTTCACTTTCATATTTTCTTTTCTTTATATATTTATAAACTTATTTTATATAGTTCATCTAAAAGAATTTCAAATCTCACTTTGATGAACTCTATTTTCTTTTCTTTTTTTTTATTATTATTTTTCTTATTTATAATTTTTTCACAGTATATATGCATGAGTAACTTTTTTTATAATATTATCCCTTGTATTCATTTTTCCGAATTATCCCCTCCCTCCCTCTACTCCCTCCCCTTGATGGCAGGCAATCCCATACATTTTACATATGTTACAATATAACCTAGATATAATATATGTGTGTAAATACCATTTTCTTGTTGCACATTAAGCATTAGCTTCCGAAGGTATAAGTAACCTGGGTAAAAAGACAGTAGTGCTCACAATTTACATTCACTTCCCAGTGTTCCTTCTCTGGGTGTAGTTGTTTCTGTCCATCATTGATCAACTGGAAGTGGAACTCTATTTTCTTTTATAAATTTATATACTTATTTTATCTAATTCATCTTAAAAAAATATTTTTAGAAGTCCAGAATAAAACTGTTTTCTAGGCTTTTGCAGTTGCAGCTGGTTTTTTTGAAGAGCTACTTGGGGGTAGCTAGCTATATGATGGTGGCTTAGCTAATAAAAATAATAACAATCAGGGCAGAAGATGTGAGCATCTACTGAGACTCAGCTTAGCAGCATCTCTAGAGCTGGTTTTTCCCTCTTTCCCCTTGGTCCAGTAGCTTAAACCTTAGAGACTGCTTTAGGAATACAATGGATAATTGGTATTTCAGCCTTCTGGGCTCCAATGAGCACAGAGAAGTAGTAATGGTCACAGAGTCCCATGTGCTAGGGGAGCAGTCCAGGAATGGAAAAGTTCTTACTACCTACTCCCTGTCCTTGTCTGACCCCACCAGTCCATTCACATTTCTTGTAGTGGAGACTCACGTCTCTGGCCCTCAGTGCCTCCAGTCCTTTATTAGAGGGAGAAGTCTTGGTTGTTGTAAGTTAATTGTGTTCTTGAAGTCAGGAGGTTCAAACCTAGCTCTGAGACTTTGGTATATAATTCTGGGCAAATTACTTAGCATATTCAAAATTTCTCATCTATAAAATTGTAATGATATTTGCCCTGAATAGTGTTCTTGGCGAGGAAGGCATTTTTAGAAACCATAAAATATATTCATGTGAGTTATTGTCTTTACATGGTGAAAAAGCCCTCTTAGGGCACCTTCTTGAGTGACCTAGCCTTTGGCCCAGGGATGGAGTGGGGGAGGAGAGATGAGTTCAGCTAGAAAGGCTCTGGTGATCCCACCTGTCACTCTAGCACTAAATTGTTTCTTAAGCTGCTAATGGTACATCCCAGGCTACCACCTGCCAATCTTCACGCAGCAAGCTGTTTATCTCCTAGGGCTTTATAGCACAAGGAGAACAAGGTTGTGGTCATCCCTTCCTTTTGGTCCTTGCATCTTAAGGGATGGGAAATGCCTATTCTTTCAGCCCTTAATTTTGGATCGGAACAAGGAGCAGAGATGGAGGAGACCTTGAGTCATTCCATTCCTTTTCTAGTATTTTTTCTAAGGAAAACAGGTTACAATGAACCTGATGGGGGAGAGGAAGTAATCAAAAGGTTATATGCAGTTTCAAGGGCTTTAGAAAGGTCAAAGATGAGGAGGACCTTCCTTTAAGGTCTGTTCGGTAGCCTCTGGGCCCGATCATAGGACCAGCCCAGAGATCCGGACAAACCCGGATCTGGACACAGACTCTGCATAATGTAATCTCTGGGTCTCCAGATAAATCGTTTGGCCGCCCCGGGCTTGGGCTGGGTGATGGGATCGGAGCTGGTGGCTACTATATTTGAGGAACTCAGGACTATTGAGGTTCCAGAAGGATAGAATGAGATAAATACCTATTCCCATCTGAAGTTTTCAATTATGTCCTTCCACTCCCTAGTTTCTCCTCTAGGAGATAAAGCTCTATCATCGTTGACGGAAGCAGGACAGCCTTTTTCTGTCTCTCTCTTAGGGCCATCCCCTGGGGATGGAGTATTACTACCTCTAGCCACAAACGTTTGTAGAATTTGCTACGAAGTTATGAATGAAATAAGATGCAAGGCTCGCTGTGAGAGTCAGGAAGTGGCAGGGAAGATAAAGTTAGTGGACAGAGGAAAGTTGGGAAAAAATCCGAGAGGACAAAGTTCCAGGCTTAGGAAATCGTTTTAGAGTACTTTGTGTCCCCCTTGCCCTGGTCCCTGAAGCCAGAGGTGGATCTGGCGGCGTCAGCCAAGCCGCGGCTTTAACTCTGGGGTCGTCTGTTACTCTCCTTGGTCCTGAAGGAAGATATCTACTTAGGGAGTCTGACGGAGGATTGGGGAGGGGGGAGTCTCAGTTACTGGAGAAAGGGTGCAGGGGAAGCCGCCCGGGGAAAGGGTCAGGGGGCCGGCCCCCCGGAATGGACCTGCGACGGGTGACAGACGCTCCACCAGACTCACCTGCACTCCGCAGCCGCCCTGCGTGAGAAGCCACTGAAGACAGGCCAGGTGGCCGGTGGCCGCGGCGTCGTGGGCCGGAGTGGCCCCGTTCCTGGCGCGGGCAGTGGCGGGCAGGTTCGCCTCCTCCACCAGGAAGCGCAGGCAGTGCAGTTTGCCCGCCCGGGCCGCATGGTGCACGGGGAGGGCATCTAACGGGTCCCGCAGAGTGGGCAGCAGCGAGCCGGCCCGCTGCAGCGCCTTCAGGGTCTCTAGGTCCCCCTGACGCGACGCTTGCAATGCCCGCTCCAGGGCCATGGTGGCCCTCAGCGTCCCGGGGGCGCCATGCGCTGGGTGGTCTTAGCCGGGACCCGCACTCCGGCTCTCGGGGCCGCGTCCAGGCCGCCCTGGACTCCGGTGATCCCCACCCACCCCGAGGGTCCTCGGCCCCAGGAGAGGCTCCTCTAGTCTAACTGTCCCAGTTCTCGTCTCTAGCTCGTTTGTCTCGGAGCCCGAAGGGTCTGCGTTCTGCCCCCGAATCGAAGGAGATGGCTAGAGGAGTGGACCTCTCTGCTCCCACTCCTCCGCTCCGTCCTCCCTCCGCCCTCTGGGGCCCTGGAACTGCGACAGCCGGGGAGGTCCCGCAGATCCCGCCCTCCCCCGGCTCGGACTCCTCCCAGCCCTCAGCCCTGGGCTAGGTTCACCCAGCGAGGGGGAGGGGCGTCCAGACCGACAGCTTGGGAGCGGGACTCCGGTCTCCCCACCCCGCCTGCCGCTCCTGCCCCACGCTTCCACACCAGTTATTGGTTGGCCCAACTTATGCCTGGAAACCTGCCTTCTGCGACCACCTTTTAGGGAAGAATGGAGCAGACCCCTTTAGCAAGAGCGGTCTAAAGCCGGCGCCTCCGGCCAAGAGTGAACTGCTGGAATCAGGAAAGAGGCTAAAAACGGATGCGTCTGCCTGGGAGCCATTGGCACCGAGGTGATCGCTGAAGGCAGTGAAGCTGGTACGGTCCCCAGTGGAACGAGCTTAGAGGGAGGAAGGGCCCAGGAAAGGGTTTGAGGGGACACCCGCAGTCAGCAGTGACCTTGTCGGAGACCTTGGAGCCTTCGGGGACTGACGGGGACGGAACCAGTTCTGGGAGAACAACTTGGGCTCTCAACCCATTTCATACCTATGGAAAGGGAGGGGACTGCCAGAGGCCAAATGAGGTGGCATTGAACATCCAGGGCGAGTTGGAGCTGGAAGAGTCCTTCGTGACCATTGCACGCCCTCGTTTTCAGTCTCACAGAAGGGGAAAGTGACTCCATCCAAGCGGGCCAAGTCTCGAACCCAAGTCGCCGGACCTTTTAAGCGCTCCGGGATCTTTGAGGGCATTTTTTTGGGGGGGAGGGGGCAGACTTGGGTCACAATGCTAGAACCCTGTTTGATTGAATTCCCTCGCGAGAGGCCCACTGCAGCTTAAACTCGTGGGGAGGGTGGGGCACGCTTGCAAAGCGCCCACGGGCGAGGCTTTCCGGGAGGCCAATTTGTCAGTCTAGACATAGTGGGAGGAGTCCTCGCGGACCGCCTCTCTGCCCCCGCCTTCTCCCAGGCACCTGAAGGAAAATGCCACAGCGTGGCGCTGTCCGGGGAGGCGACGTCCTCCGCTCCCCTAGCTGAGGGACAGCAGTGGCCGAGACCTACCCGGGAGAGCCACTGAGCCACTCCCATAACACCTTCCCTCCGGTGGGAACCGTCAGTCCCCGCAGGCTCCAAGGTCTCCAACAAGGCCACTGCTGACTGCGGGTGTCCCCTCAAACCCTTTCCTGGGCCCTTCCTCCCTCTAAGCTCGTTCCACTGGGGACCGTACCAGCTTCACTGCCTTCAGCGATCATCTCAGTGCCAATGGCTCCCAGGTAGACGGATCCGTTTTCAGCCTCTTGCCTGACTCCCAGCAGGCAGTTGGAACTGGCAGCAGCAACTGCTTCCCGAACATCTCTAGTCATCTCAAACTCAAAATGCCCAAACCAATCTATTCTCTTCCCAGTTCTTTTATCTTCCCAACTTCCTTGGTTCTATGGAGGAGAAATCTATCTTTCAGGTCACCCAGGCTAACAACCGGAGTATCTTCCTGAACTCCTCATCCAATTTCACACGATATCTCCAGTTAATTGTCAAATCTATTATTTCTTCACACAACTGACAATCTGGAGCAAACTTGGGAGGAGAAGGCTCTAGCATCTGGGATGATTAAGCACTTACTCATATAGAGTGTTGCTTTTTAGTTGCCTTTGAAAGAAATTAGGGATTTTCAGAGGCAGAGGTGAGGAGGAAATGAATTGCAGACGTGGACAAAGACTTTCTGAGGGAAGATGGAATGAGGTGTAGAGAAACAGGAAAAAGGACATCATTAAGACGGAAAAGTGGCTTGGATGCAAGTTGTGAAAATTTTAAATCCCAAATAGAGGATCATATCATATCATAATCCTAAACTTAATAAGGAACTATTAGAGAATGTAGGATCTTCTGTTTTCAGAGCTGTCGCTGCTTCTCCCAAGTCTGTAAAGTGTAGTTTTGGCATTCTCCATCATCCTTCCCATGGCCTGTCTTCCACCTACTAGTGCCCTCATGTGGCTCTCTTAGTACCCAGATACCCTCTTTTGATATCCCAGACAAGACAATCGACTCCTCATGGGCGTTAGCTTCTCTTTCCAGAATAGAGAACTTCATTTAATGTACCCGCTCTAAAACCTACTTACCCTTCCTTTGAAAATTGGTCTTTGACATTAAAATTAAAGGGGAATGGGAAACTCCCCACAGAAGACCTTTGGGGTTGTAAAAGAAGCCAGGAAAGCCATAAGAGGGGGAGCAAGAGAATTCCAGGCATGGAGGACTATTAGTGGAGAAAAAAGTCAGGAAATGGGGTATCATATTCAAAGAGCAGAAAATAGACCACTCTCGCTGGACCACAGAATAGGGGTGGAGGGTGTTGGAGTGTAAGGAGACCAACAAAGTGGAAGGGGGAACTATTCCTGTGATTTCTTTGGTGTAATGATGACAAAGTTAAATAGAAATGGACTCATGAAGGCTATCTATCTATAAATGTGTGTATGTATATGTATATATACACATATATATGTATATATGCCTATATATACACATATATGTGTGTATATATATACCTATACACACACACACACACACACACACACACACACACACACACACACACACACACATATATATATATATATAGTTGGTCTTTACTGGTTGATCTCCCTCCTTTAAGTCTCTTCATACTTGAATCTATCTTTCACTCAGCTGTCAAAGGGATTCTTCCTAAAATGAAGGTCTGATCATATCGCTCCCGGATTCAATGAACTCCAGTAGCTTCCTATTACCTCCGGGATCAAATAGAAAATCCTCTGCTTGGCTTTTAAAGCAGCTCTTCCTAGCCTGGCTCCTTGCTACCTTTCTTTCTCCACTTCCCCTCCCCCCTCGGTCCAGCCTCCCGCTGTTCTTCACGCAGAACATGTCCATGTCCCAGCTTTCGTTCCCATGCTTGAAACTCTGTTTTCATCTCTGCCTCCCAGCTTCCCGGGTTTTTCTCCAAGTCTCAGCTACCGTCCCACCTTATGTAAGAAGCCTTTCCCAGTCTTCCGTGATCTTAGAGCCTTTCCTCTGATATCCCTCCCAGTTTATCCTGCATTTACACTGTTGGTGTATACAGTTGTGTGCCATTCTCCCTGCTTAGACTGTGACCCCCTCTAGAGTGACTGGCACATAATAGGCGCTTGGTAAATGCCAGTTGACTGATTCCTTGCAGGATCTCGTCCCCCCGAGAGGGATCCCTGCTTCGATCTGACTCTACCTGCTTCCACCATTGGTATTTTCTTTAGCGCTCGGCATTCAGACCCTTCTTCCAGTAGCCAAAGGGAGGGAATCTCGAGTCGCTCAGCACCTGGGACAGCGCCCGGCTCCCGAGAATGGGGCGTTCAGCCCAAGCCCTCCGACTTCGGAAGCTGGCACTGTTTCTAGGTTCCCCGGGGCTAATTGGGGAAGCTGCCAGAGCTCGGTCTGGAGACTCTTCCCCGCTGCCTTTACTCTGAAGTTACATCTGGGAACAGCTGTGAACCCGGCTTCAAACACAGTTCGGATTCGGGAGTCGAAAGCATCCCTCGGCCGGTAGCTTCGGCCGTTGGTTATTCCCCATATCTCCCCTCCCCTTGCCCTCCCCCCACGCACCTCAGCCACAAAATCTGGCTCTAAGCTCGGGGGAGAGAGGGAGAATTATCTACGGAACCGCCCAGCACAGCTGAGTTGGGGACGCCCAGTGTGCTTCCAAAAGCAACGGACTCGCGATATGGACGCTGGGCGAGGCTCCGAGAGTTATCTCCTACTGTGGAAATCTCTAGAGGGATCCCTCCTCTCTAAGTTTTCAGGGTGTGACCTAAGGACTCCCCAAGTAGCCCCTTATTTGGCTTCCGCTCCCATTTCTGGAACACGTTTAAAATGCTAAAAAAAAAAAAAAAAAAAAAAAAAAAAAAAACCCTGGAACAAGGCAAAAAAAGCTTTAATTCGGAGGGGAGCCCTGGGGTGAGTGGGGGAGGGGGAGTGTACCCTGGTAGAGACCGTCTGAGAGCCGAGAGGAGGCCGGAATCCCCGGGCCCCGGAGAACGGATCTCTAGAAGGAGCTGCAGCCCAGAGCACGGACTGAGGGCGGGCAGGCCCTGTTTCCCAATTCCTCCGGCGTGAGAGCAGCCTTCCCTGGGTCATGGTGGACTAGGAGGCGGGGTGGAAATGGGACGGCTGGGTTTCTCGGGGAGCAGGGGAGTTCCTTCCTTCCGAGGCGCTGAGGTAAACCCCGTCATCGCTGTCTCCTCTCCGGGTCCTAACCTTTGGACGCCTCCCACAGCACTCCCGGCCGGGCGTCCCAGTCTGAGCTCGGTCCCCTGGGGCGCCTCCTCCCCGTCTGCAGCCTCTCTGCCCCGGGGCGCACGTCTCGCGGCCTGCGCGGCGGTCACGAGCAGATGGGGCCGCCACCGAGCCCTCTCCTCCCCGGGGATCCACCCCTTTCTCATCCCTCCCAGGCTCCTTCGCCCTTCTCTTCCCCAGCGGGAACAAAGCCAGGAGGTGGGGCCGGAGGGCGGGGCGGTTCCTTAAAGCCTAGGTGGAGATGTTCCGGGGAGCATTCGGCGTCCCACCCGCGGCTTAGCGAGCTGGCCCGAGCCGCCTGGGAGCTCCCGAAGCTGCATGTCTCCCCACAGCGCCGAGCCGGAAACTGGGAGCGCCTTCCAGCCCAAGATGGGCGTCCCTCGAAGACCCGGGGACGCCGCCGAACTGCGAAAGGTGAGAGCCGCGGGAGCCGGCGAGGGCCGCCGGGCGGGCGGGGGCGGAGAACGGGGGAGGGGGAAAGGTGGCGAGGAGCGAGTCTGCCTCAACCTCCCTGTCCCGCAGACCCTGAAGCCTCTCATGGAGAAACGCCGACGGGCGCGCATCAACGAGAGCCTGAGCCAGCTCAAGGGTCTCATCTTGCCCCTTATCGGCAAGGATGTGAGTGAGCCGCGCCCACGGGGCGGGGGGAGCGCGCGGAGGGAGCCGGGAGGTGGAAAGCGGGGACCTCCCGGCGGCCCCCTGGGCGGGCCGGGGGTCCCGGGCTCTGGAGCAGGCCGAGCCCGGCGCGCGGCGGCCTCCTAGCGCCCTGTCACCTTGCTTCCCACAGAGCTCCCGCTACTCGAAGCTGGAGAAAGCAGACATCCTAGAAATGACGGTGCGCTTCCTGCAGGAGCTGCCCGCGTCCCACGGCCCCGCGGCGCCCAGTGAGTGACCTCTAGGCTAACGGCGTCCCAGCCGGCACCCAACCCCGCCCCCGCCTTGTCCCTTCGTGCGCTCTCAGAGACTGACTGCTCGCCTCTTGCCTCCCCAGCCCTAGCAGACAGCTACCGAGAGGGCTACCGGGCCTGCCTCAGCCGCCTGAGCCGGCTCCTGCCCTCCTGCAGCCTCCTGGACCGCGACGTGTGCGGCCGACTCCTGGAGCACCTGCACCGGAGCGCCTCGGGCCAGTGCCTCCTCCCGGACTCCCGCGGCAGCCCCAAAGACCCGCGCTGCGGCTCCCCCGAGAGAATGCGCTCGGCCTGCTCTCCTCGGGCATCCGGCGGCGGTCCTCCCGGCCCCCCGCCCCCCGGACTCTGGCGCCCCTGGTAGCTAGCTCCCCGAGAGGGGAGCGAGACCTCTGTCGGACCTATATTTATTTGGAATCACAGGGAGAGAAGAAAAGTGGATAGAAAACCTGGGGGTTCCTTGCCCCCCTATTCTCCAGCTCCCACCTCCATCTTCCAGCCTCCTATCATTGCACTTTGTAGCTTCTGATTTCTTCACCTCGGCCTAAGGGGTTTGATTCTGTTAGATTTCCCACAAAGCCTCTGGCTGAGTGCCGGGCTCCCAGTATCCCTCTGCTGCTGGAGGAGGGGCAGGAAAGGGCCCAGTGCCCAGGAGACAGGGAGATTCTGCCCTGAGCTTGGACCTGGCTTCTCCTGGGCCTCAGAGTGAGCCTCAGTTCCACTGGAGGCAGAAGATCTCCCGGACCTGGGAGGGGAGCTTTGCTCTTGGAGAGCCCTCTTCGGAAGAGGTGACCGGGGAGCTTGTCCAGTGCCTGAACTCCCTGCAGCAGGTTGCAGGCTGACCTCTCTCCACCTTGGCCCCCAGCGCCAGGACTAGAGTTGCCCTAATGCAATCCTGACCCCACCCCAGTGGAGAAGATGGGCTGTGCAGGGCGATCCTTGCCCGGGCCTGTCTCCCCACCTGGGGCAGGCCAGAGTAAAAGCAGAAAAACATGGGTTTCAGGGCTGACAGAGGAAACTCAGGGACAGGAGGAAGAGGGACTGGAAAGAGACAGCCATTCACCCAGGGAAGAGCTTCTCAAGGCCCCATGGTACGGGGAATCCAAACAATCGTTTCTGGATCCTCATCCCAGAAGCTCACTTTTTTTTCCCCACTAACCTCCTTTGCTCTGCCTTACACATCACCCACTCATATCTATTGAGTGGCTACCACATGCAGGAGGACCCTGTGGACCTTGTGGGCCAGCAAACTAGAACCTCCTGGGAGCCTGACGCCTCAGGAGCTTTGCTCAGTTACCCAGAATTGAGCCTCTTGGGAGTAATGGCATTTCAGTCCTGGCACTCAGAGCTAGAGAGAGAACGTGAGTCCAGATGATGCTTCTGGGAAGTAACTAGTTCCCATAGACCTTTTTCTCTTTTCTTTCTTTTCCCCTTTGGGTTGCAAGAAATGACACTAAAAAGAATGACTCTTGTTTCCAGATCCCCAATTTTTCTCCTTCATTTTAGCCTTCCTCCACCAGACCTCCCAAATCTCCTCCCAGTCCCTCTGGTGTCTTCAAACACAGGGAGAAGGAATCTACCAGACCAAAGGCATCTGGGGTTTCTAGGTAAGGACCCAGAGAAATAGTTGAAGTTTTTATTAGCTGCCTGAGGACCAAGAGTCTTCCTGGAGATAAAGCTATCGTTTTGATGCTTTGATATATAAAGCTTTGTATATAGGTGAGAAATTTTGGGTTCAAATTCTAAGCTTAGGACTTCAGATTTCTATGTGACATTCTCAAAATTAAAAGGAAGAAGAGTTATTTGTATTCCTTCCCATCCCCCTCACCCACATATTGCTATCTGCTCCTCTTCCTCCTGTCCTAAAGTTTCCACTGTCAGATGTGAAACCAGCCATGTTTTGTTGCTTTTGCTCTGGCCTGCCCCAGGTAGGGAGACAGGCCCGGGCAAGGATCCCCCTCCACAGCCCATCTTCTCCCTTGGGGTGGGGTCAGGGTTGCATTAGAAGAGCCTATTAGTTCTAAAGTCCAATATATTTCTGTTTGTTTATTTGTTTGTTTTTTTCTGGCAATGAAAGTACATTTTTCTATGTACCCTTTTTTGAAATGCCTTAACACAGAAATCAACCAAATAAATGTTTGCTGGTGACGAGGATGAATTGAACTCTTTAAGAATATTTCTAGTACCTGGATATTATGAGTTCAGAAAAACCAGTCAAGAGCAGGAATGAGGAATTCTCCTGTTGTGCTCTCTGACTCTCTGGGAACACTAGAGAATTCATTGCCAAAATCTGGTGGAGAAATGAGAAAGCACCTTGCTGATTTCTCCTGCCAGCCATTCCCCTCTACTTCTTACAGAAACATAACTGAAAGCCTGACTGTTGACAAACACGCAAATGCAAAATGAATTCTCCCACCCCTCTTCCTTCACAGAGATGTTGAAGATTATATTTTTTCAAAAAAAAAAAATTGTATTTTGTTACTTTGTACCTGGGAAACCTTTATTGAGCGTGTGCATTTCTACATACATGGAATCAAGATCACACCTGAACAACTACTTGTACAAATTGCATTTTTAGAAAGAATCTAATAAATTCCACATGTGGGTTCTAAAGCTATTTTGTTTGTGTCTGCTTCTAAGCTCTCATTCTTTTCTTTGATTGTCCTTTATTTCTTTTCTCCAAGATTACCTTTAACATCCAGTGTAGGTAAGAGGATCTAGGCCATAGGACTAACTGCTGCTGAGTTCCCTTTCCAGGTCCTGATGTTCTTCACCTGAGGCCAAGGCAGGAAGATCAGGTTTGCATGCCTTCTGGGGTGTCCTAATTTCAGGTTTACTCACTGCCCCATGATATGAGTTCCAAGGTAAGGTGGTGGAAGTCCTGGAGCAATATTCCCTCCGTCTCCCTGCCTCTCTCCCTCCCCCACTCCTACCCCTTTCATTTTATTGGAGATTCTGTTCTTGTTTCTTGTGTAATAATTGGATTGCCTGGATATCCTGACCCTGGAATCAGATACAGCTCACATTAGCTTGGAGGTGGGCAGTATTTCTGAGAATGCTGCAAATCCATTTTGAAGATAGCATTCCAGATTATGCAAAAATAGATTTGAAGAACTGGACCTGTGGGAGAATTTGAAATGTTCATTTTATTGGCAATTCTGTTCTTGTTTCTTGTGTAACAATTGGGTTGCCTGGACATTCTGACCCTGGAATCAAATACAGCTCGCATTAGCGTGGAGGTGGGCAGTATTTCAGAGGGTATTGCAAATCCATTTTGAAGAAAGCATAGATTTGAGGAACTGGACCTGTGGGAGAATTTGAAATTGTTTTGTTATTTAATTGGAGATTCTGTTCTTGTTTCTTGTGTAATAATTGGATTGCCTGGACATCCTGAACTTGGACTCAGATATAGCTCACATTAGTGTGGAGGTGGGCAGTATTTCAGAGGATGTTGCAAATCCATTTTGAAGAAATCATAGATTTGAAGAACTGGACTTGAAGGAGAACTTGAATTTGCTGTGTTCAGTTACCTACTTATCAAAATCTTGGGAAGTATTAATATTTGTTACTTACCTTTGAGTCTAATTCTGTGGCCCTAATTTCAGGGTTTATTCACAGCCTCATGATATGAGGTCCAAGGTAAGGTGGTGGAAGTCCTGGAGCAATATTCCCTCTGCCTTCCTCTCTCCCTCCCCCAAAAATTAGTTTTTGGGGTTCTTTTGACAAAGATACTAGAATGATTTGGCATTTCCCTCTCGGGTTCATTTTATAGAAAAGGAAACTGAGGCAAACAGGATTAAGGGATTTGCCCAAGGATGGTAACTAGTAAATGTCTGAGCTTTGAATATAGATCTTTCTAACTCTAGGTCTAGCCCTTCATCCACTGTACCACCTAGCTGCCCGCATTATAGTAAAAACCCTGTTTATACTGGGTTAAGAAAGAGGATAATTTAACAAGTGAATTTTCTGGCCACTATTATCTGAGGTTTTTTTTTGGTTGAAAGACTTACATCCATGAGTCTAAGGAGAAGGCTATTGATTAGGTGCTTTAGGATATAGAAATCATTGTTTCTCCTTGACAGACTTTCCTTCTATAGGGAAGCTATTGAGTTGCATAATATTCCATTTATTATGGGGGACTATATTGTAAACTTCTTGGGATAAGGGATTGTGTCTATGACTCATGTTTGTATCTCTGCATTCTCCATAACACCTCACACAAGGTCTTGTCCATAACAGGTGCTTAATAAATAGTCTATTAAATGAATGGGTTAGTGAGTAAATGTCATGCTACAGGCACAATTTGGTAGCTAGACAGATAGGGTACTTAGTAAGTGCTTACTGTATACCAAGATCTCTGTTTACACAGAGGATGCAATAAAAGATGGGAGAAGGGAAAGGGCATCCTCAGCTTCAAGGAACTCACATTCTAAAGGGGAAGACAATAAGTAAAAAAGGTTTATAGAGGAGGGTACAGAGCCAGAATCCCTTTCAACAGAGTTTTTTCATGTTTTCTTATAACTTGTATCTTCTTGTGGCAGAGCTTGCTCTCCAAAAAATCAATTACTTTTCGGATTTCATTTTAATAACATCATCCTCAGAGGGACAAAACCTGCACCTAGAGGGTGGAAAGCATATTGTGTTTATAAAGTATCATCAACAATGTGTTTGAATCTTTTGTTGTATGAAGTATCGTCTTATCTTACTTCTGAGTAATTTTTTCAGGAGGAAGTTGAATCTATTTGAGCATTTACAGAGATAATTTACAATGTGATCCCTTGGTTTCTTCTCCAATTCATTCGGAAAAACCCAATCTGCTGGTAAGTTAATCTCCTAGGTAGAAAGACAAGAGAGACATAAAATTTTGTAGTGGGAGGACCAATGCACTGGAAGATGTGAGTTCTAATTCTATCATTACTGCCTTTATCATCTTAGAAAAGACACATGGAATTCTGTGTTCTCATTAATAAAATGAGAAGGTTGGACTATATGACCTTTGAGGCTCCTTCTACCTATAAATCTAAGATTCTATGTTCTTTTCTTTTTCTTTTTCTTTTTTTTTCCCCCCTGAGGCTGGGGTTAAGTGACTTGCCCAGGGTCACACAGCTAGGAAGTGTTAAGTGCCTGAGACAGATTTGAACTCTGGTCCTCCTGAATTCAGGGCTGGTGCTCTATCCACTGCGCCACCTCGCTGCCCCTCTATGTTGTTTTTTTTGTTTGTTTGTTTGTTTTGCCTCAGTTTTCTATCTTGTAAGATGAAAGTGTAATATCTGGATTCTTTTCAGATAGAAATTCTGATTCTAACAGCACTAAGTTCTTATTTAGGGAAAGGTAAATTGCATCTAGCAAAGCCTTCCTAATTCAACTAAAGATCCCTTCTTGTCAATGTAAAAGTGGTGACTGCATAGTAGTCTGTTGTATTGGATAGAGCTCTCCATCTCGGAGTTAGGAAAATATAGATTTAAGTGCTTCTTACTAGCAATGTGACCTCAAGAAAGTCACTTCATTTCAGTCTGCCTCAGTTTTCTCATCTGTAAAATGGAGATAATATCTCACAGATGAGACTCATATGAGATAATATGTGTTAAGTGCTTTGCAAACCTTAGTGTGCTATGTAAAGTGATCAAGTTCTATTGTAGTTAGACACTACAGAAAGGAAACTTTTTTTGTATAGGTTTGTAACTCATAGCAAAATAAATAAATAAATAAACAAACAAACAAACAAACAAACAAACAAATAAATAAATAAATAAATTGGCAAAGCTCACTCCTTGCTCCCTAAACTAGGACTGCCACTTTCTCTTGGTCCTTAGTAATCTTTTTCTATTTAGACACCTCAGTGACTTCCTGTGGAACTGATGCTAAATCATAGCTAAAGATAGAGCAATGGAAAGAATATGTGGAAACGCAAGCCTGACACCCCCCACACACCCCAGGAGTCTCTGAGCTGGTAGTTCAGTGGGGATGTGAGCCAAAAGACACAAGAGTTGAAGCCTTTGAAGGTGACAGTTGCATGCCTGGACTAGGTCCTTTGCCTGAGGCTGGAAGATGAATCTTATACTTCCTAATAGAGCACTGACGGGCAAGACTTACCCAGAAGGGTTTGGCCCCACAGCTTCTTGTTGTTGTGAAACAAACAAGCCAAGGGAGAAACATGGTATGGCAGTCATTGTAGCCTTCTGGGTATCCCTTTATTATTACCCCACAGAAATCAACCCAGTTCTTTGGGAAGAGACAGCAGGCTGTGAAGAGTCCTGATGGGTAGCATTTGGCAAAGAAATCTGCTTCACGATCATTTCAACTATCTTTTCTTTGGTGGGTACCTGCATCAAGCTGTTGATGATTCAATTTTAAAATGTCAAGAAGGAAAGTTTTTTACTTCTTGACATAATGGCCAATTCCTCTGATGGCAACTCTTTGTCTGCTTCCATGAATCCTTTGGTTGTAGTCTTTTTGCTTTGTTAGATCAACTTGACTGAGGAAAAACTTCCATAAGACTGTCTCTTTGCATCACAGGACATGCAGTTCAAATCACTTAAATGAGAATAAAGAAACTCATCCTCCAGATGAATGCATTGTTGGTGAGAAGTAATAATAGCTCCCATTTATGTTCAATCCTATTCCTCAAGCATTTAATCAGAGCTGCTTTTGCACTGCAAGATTTCAGACGAGCCATTGCTCCATCATGAGCATCCTTTGGGCAGGAGATACAGGTATCTCTTAATTACATTCCTTTCTTTTTTTTTTTAAACAAGTGTGGAAATTCATATTTAAAAAGAGGAAATGATTTACCCAGGGTCACCTATCTCCTTAGTTTCAGAGCCAAACATCCAACCTTAGGCTGATTCTTTCTCGGGTTCTTTCTTCCCACCATACAATCTTGCTTCCTTGAATAAGTCTTTCAGAAAATTACTCAATATTTTTTGCAGGTCTACACCTGCTACATTGGTACCAATTAATCATGAAGTCAAGAGTAGTTTTTTTTTTTTTAATTCAAGCTTTTTATTTTCAAAATATATGTATGGACAATTTTCAACATTCACCCTTGCAAAATCTTGTGTTCCAAATTTTTTCCCTTCCTTCCCCTTCCCTCTCCCCAAGTCAGCAAGTAATCCAATACATGTGGAATTTTTCTATACATATTTCCACAAACATCATGCTGCACATGAAAAATCCGATCAAAATGGGAAAAAATGAGAAGACAAAAAACAAGCAAATAACAAGAAAAAGAGTGAAAATATTATGTTGTGATCCACACTCCGTTCCCACAGTCCTCTCAAGAATAGTTTCATTGAAAGTAAGAGCAAAGTACCGGATTGCCAAAGGGGATTCCTGTAATAAATGTTTACAAATTACTCTTCTCCAATCGATTAAATCCCAGGTTGTCCCAGAGTCTCCTGTTAGTTTATCTAATAATAATGGTAATAATAGCTAGCATTTACACCGTGCTTTAAGATTTGCAAGATTTAACCAGGAACTGGGTGTATAATAAAATCAGGATAGAGGTGGGCATCCGTGAAATCAATCTGGGAATATCTATTGTGGGTGGAGACAAGCATTAGGATCCATAGCCTCAGAGGCAGTAGGAATTGAGTTATTAAAAAATGAAGCTGATCCTCTAAGGTCTAGATGAGATTAAATTGTTGAGATTTTTCTGGAGCAGTTTCTTGGTCTGGTTAAAGGAGTTCTCTGGAAGAAGTGGGAACATCCTCTAATTTTAGGTACTTATTATTTTTAAAACTTATTCTTACATTTATTAGAAATAGCTGCTTTGTAGATTGTAGAGAGACACATGTCATCATGATTCATCATTTAACCTACCCCATAAAGAGGAAGTCAAGGTAGATTTCTAAAGTAAATGGTCAAAACAGCACAGTATCCCATGGGACCATTTTTAGTCTTTCATTTATTTAATAAAATAAATGAAAGACTAAAAAAAAAAAAAAAAAAAAAAAAAAAAGGAAAACTAAAAATGGTTCCATGTAATAGAAAGACTAAAAATAGATGAAAGACTAAAAAAAATAAATGAAAAACTAAAAATGGCCCCATGGGATAGAAAGACTAAAAATAAATGAAAGACTAAAACTAAAAATGGTCCCATAGGATACTCTATTGCTTTCTCCTAGGGATCTTTTCTCTTATATTCATGTTGTCATAGTGAACTTTGTATTCTCTGGTTTTCTTCGAATCCTATCCTTATTTCCAGGTTTCTTTGAATTCTTCACATTCATCATTTCTTACTGGCCCATAAGTCTTCATCACATTCAGATATCAGTTTTTTCCTCGTTCCTCAATTGATAGCTACCTACGTTGATCCCAATTTTTGCTGTCATTTAAGTGTCATGAACATTTTGGAACATTTAGATCACACTGTGATTTGGGACCTCTTTGAGCTATATGTCTAGTAGTGGGATCACTGGGTCAAAAAATATGAACAGTTTTGTCCCTTTTTTTGTCTAATTCCAAACTGCCACCAAAAATGACTGGTTTAAGCTTCAAGTTCACCAACGGTGTATTAATATGCTTGTCTTCCCATATTCCCACATTAAGTACAGCTTAAGAAAGAGAACTATAATTCTTTCTTCTTCTGTCCTGAAGGAGATGTGTGTATGGTTATTTGTGTTCATTAAAAACCCTGCCGCCTGAGGGCTTCTGTGGCTCTAAGACTCCCTGGCTGTACATTTCAGGGACTCCAGATAACTGGGTGTGTGTGAGTTCCTGGTTGTGGGTGGATGTCTGTGTCTGAGTGGCTGCCCAGGCATGTGGGAAGAACAGCAGCTCAGCCACCCACTGTGGTTCCCAGTGACTAAGTAGTTTCACTCAGGGTTTCCAGAGTCCTAGGCAAAGCCCCAGGCACTCAAAGGAGCTGTAATAAAAGCTGGAATAATAGTTTCGCGAGCGTGAGAATGGGGTGAGAAGACCTGGCTCACAAGCACACGTGTGTGATATTTCAGTCAGACTTTCCCGGGGATGGCATGGAGCAGACAGCAGGCTGTGACCCATGCAGCTCACCTCAGGAATGAAGCCTGACAAGAGTTCAGAGGGAAAGAAGATTCTGACCTTAGATGAAAAGTAACATTTCTGAGAGAAAAAGAGATCCTGGGATCCTCTGTCATTTATGGGATCTTAGAAATCTCAAGGTGGGTATACAGAACAGTGATCGGACACAAAATAATCCATCAGCCAATAAGTATTTATTTAGAACTTACTACTACCAGGCACTGGACTAAGGCAAAAACAGTCCCTACTTTTAAGGAGCTTACATTCTAATAGGAAAGACAAGTGCAAATAATAATGTGTGAAAAAAACATATCCAGTGAAAAGGAGATAATGCCCCCCAAAAGGCATTTATACTTGGGATCCGGGAAGGGCTCCTTAAGAAAGTGGCACTTGAGGGGCAGCTGGGTGGCGCAGTGGATAGAGCACTGGCCTTGAATTCAGGAGGACCTGAGTTCAAATCTGGTCTCAGACACTTAACACCTCCTAGCTGTGTGACCCTGGGCAAGTCACATAACCTCAGCCTCAGGAAAAAAAAAAAAAGAAAGTGGCACTTCAGCTGAATTGAATCTTGAAGAAAGATTAAAATGAACCATTTCTGAAAAACTCAGAATTTGTTCTTTTTTTTTTTTTTAAACTCCAATCAGTTCTTGCATGAAACACATGTCATTAATTTCCCCCCAAGGGCCTTTGAGAAATTTAAAGTTATACTTTGGTTCCTTGGATGGAAGAGGAAAGGAGAGAATATAAAGTTGAAAATAAAATAATAGTCTTTAAAATGACAACATAGTCTCCTTTGGATATACCTTCCTTATCCTTTATCCCATTTCCAGTTAACTATATAGCACTCTATGTTAGTAATGCTCCCTTCCTCTACACCAGGGGTTCTCAAACTACGGCCTGAGGGCCAGATGCTGCCCACTGGGTTATGGCAAATGGGCTGAGGGGCGGAGACAGAGTGTGAGCTTTTGTTTTTACTATAGTCCGGCCTTCCCACGGTCTGAGGGACAGGGGACTGCCCCCCCCCCTATTTTAAAAGTTTGAGGACCACTGCAGTCTACACCTTCTTTGCTGAGAGGGAGAAGAAATATTTCATTGCCAGAATTTTTTTAAATAGCTTTTTATTGACAAAGCATATGCATGGGTAATTTTTCAACATTGACCTTTGCAAAAACTTCTGTTCCAACTTTTCCCTTCCTTCCCTCCACCCCCTCCCCTAGATAGCAGGCAGTCTCATACATGTCAAACATGTTAAAGCATATCTTAAATACAATGTATGTATACATTAGAATTTGTTTTTAAAGGAAACTGTCAATACCCTACTAGGGAGACTGCAACAAGACTTTATTTAATTGAACTTAATTACCATTATTTACAGAAATATTTCAAAGTCCCTTAGTGGTTTTTGGGCTGATGGCACAATGCTCTGGAGAGAGCAAAAGATGGGTCATTGGTGGACCCAGAAGCAATCTCAGCCGTATGATCTTAGTCAAGTCATATAACCTCTGGCCTTCCATGTTTATGACTGTGTGGCAAGAGGGAAGCTTTAAAAGAGATCTTTTCAATATAATGATATTAATAAAAGTAATCAATAACTAGATAGAGCCCTGGCCTTGGCAACAGGGAGCTCTGGATGTAAATAAGTACAGGACACTTAAAGTCTACATGATCCTGGGCCAATCCTGCCACCTCTCACAACCCCAGGTAACTAACTCTCTAAGGCCTTGGTGGAACTACCTGTCCAAGAAGTCCCTTCACCCCCACTGATCCGGATAAACCAAACCAGAGAAGGTAATCAGGCCATTTAGAACTTTTTTTGGACTCTGCATTCTCACAGTGCATTTGAAGTGAACTTGCCCTAATTACTGTGCTACTGTGGGAAAACATTATTCTCTTTTGTTGTGTGAAATTTGGAGTTTAAAAAGCATGAAGAGGTTCTTTGGGGAAACTCCAGGCCAGGAAGGAATAAGGAAATAAAATGGGCGTCACCCCAGAACAGGTTTCAGGTGGAGCAGACTCACAGGAAGGGAAGAAGGGATTTGAGTTTTTATCCTAGGAAGCCCCAGTCTCTGGGACCTGTAGGGGTGGAGCTGGGATCTCAGTTTCGGTCTGGTACGTCTTTCACAACTCATAAAGTCGTTTGAAGCCTTTATGAAAACATCTCCAACAAATGAGATCCCTCTGGCATTTTAGACTCCAATCAGTTCTTGCATGAAACACATGTCATTAATTTCCCCCCAGGGCCTTTGAGAAATTTATAATTATACCTTGGCTCCTTCCTTACTGTAATAGGAGAAGGACTGTGGGAAAATCTGAATTAATCTTGAATTCATGCTGTCTTTCATCAATAGCTTCCAGATGTGACTTAGAGAAAGTTTAAGAAGACACTTGGCAAGATTGACAGTGGGTGGGGGGGGCAGGTGGGTATATGCCTTGAGGATATTTTCAGTAGGATGGGGAAAGGCTAAGTATTTTTAAATTGTCCCCAGTTACTAGCTGAGGGGGTGGGGGTCCACAATCTCACTTGTTTTTTGTCTTTTTAAGGCTCAAAAACAGAATTCTGAGCTCTGGAATGAGGACAGGTGCCCATAGTCCCAAAGCCCTTGTTTTGGTAGTCATCTGGACTCCACTGTATGGCTTGAAATTTGACCTCCTTTTAAATTAGAGAAATGATGCATTATGGTTACATTGCTGATTTTATTATTTTCTTTTAAGAAAGCAAGCTTTGTCAAGAACCTATTTAGAAAAGAATCTTGAAGTAGTCATTTAAAAACTAAAAGAAAATTAAAAAAAAACTCTCTATAATTTCAGATGATGGGATTAAAATAAACCAAAATGCTAATTATCATTCTCTCCAGTGGTCTCAGTTTGCACTGTCCTTAATTTTTTTTATTATAGCTTTTTATTTACCAGATATATGCATGGGTAATTTTTCAGCATTGACAATTGTCAAAGCTTTTGTTCCAATTTTCCCCCTACTTCCCCCCATCCCTTCCCCCAGGTGGCAGATTGACTGATACATGTTAAATATGTTAAAGTATACATTATATACAACATATGTATATATGTCCAAATAGTTATTTTGCTGTACAAAAAGAATTGGACTTTGAAATAGTATACAATTAGCCTGTGAAGGAAATAAAAAATGCAGGAGACAAAAATAGAGGGATTGGGAATTCCATGTAGTTGCACTGTCCTTATAAGACCGTTGTTTACTGATGTGATAGGAGTAACATCTACTAAAGTCCCTGCCGCATAGGCGAGACCAGTTTGGTTTTTTTTGTTTTTTCTCCTAAAAAGACACTAAAACCATTCTCTAGAATTAATTGGTCCAGGGGTCTAAGGTTTCAACCCATTGACATAGATTCTTGTTTGTCTAAATATAAAGACTTGACACAGGACTTGAGGTACTCCTTCTTCTGACTGGCTCTACATGTGCAAGAATAGAACGATAAATAATGATAGAAATAGATGATGGATTAATAGATAAATGGGTGGATAAAGATATGGATGGGTGAAGAGAAGGATATATTTGTGTGTGAGAGCGAAGAAAAAGAACAGAGAAGATGGAGCACAAGGGGGAGAGAGAGATAGAGACAGAGACAGAGAAGAGAGACAGAGGGAGACACACAGACAGAGTGATAGAGGGGGAGAAAGAGAAAGGGTGTGTGTGTGTGTGTGTGTGTGAGAGAGAGAGAGAGAGAGAGAGAGAGAGAGAGAGAGAGAGAGAGAGAGAGAGAGAGAGAGAGAGAGAGAGAGAGAATGAGAGAGAGAGGGAGAGAGAGAGAGAGAGACAGAGAGAGACAGAGACAGAGAGAGACAGAGAGAGAGACAGAGAGAGACAGAGAGAGAGAGAGAGAGAGAGAGAAAGACAGAGAGAGAGACAGAGAGAGACAGAGAGAGAGAGAGAGAGAGACAGAGAGAGAGACAGAGAGAGAGAGACAGAGACAGAGACAGAGACAGAGAGAGAGAGACAGAGACAGAGAGAGAGACAGAGAGAAAGAGAGACAGAGACAGAGAGAGAGAGAGAGAAACAGACAGAGAGACACACAGAGAGAGACAGAGACAGAGAGAGAGAAACAGAGACAGAGAGAGACTGAGACAGAGGGAGACCCAAAGAGAGAGATAGAGAGACAGAGACAGAGGGAGACATACACACATACAGACAGACAGAGTGATAGAGGGGGAGAGAGAAAGAGAAAGGATGTGTGTGTGTGTGTGTGTGTGTGTGTGTGTGTGTGTGTGTGTGTGTGTGTGTGAGAGAGAGAGAGAGAGAGAGAGAGAGAGAGAGAGAGAGAAAGAGACAGAGACAGAGAGACAGAGAGAGACAGAGATAGAGACAGAGAGAGACAGAGACAGAGGGAGACCCAAAGAGAGAGACAGAGAGACAGAGACAGAGGAGACACACACACACACAGAGTGATAGAGGGGGAGAGAGAAAAAGAAAGAGGATGTGTGTGTGTGTGTGTGTGAGAGAGAGAGAAAGAGAGTCAGAGAGAATTAAGTACTTTAAGTACTTACTGTCAGGGACTGTAATATGTGCTGAGGATATAAAAATACCCCCTCCCCCCCCCAAAAAAAAATCCCAAGAATGACCCAATCCCTGCCCTCCAGGAGCAAACATTCTAATTAAGGACTACAAGACATAAGAAGAAGATGAGAAATGGGGGGAGGGGGACAAAGAGGCAGTCTCCTGGAGAGCAGTGACACAGTGTCCCTGGGGTATCACAGAGACTAGGATCATGGAAGAAGCCCATACATAATACATGGGAAGCGAAGAGGCAGGGGAGTTGCAGTGTGTCCTGTCTGGGCCGAGGCTGCTGTCCAGGAGCTAGAGCAGTCTGGAGCAGCAGAAAGCTAGCATACATAGCCTGGATGCCCCAAGAAATGGTGGTCAGTGATCTTACCTCTCAGGAGAATGGGTCTCAGGTGAGCTGTTATTAATTTCCACTAATTAAGAAAATACGTGATGACAAAAATAGATTTTGGATTCAGAACTACTTATAACGAATTTGTAGTTTATTAATCACAATGTTGTCTACATACAAATAAACAATGCAATGAGATTTTTAATCTAACTAGGATAGGAGAAGTTAGGGAGAGCTGCATTCAGAGGCACTTAGGAGGTGCCATAGTAGACAGAGCTTTGCCCCTGAGTGAGGGAGACCCGAGTTCGAGTTCAGCTTCAAGGGCTTTCTAGCTGTGTCTTTATCTTCCTGTTACTTCAAATGTAAAATGGAAGTAAAAATAGCATTCATCTCTCAGTGTTGTGGTGAGGATCAAATGAGAGAGTGTTTGTGTAAAGTGCTGAGTGCTTGGCACATAGTAGGCACTTCAGAAATGTTTACTGATTGCTTAGCACAGTATCTGGGACTTAGTAAACTCCTTCCTTCCCTCAAGTGAACTCACTTAACTAATATCTCTGCCAAGAAAATTAGCCCACCTAAACTAACCCTGTATGTATCCTTGATCTATTAATAGCCTTTCCATGTTGTTTATTAATATACTATATGCTTATAAATAATACAAATATATATTTATGTTATATATAAACACATATATTATCTATTAATATATATTATAATATATATATATATATATATTATGTTTATTCATATTCGGATCCTGAGCCAGTGACCAGTGTCTGAGAAGTTAATTCTGAGGAGTTCAAGCAGTCATCTCTCTCTCTGTCTCTGTCTCTCTCTCTGTCTCTGTCTCTCTCTCTCTCTCTGTCTCTCTCTCTGTCTCTGTCTCTCTCTCTGTCTCTGTCTCTCTCTGTCTCTGTCTCTCTCTGTCTCTCTCTGTCTCTCTCTCTCTGTCTCTCTCTGTCTCTTTCTGTCTCTCTCTCTGTCTCTCTCTCTCTGTCTCTCTCTCTCTCCTTCTCTCTCTCTCCTTCTCTCTCTCTCCTTCTCTCTCTCTCTCTCTCTCTCTCTCTCTCTCTCTCTCTCTCTCTCTCTCTCTCTCTCTCTCTCTCTCTCTCTCATATATAGGCTGACAAAATTAGCCCATAGGTCTGAGCTTTGTCTTTTTACTAAGTTACATCTGACATTTGTGCCTGTGGTGTTTGTGGTCAGCGCAGCTCAGTGCCTGGTACTGACTGGATGATCTCTACCCAGCTTGTGAAACGGGGACGTAGTTTCGCCTGCATTATGAAGTTGCTGCCAGCAGATGGTGGTAAGATGCCTCACTCGTGTGATCTGGCACCCATTTTAATCTGATTTGCTTTTTTGGGAGGATGAGGCACAGAAAATGCTACTTTAAAATTAATATAATGAAACAACAGTGGCTCAGGCAATAGAGTACTGGACCCAGAGTTAGGAATTTGCCTTTTCTTGAGTTTAAATCCAGCCTCAGACAGTTACTGTGTGACCTGTGTTACATTTAGTTGTGTGACTCTGGACAAGTCACTTCACCTTGTTTGCTTCAGTTTCCTTATCTGTAAAATAAGCTGGAGAAGAAAATGACAAACCGTTCCAGTATCTCTGCCTAAAAAACACCAAATGGAGTTACAAAGAATTAGTCATATGACTGAAACAACTGACCAGTAACAACCCTTAAAAAGCAAGGGTTTTTTTGGTATGTTTTTGCTGAGACAATTGGGATTAAGTGACTTGTCCAGGGTCACACAGCCAGGAAGTGTTAAGCATCTGAGGTAGCTTTGAACTCAGGTACTCCTGCTTTCAAGGCTGGTGCTCTATCCACTGCCCCCCCCCCCCCAAAGCAAGTTTTTAAAAGAAATAAATACCTGGATATGCTTAGATACTAAATAGAATGTAGAGTCCTCAAAGGCAGGAATTTTGGTTTTGCTTTTTGAGCACTTGGAACAGTGCTTGACCTATATTATGTGTTTTAAAAATGCTTGTTGTCTTCTGGGGATGAGGATGGAGAATACATATGGAGGAATACAGAAAGCAATGAGCTGAGTTCTCCCAAAATTTTTCTCCAAATACATTTAAAACAACACCTCAAATTAAATTCTGGAATGACAGAGCCAACAATAAAATCAGAATGAGGCATTCTTCTAGGCCAAGACAACTTAGGAGGTCAGAAAATGAGATCTGTGATGGGTGAGGTGGGTGGAGGCTGACCTGAAGCCCACATGGATAAAACACCAGGAGTAGGACCAGGGAATGGTGACAGAAGTAGTAGCAGCTTCAGGACTCTCAAGAGGACCTGGCAACTTCTGAGAAAGAAACAGGGCATTCCTGTGCTAGCACTAGATGTGGGATCAGACTCTATTTGGTAACTACATTCTCTAACTCTACTTCTGGGACATAATTTAAGGAATACTTTTGGTCAAGAAGGAGTAGAAGGCTTGAACAGTGAATTTTTGTAGCACTTTTGGTCACAAGGGATGAGGGACCCTGAGGAACAGAATCAGTTCCAGGCCCTGAGGAGCAGTATCTATTGCAATTCAAAGGAATCAAATGCCCTTCCTGAGTAAGAACCAGAATGCAGACTAAGGGAGCACTGACCAAACTTTTCCCCGGATCAGACCACCTTGAAAATGTCAAAAACTCCCAACAAGTTTTGAAAATATCAGTGCAAAAAAGTCTGTAGCTTGACACACAATGCCTGACCTCTCCCCCATAGGAAGAGAGCCCAGCTTTAATAAAAAGTTCCACATCAAGAAACAGTGCCGTAAAATGAGCAAACAGCAATAATAACAAAAGAATTTGACAACAAAAATAGGCTATGATGATAGGGAGATCAAGACACAAACTTAGAAGACGACAATGAATTCAAAATAGCTACAAGCAAATCCTGAAAGAAAAAGGCGAATTGGACAGAAGCAAAAAGAAATAAAAATTCTTGAAAAACCTAAAAACTGATCTTCAAAATCAAATAAGACTGGAAAAGGAAAAATTAGGGAAAGAAATGAGAGTAAAAGAAGAAAATTATGAAAAGACAACTAACAGCTTGGTAAAAGAGGCATAAAAGTACTAAATAAATGTTAACACCTTAAAAAAAACCAAAATCACCCAAGTAGAAGAAAGACATACAAAAGTTCACTGAAGAAAATAATTTCTTTAAAAAATAGAATTGGACAAATAGAAGTTAATGACTCAAGGAGACATCAAGAAATAATAAAACAAAGAAAAAGGAATGAAAAAATAACTGCCCTGAAAATTAGATCAAGGAGAGAAAATTTAAGAATCATTAGACTACCTGAAAATCATATCAAAGAAAGAGTCCAGATATCACATTTCAAAAAATTATCAACATAAATTTCATGAATATCTTAGAGCTACAGGGTAAAATAGAACTTGAAAAGATTCACTGACCACCACTTGTAAGAAATCCCAAAATGAAAATTCCCAGAAATATTATAGCCAAATTCCCGAGCTCCCAGGTCAGTGAGAATTAAAAAATTAGAAATTAGAAATTAGGAAAAAAAACCAAAAAACATTAAAATCCTGTACAGTCACAGTCAAGATCACAAAAGATTTAGTAGCTACTATGTTAAAGGAGCAGAGGGGTTCAATATAATATTTCAGAAAGCAAAAGAGCTGGGATTACAACTAAGAATAACCTACCCAACAAAACTAAGTAAAATCCCTCAAGGAAAAAAATGAATTATTTACTGAAAAAGAGAACTTCCAAGAATCACTGATTTTTTTTTTTTTTTTTTGTAAGATATTAGGATTAAGTGATTGCCTAGGTGTGTCACATGGCTAGTTAAGTGTCAAGTGTCTGAAGCTGGATTTGAATTTAGCTCCTCCTAATTCCAAGGCTGGTGTTCTATTCACTGTGTTACCTAGCTGCTCCCAAAATTTGGCTTTCAAATATGAGTCAAGAAAAACCTAAAAAGGCAAATGTGAAAGAGAAATTATAAGGGACCCAATAGAGTTAAACTGTTTATTTTTCTATATAGAAAGATGATACATGTAACTTAAGAGTTTTATCATCATTGGGACAGTTAGAAGGATTCCATATAGAAATCGAGTATAAGAGCGGGTTGATTATGTTAGGATGATATTAAAAAATGGATAGTGAGAAAAAGAAATGTTCTGGGAAAAGTGAGAAGGGAGAAGAATAATGGGGGGAAACATCTTACATAGAAGGACAAGAGAGCACTTTTACAGTAAAGGAGGAAATGGTGATAGGAAGCAACATCTAAATTGGTTGAAAGAGGGAAATACACACACACACACACACACACACACAATATTATAAGCATAAATATAAAACTCAGTTGAAAATAGAAGTCTATCTTACCCCAGAAGTCTTATTAGCGGAATTAAAAAAGGCAAGGATAGCAGTCAGGATCTCAGATAAGGCAAAAGCAAAAACAGACCTAATTAAAAGGCATAAGTAGGACAGCTAGGTTGAATAGGAATAAAACATAGGGCTTAGAGTTAAAAAGATCTGAACCAAAATCCAGTCTCAGACACTGACTAGTTTTGTGATCCTGGGCAAGTCATTTAACCCTGTTTGACTGTTTCCTTAGCTCTAAAATGAACTAAAGAAGGGAATGAGAAACCACTCTAATTTTGTGATCCTGGGCAAGTCACTTAACTTTGACTCAGTTTTCTTATCTGTAAAATGAACTAAAGAAGGAAATGACAAACCACTCTAATATCTCTGCCAAGAAAATGAAAAAAATGGGATCACAGAGTCAGACATGATTGAAATGGCTAAATAACAATAAACAAAGAGATAAACAGGGAAACTACATCTTCTTAAAGAAAACTACATCTTCCATAGACAATAAAGTAATATCAATACTAAACATATATGCATCAAATGGCATAGCATCCCAATTCTTAATGGGAAAGTTAAATGAATTGTAGGAAGAAATAGATGGTAGAGCTATACTAGTGGAGGACCTCAACCTTCCCCTCTCAGAGCTAGATGAATCTAACCACAAAATAAATTTTAAAAAGAAGCCAAAGAAAAATTAGATATCATTAGACATCTGGAGCAAATTGAATGGGAATAAAAAAGATTATGCCTTTTCCTCAGCTGTATATTTTACCTTCACAAAAACTGACCATGCATTAGGACATAAGGACCTTACAACTAAAAGTGCAAAAGCAGAAATATTAAATACACTCCTTTGAAACTATAATGCAATAAAAATTACATTCAGTAAAGAATGATGGAAGCACAGATTAAAAATTACAAGTTAAATAATCAAATCCTAAAGAATGAGTTAAAGAATAAATCATAGAAACAATCAGTAATTTCATTAAATAGAACTGCAAGAGAATAATCCAAAATTTGTAGGATGCAACCAAAGCTTAGGGGAAAATTTATACCTATAAATAGATACATCAATAACAGAGAGAAAGACAATATCAATGAACTGGACATTCAAGTAAAAACTAGAAAAAGAACAAATTAAAAGTCCCCAATTAAACACCAACATAGAAATCTTGAAAAAATCAAAGGCAACACTCTTTGCAGATGACATGATGGTATACTTAGAGAACCCCAAAGACTCTGCTAAAAAGCTATTAGAAATAATTCAGAACTTTAGCAAAGTTGCAGGATACAAAATAAATCCACATAAATCCTCAGCATTTTTATACATTACCAACACAATCCAACAGCAAGAGATACAAAGAGAAATTCCATTCAAAATAACAGTCGATAGTATAAAATATTTGGGAATATATCTACCAAAGGAAAGTCAGGAATTATATGAGCAAAGTTACAAAACACTTTCCACACAAATAAAGTCAGATTTAAATAATTGGAAAGACATTGAGTTCTCTTGGATAGGTCGAGCGAATATAATCAAAATGACAATACTCCCTAAACTAATCTATTTATTTAGTGCTATACTAATCAGACTCCCAAGAAACTATTTTAATGACCTAGAAAAAATAACAACAAAATTCATCTGGAAGAACAAAAGGTCGAGAATTTCAAGGGAAGTAATGAAAAAAAAATTCAAATGAAGGTGGTTTAGCTGTACCTGATCTAGAACTGTATTATAAAGCAACAGTCACCAAAACCATTTGGTGATTGGCTAAGAAATAGACTAGTTGATCAATGGAATAGGATAGGTTCACAGGACAAGATAGTGAATAAAAATAGCAATCTAGTGTTTGACAAACCCAAAGATCCCAACTTTTGGGATAAGAATTCACTATTTGACAGAAACTGCTGGGAAAACTGGAAATTAGTATGGCAGAAACTAGGCATGGACCCACACTTACCACATACTAAGATAAGATCAAAATGTGTCCATGGATTTAGGCATAAAGAATGAGATCATAAATAAATTAGAGGAAAAATCAAAGGCAAGATGAATAAATATACAAATAAAACCCCATTTAACTAATAAATAAAAGTAGGAGATGGCTTTCTTTAAACACCCATAACAAAATAGATAAACTATTGGTTGATTTGATTTTTTAAAAAGAAAGAAGAAAACCAAATTACTATTATCAAAAATGAAAAAGGGTGACTATCTCCAATGAAGGTAAAATTAATGCAATTGTTAGAAGCTATTTTGCTCATTTAAATGCTAATAGAACTGATAACTCTAAAAAAAAAAAAAAAGAATGAATATCTACAAAATATAAACTGCCCAGTTTAAAAGAATAACCCTATCTTAGAAGAAGAAATTGAACACATAAATAAGCTCCCTAAGACAAAATCCCCAAGGCCAGGTGGATTTATAAGTGAATTCTACCAAACATTCAAGGAATAATTAATTCCAATACTATATAAACAATTAGGAAAAAAAGACAAAGAAATCCTGCCAAATTCCTTTTATGACACAAGAATAGTTTTATTCCTAAACCAGGGAGACCAAAAACAGAGAAAGAAAACCTTAGACCCATTTCTTTAATGAATGCCAATGCAAAAATTTTAAATAAAATACTACTAAAGAAATTACAACACTCTGTCATAAAGATCATATACTATGACTTGGTGGGATTTACAATGTAAATTTATAATGGAGGACTGGTTCAATATTATCAATAATAAAACAAAACAACCTATATGATTATATCAATAGATACAGAAAAAGTCTTTGACAAAATACAACACACATTTTAATTAAAAACACTAGAAAGTAGAAAAGGAAAATGACAAATGTTGGAGAGGGTGTGGGAAAAATGAGACATTAATGCATTGTTGTTGGAGGTGTGAACTGATTCAACCATTTTGTAGCGAAATCTGGAACTATTCACAAAGGGCTATAAAACCACGCATACTCTTGAACCTAACAATACCACTTGTAGGTTTTATATCCCAAAAGAGATAAAAAATGAAAATAAAAAGGACCTATATGTACAAAAATATTTACAGCAGTTTTTTTCCTGGGAGCAAAGTATTGGAAATCAAGGGGATACTCATCAATTGGGAAATGGCTGAATAAATTGTGATATGGAATTATGATGGAATACTACTGCGCTTTTAAAAAATGCCAAACAAGTGTTCTCAGAAAACCTGGAAAGACTTTCATGATCTGTAGTACAAAGGGACAGCAATAATGTAAAATGATCAACTGTAAATAACCTAACAATTCTCAGCAATACAATGATCCAAGATAATTCTGAAGGTATGATGAAAAATGCTATCCATACCCCCCCTCCAAAAAAAAAAAAAAAAAAAAAGAACTGATGGTCCTTGAATGCAGATTGAAGCATAGTTTTTAAAAAAATATTTTTCTTGAGAATATTTTGGTCTACATTTTTTTCTCCACAACATGATTATTATGGAAAACTTTTGCATGAGTAAACACACATGTATAACCTATATTGAATTGCCTGCATTTTCAGTGAAGGAGGGGAGGAAGAAGACAATCTGGAACTTGTAGTTTTTTTGTTATTGTTGTTGGGGGTTTTTTTCTGGTTAATTGAGGTTAAGTGACTTTCCCAGGGTCACATGGAAGTCAAAGTTTTAAAAACAAATGTTAACATTGTTTTTACATGTAACTGAAGAAAAATTAAATACTAAATAATTAAAAAAAACCCAACACTAGAAAACAAAGAATAGAGCCTTTTTAAAAATAGCTTTTTATTGACAGAAGATATGCATGGGTCATTTTTCAATATTGTCCCTTGCAATCACTTCTGTTCCAACTTTTCCCTTCCTTCCCTCCATCCCTTCTCCTAGATATCAGGCAGTTTCATACATGTTAAATATGTGAAAGTATATCTTAAATACAATATATGTGTACATATTTATACTGTTCTCTTGTTGCACAAGAAAAATCAGATTTAGAAATATAAAAATAAGCTGGCAAGAATAACAAAAATACAAGCAGTCCACATTCATTTCCCAGGGTTCTTTCTTTGGGTGTAGCTGGTTCTGTTCATCACTAATCAATTGGAACTGATATGGATCCTCTCATTGCCAAAGAAGCAACTTCCATTAGAATTGATCCTCATGTAGTATTGGTGTTGAAGTGTATAATGATCTCCTGGTCCTGCTCATTTCACTCAGCATCAGTTCATTTAAGTCTTCCCAAGACTCTCTGTATTCTTCCTGCTGGTCATTTCTTACAGAACAATAGTATTCCATAGCCTTCATATACCATAATTTATTCAGCCATTCCCTAACTGATGGGCATCCACTCAGTTTCCTGTTTCTGGCCACTACAAAGAGGGCTGCCACAAACATTCTTGCACATACAGGTCCCTTGCCCTCCTTTAAGATCTCTCTGGGATATAAGCCCAGTAGAAACACTGCAGGGTCAAAGGGGATGCACAGTTTGATAACTTTTTTTTAAAAATAATTTTTATTATATATTTTTTATAATATTATCCCTTGTATTCATTTTTCCAAATTATCCCCTCCCTCCCTCCACTCCCTCCCCCCGATGACAGGCAATCCCATACATTTTACATGTGTTACAATATAACCTAGATACAATATATGTGTGTAAATACCATTTTCTTGTTGCACAATAAGCATTAGATTCCGAAGGTACATGTAACCTGGGCAGACAGATATTAGTGCTAACAATTTACATTCACTTCCCAGTGTTTCTTCTCTAGGTGTAGCTACTCTGTCCATCATTGATCAACTGGAAGTGAGTTGGTTTTTCTTTATGTTGAAGATATCCACTTCCATCAGAATACATCCTCATACAGTATTGTTGTTGAGGTGTACAGTGATCTTCTGGTTCTGCTCATTTCACTCAGCAACAGTTGATGTAAGTCTCTCCAAGCCTCTCTGTATTCCTCCTGCTGGTCATTTCTTACAGAGCAATAATATTCCATAACCTTCATATACCATAGTTTACCCAACCATTCTCCAATTGATGGATATCCATTCAACTTCCAGTTTCTAGCTACAACAAAAAGAGCTGCCACAAACATTTTGGCACATATATGTCTCTTTCCGCTCTTTAGTATTTCTTTGGGATATAAGCCCAGTAGTAGCACTGCTGGGTCAAAGGGTATGCACAATTTGATAACTTTTGGGGCATAGTTCCAAATTGTGCTCCAGAATGGAGCAACACCAACAATGCATCAGTGTCCCAGTTTTCCTGCATCTCCTCCAACATTCGTCATTATCTTTTCCTGTCATCTTACTCAATCTGACAGGTGTGTAGTGGTATCTCAGAGTTGTCTTAATTTCCATTTCTCTGATCAATAGTGATTTGGAACACTCTTTCATATGAGTAGAAATAGTTTCAATCTGAAAATTGTCTGTTTATAGCTTTTGACCATTTATCAATTGGAGAATGGCTTGATTTCTTATAAATTGAGTCAATTATATATTTTGGAAATGAGACCTTTATCAGAACCTTTAACTGTAAAAATGTCTTTCCAATTTATTGCTCCCTTCTAATCTGCATTAGTTTTGTTTGTACAAAAGCTTTTTAATCTGATGTTATCAAAATTTTCTATTTTGTGATCAATAATGATCTCTAGTTCTCCTTTGGTCACAAATTCCTTCCTCTTCCATAGGCCTGAGAGGTAAATTATCCTATGTTCTTTATGCCTAAATCATGGACTCATTTTGACCTTATCTTGGTGTATGGTGTTAAATGTGGTTCCATGCCTAGTTTCTGCCATACTAATTTCCAGTTTTCCCAGCAGTTTCTGTCAAATAGTGAATTCTTATCCCAAAAGTTGGGATCTTTGGGTTTGTCAAACACTAGATTATTTGTCAAACAAAATATTGACTATTTTGTCCTGTGAACCTAACCTATTCCACTGATCAACTAGTTTTTTTCTTAGCCAATACCAAATGGTTTTGGTGACTGCTGCTTTATAATATAGTTCTAGATCAGGTACAGCTAGGCCACCTTCATTTGATTTTTTTTTTTTTATTAGTTCCCTTGAAATTCTTGACCTTTTGTTCTTCCAGATGAATTTTGTTGTTATTTTTTCTAGGTCATTAAAATAGTTTCTTGGGAGTCTGATTGGTACAGCACTAAATAAATAGATTAGTTTAGGTAGTATTGTCATCTTTATTATATTTGCTTGGCCAGATAGAGCCTTTTTTAAAATGATAAATTGCAGTCATCTTAAATAAAGAGCAACCTTTATCGATAACAGAGATAAACCTGAAGCTTTCCCAATAAGACCAAGAGTAAATTTTAGCAAGAATGTCAGTTATCATTACTATTATTCAAGATTGTACTAGAAATGCTGGCTATAGTAATAAGATAAGTAAAAGAACCTGAAGGAGTAAAAACAAGCAGTAAAGAAATGAAACAATCACTTTGTGGATGATATGGTAGTAAACTTGGAGAATCCTAGAAAATCCTTTAATTAATTAGCTAAGATAATTAACAACAAATATAAATAAAGGCAGCTCTAGATTTTAAACTATATTTCAAAGTGGAAATCAAAAAAAATCTGGTACTGGCTAAAAAATAAGAGTGGAGAATCAACAAAATAAATTAAATATCTGATACATAATAGTATATGACCATAGTAATTTAGTACTTGATAAATGCAAAGATCCAAACTTTTAGGACATCAACATTTGATTAAAATTTCTGGGAAAGCTGGAAAGTAGTTTGGCAGGAACTAGGCATAGACTGACATTTCACACCACAAACTAAGATAAGGTCAAAATGCATAAATGATTTAAATATAAATGGTGATATCATAAATAAATTAAGGAGTCTAGAAAAAATGTACCTGTCAGATCTATGTATAAGGGAATAGTTTATGACCAAATAAGAGATAGAATCATAAGAAGTAAAATAGATCATTTTGATCACATGCAATTATTAAACTTGTTGCACAAATCAAAACTAGAAAGAAAGCAGGAAACCAGGGGACAGATTTTTACAGCAATTTCTCTGATAAAGGTCTCATTTCTCAAATATATAGGGAATTGATTCAAATTTGTAAAAATAAGAGCCCCTTTACAGTACTTAAATGGTGAAAAGATTGTTGTTATTGTTCAGCTGACTTTTCATGACCCCATGGACCACATATAGTAAACCAGTTCCCTCTATCCTTGCACTATCTCCTGAAGCCTGCCCAAGCTCATGCTTGTTGCCTCTATGACACTGTTTATCTATTTTATCCTCTGCCATCCCTTTTCTTTTGTTTTCAATCTTTCTCACCATCAGGATATTTTCCATGAGTCCTATCTTCTCATTATGTGGTCATATTTAAGCTTCAGATTCAGTATTTGACTTCCAATGAATAGTTTGAATCAATTTCTTTAACCATTGATTGATTTGATCTCCTTGAAGTCCAGGAAAGTCTCAAAAGTCTCTAGCACCACAAATTGAAAGAGATGATTCTACAGCATTCAGTCTAACTCTCATAGCTCTACGTGTCTATGTATGGAAAAACCACAGCTTTGATCGTTGTCAGCAAGCGAAGATACTTTTTTAGAAGGTCATCTAGATTTGCAATAGATTTTCTTCCAAGAAGTGAGCATCCATGGTTGCAGTTGCCATCTGCAGTGACCTTTGAGTCTAAGAATATAAAATCTAACACTCCTTCCATTTCTTCTCCCTTTATTTTCTTTTTTTAAATTAAAAATGATTTTAATAGATATTATTTTTTCCAATTACATGTAAAAATGCTTTTCGTCATTCATTTTTGTAAGATTTTCAGTTCCAATTTTTTTCTCCTTTCCTTTCTTCCCTTCCACCTCCCCAAGACAACAAGCAATCTGATATGTTTTATATATATACAATTCTTTTTAACATCTTTCTCGTCTGAATCATATTGGGAAAGAAAAATAAGAAGAAAAATTTTGAAAAAATGAAAAAGAAACAGAACAAAAGGTGAAAATGGTATATTTCAATCCACATTCAGTTTCCATATATCTTTCTCTGGATATGGAGAACCTTTTCCATCCAAAGTTTATTGGAATTGTCTTAGACCACTGTATCGCTGAGAAAAATTAAGTCTATCATAGTTGATCATCACACAATCTTTGTTTTCTAACATATAATCTTTGACTTTTTTTTTTCCCCCCCCTGAGGCTGGGGTTAAGTGACTTGCCCAGGGTCACACAGCTAGGAAGTGTTAAGTGCCTGAGACTAGATTTGAACTCAGGTCCTCCTGAATTCAGGGCTGGTGCTCTATCCACTGCGCCACCTAGCTGCTCCCTAATCTTTGACTTGAATTTCTCCCACGAATCATAAAAAATTTTCTTTTGTAAAATATGTGATTCCAAGATCATGCAAAGTTGTTGTAAATATTCAATTTACAAATGAGACAATTGATTTGAGCAACATTTTAAAAAATATCACTTTCCAAGTCAAGATCAGTGCTATTTACATCAGTAGTATGGTGGTAGTCATATCAGAATGATAGGAAAAAAAACTTCTTCTGAAGTGTTCATCCAGATAAGGGAGTATCATGATACTGTTTATACCTTCTCATGGTGATGGACAGTCACTGCCTTTCTGAAGGTAAGCGTCATAGCCATTTTGCCGCCTTCATTTCTCTGACAGTTTGTTTCTTTGCCACCCCATTTCTGCACATAAATTATTAGCTTGTCACCATCCAAGCTCCCATAATATTTGCAGTGCCTATTATCTGGAGTTGTTTCGAGTTTTTCTCCCAAGTGGAAGCTGATTCCTGTGTTCTTGAAGGTTCTTGGAGTCCTCATCGCTGCTTTGTCCCCTTCTTGGCTGATTATCACTGTTGGTTTAGTCACATTCCCATCTGCCTAGTGGCAAAGCTTACTCCTGGTACCTTCATGTTTTCCTCAAAGTTACAGCTGTCAGTTTTCAGGTAGCACAGGGAAATGTTGGTCTATGCTTGGTTTCTGTCATACTAGTTTCCAGTTTCCTCAGTAATTTTTGTTAATGAATTCTTGTTCCAGAAGATGGGTTTTGAGTTTATTTATAGGCATTGACTAGTGTGTCTTGTGTGCCTAACCTCTCTATTACTTAGCCAGCACCAGATGATTTTGATGACTGCCACTTTATAATAGTTATAAATCTGGCATGGTGAAGCCATCATGCTTTGAAAATTTTCCTTAATTCCCTTGATATTCTTGACCTTTTGTTTTGCAAATGAATTTTTCTAGTGCTATAAAATAAATTTTTGATAGTTTGGTATGATACTGAATAGACTAATTTATATAGAGTTGTCATTTTTTTTTAAACTCAAGACTATCCATCAGCAATTGATATTTTATTCCAATTATTTAGATCTGACTTTATTTCTGTGAAATGTGTTTTGTAATTATGTTCACATGATTAGTGGATTTGCTTGCCAGGTAGAGTCCCAAATATTTTATCCTGTCTATAGTTATTTTAAATGGAATTTATCTTTCTATCTCTACCTTTTGGGCTTTGTTAGTAACATACAAAATACTGATGATTTATGTGCATTTATTTTATGTCCTGCAATGTTGCTAAAGTTGTTTTTTCAAGTAGTTATTAGATACTTTTTTAGGATTCTTTAAAAACATTATACATTTTTTTTGTTTTGTTTTGTTTTGCTGAGGCAGTTGGGGTTAAGTGACTTGCCCAGGGTCACACAGCTAGGAAGTGTTAAGTGTTTGAGGTCACATTTGAACTCAGGTCCTCCTGACTTCACTCTATCCACTGCATCTCCTAGCTGCCCCCTTATTTAAAATTCTTTATGAGCTCTTTCAAGAGGCTCTTTGGGATTGAGACCAACCTCATAAGGTCTCACATGTAAGCATTTTGTCCTCTTCTGAGTCAGTGTTTTGATCTTTCTATGGTTGTTGTTTTTGTTGTTGTTTTTTCTTGCTTGTTCCTTCCTCCCTTCCTCCCTCCCTCCCTTCCTCCCTCCCTCCCTTCCTCCCTTCCTTCCTTCCTCCCTTCCTCCCTCCCTCCCTCCCTTCCTTCCTTCCTTCCTTCCTTCCTTCCTTCCTTCCTTCCTTCCTTCCTTCCTTCCTTCCTTCCTTCCTTCCTTCCTTCCTTCCTTCCTTCCTCTCTCCCTTCCTCCCTCCCTCCCTTCCTTCCTTCCTTCCTTCCTTCCTCTCTCCCTTCCTTCCTTCCTCCCTTCCTTCCTTCCTTCCTTCCTTCCTTCCTTCCTTCCTTCCTTCCTTCCTTCCTTCCTTCCTTCCTTCCTTCCTTCCTTCCTTCCTTCCTTCCTTCCTCTCTCCCTCCCTTCCTTCCTTCCTTCCTTCCTTCCTTCCTTCCTCTCTCCCTCCCTCCCTTCCTTCCTTCCTTCCTTCCTTCCTTCCTTCCTTCCTTCCTTCCTTCCTTCCTTCCTTCCTTCCTTCCTTCCTTCCTTCCTTCCTTCCTTCCTTCCTTCCTTCCTTCCTTCCTTCCTTCCTTCCTTCCTTCCTTCCTTCCTTTCTTTCTTTCCTGTTTCATGGCTTTTAAAGTTGAGTTTTGGTCCTGGGGCACAGAGGGGTGCTCCCTCAAGTTTCTTGAACAGCTTTGACTTTGAGTGCAGGGACCTCTTGTCTTTTATGACTTGCTTGAAGCAGGAAATAGTGGGACCTTGTCCTGTTAAGGGACAGGTCAATTCTCCTAGAACCTCCACAGCTGTGGATCATAACATCTGAAGGAGTTGCACCTTTGCTGATGCAGGTGTTGTGGACTGGGAATGGGATAAATTGGAGGCAGAAGGAAGAGGAAGGAGGTCAGACAATGCAAGCAGAGGGAAGAGGAAGGTGGTCAGACCATGCAACGGCCTCTCAGTCAGAGGTCAGAACAGCAATTGCCTCACAGTCTTCTTGTATCATCCTCTCACAAAAGGAGATCCATTCTGTAAGTTCTAGGTTGGCTCTCCAGCAGTCATTGGCAGCTGTCCCATGTATTCCAACATTGTCCCACATGGGATTGCCTGTTTTCCCAGGCTGTCAATTTGCTTTCCGCTCTGGGACTAGGGGTTCCATTCATGGTCTGCTGTGCCACTATTGAGCTAGGACCAAGGGGTTTTGGTTGCTGATCTGTGCTGTGGCTAAGATTCTCTCCTGGCTTGCCTGGATATTGCTCTTTTTTTAGCCAAGATAGACTGACCTTCCTTGAAGTCCTTTCAAGCTATTCTGGGCTAGAAAAGTGTTCCTTCTCTCTGTAGGTTCCAGCATCTATTTAGGGACTTGGTTTCATGTTGTTTCCAAGGGAAACTGGAGAGAGCTCAAACAACTTTCTGGCTTCCTCTTTTTTTCAAGGAAGAAATGAGAGCAGTTGCCCAGATCTAATTTTTTTTTCGATGTTAAGCTTCAAGCACTTGGCACAGTATCTGGCATATAGTAAGTTCTTGATAAATGGTTGTAAATTTTATGATTGACTATCTCTTCCAGTAACTATAGTTTTTTCTTTTAGTTTGTCTTCTTAAGAGTCATTGTGAAATGTTTTCCTTGTTCTGTTTTATTTCATTTTTGCATTTATTCATATGTCTCCCCATGCTTTTCTCTGAATTCTTCATATTTATTGATTCTTAAGGGACAATATCACATAAAGATACCACAATTTGTTTAGTTATTCTGTAATTGATGGATGCTCACATTATTTCCAGCTCTTTGCTACCACAACTAAAAAAAGATGCTACAAATATTTTGATGTATGTAAGATCTTTCATTTTATCATTTTATAATTGACTTCTTGGCACTAAATATCTATCAGTAAGATCTTTTGTTCAAAAGATATGACATTTTATTCACTTTTTAAAAAGTGAATTGCATTCTTATAGTTTTCCAGAATGTTTGGACCAATTCATAACTCCATTGTCAATGGTTCTGTCTTTCCTCAGCCCCTCCCACACTGATGATACCTTTTTTCGTCATTTTTGACAATTGTTTGAGTATAAGGTGAAACCTTATAGTTGATCCAAGTGACATTTGCTTTAATCATTTATGATTGGAAGCAAGATTTTATATGGCTACTAAGGATTTGCAAACTTTTTTTTTTTTACTTTATTTTTTAAAACACTTTTTTGAATTCTAAATTCTTTCCTTCTCTCCAGTTTCATTTTAGTCACGTTTACAATTTTTTTGAAAACTATTTCTTTACCCATTGCAAAATGGGCAGTGGCATGCTGGGAAATGTTTAGTAACCATCTCTAGAGGGAAAAAGCCTGAAACATTTTACAATTTAAGATGTACAATTAACATTTTCTCCACTACTTTCTTAAGTCTATCCAATCAACAAAGGAATAAATCCAACTGCTTTGTAATATTTGCTGATTTCTGATGTGTCAATACTTATGCTTAATATGTCAATGCTTACTTCATAATTGATTCCCACTAGTCAGTAGGAATTGACTTGGTGTTGGTCTTATAAATTTGTCAGTCAACATAGAAACCTGGAATGTAAGATTCACAAATCAAAGTAAACTGGCTGTTGTTGGAATGATTAAAAAGTGAATTTAAATGGATGGGAATGAGTGATTTTAATTCTACTGATCATTCCATCTATTACTGTGGGCAAGACTCCCTTAGAAGAAATGGAGTAACCTTCCTAATAAGTAAAAGGGTGAGAAAAGCATCATCTCAAAAATGATAAAAGCTGGACAAAAGGTCAAGGTGACTGGGGACGGCCCAGAATGCGGCGGATGGCTTTGGGGTTTGTAATGCATGACGAAGGGCTGCACATCACGCTGCCGGCCTTAGCCACCTTCACAAGGAACAGCTTGTTCTCGTCTGCCCACTCCACCAGGAAAAGTCTCCACATGCTGGGAGTAAACGCCCCTCAGTGCGCCAGTGGGTTGGAGACCTATTAGTTCCCTCAACCTGGTTTAGCCTGACTGCCAAGATGGTTTTCCTGGGATGTGATGGCTGCACGTGCTTTTTGAAGCCATAGGGCAGAACTGGGTAAAAGGTGGACACGAAAGGCTTCGGGGTCGCTCTAGAAAGGGCTTAGCAAGCTCTCATGACAGAGGTCCTAGTCCTCCCTGAACGCTTCCCAGATCCCAACTTCACACCTCCCTGGGTATCCCAAATACTGGAGAATAGAGGTAATTACAAGACAAAAATCTGGCCTTTCGGCAAGTTTCTCCAGCTTGTTGGTGAAAGGTGAAATTACAGGGTAAGGAGATTAGATTCATAAGGCAGGGAGAATATTTAACCAATATAGCAATATTTAACCTATTCCAACTTTGTTAGGACTTTAAAATAGAAGCAAAATGGGGCAGCTGGTGGCGCAGTGAATAGAGCACCAGCCTTGCAGTCAAGAGGACCCAAGTTCAAATCTGCCCTCAGACACTTAATACTTCCTAGCTGTGTGACCCTGGGCAAGTCACTTAACCCCAACTGCCTCAGCAATAAAAAAGCAGCAAATCAAAGGGCAATCAAACTATGCATATCCTTTGATTTAGCTTACCCCTATTAGATCTGTATTCCAAAGAGATCATAAAAAAGGGGAAAGGACCTACATGAGCAAAACTATAGCAACTCTTTTTTTTGTGGTTGCAAAGACTCGGAAATTGAGGGAATGTCCATTAATTGGTGAATGGCTGAACAATTGTGACATACGAGTGTAATGCAATACTGTGCTATATACATGCAATGGAATAATGTGTCATAAGGAAGGAGTAGGCAGATTTCAGAAAAACCTGGAAAGACTCACATCAATTGATGCTGAATGAAGTGAGCAGAACCAGGAAAACACTGTACACATTAACATGAACTTTTTTTAGTATTTTTTAAAATTTTATTTTATAATTATAACTTTTTTTTTGACAGTACATATGCATGGGTAATTTTTTTTTTTTTTACAACATTCTCCCTTGCACTCACTTCTGTTCTGATTTTCCCCTTCCTTCCCTCCACTCCCTCCCCTAGATGGCAGGCAGTCCCATACATATTAAATGTGTTATAGTATATCCTAGATACAATATATGTGTGCAGAACTGAATTTCTTGTTGCACAGGAAGAATTGGATTCAGAAGGTAAAAACAACCTGGGAAGAAAAACAAAAATGCAAACAGTTTACATTCATTTCCCAGTGTTCCTTCTCTGAGTGTAGCTGATTCTGTCCATCATTGATCAATTGGAATTGGATTAGCTCTTCTCTATGTATTCCATCAGGATACATCCTCATATAGTATCATTGTTGAAGTGTATAATGATAAACATCAACTCTAGTAGGCTTAGCTCTTCTCAGCAATACAATGATCTAAGACAATTATTCCAAAAGACTCATGATGAAAAATGCTATCCATATTCAGAGAAAGAACTATGGAGTCCAAATGCACATCAAAACATTTTTTCAGTTTTTTGGTTTTTTTTTTTTCCTTTCTCTTATTTTTTTCCTTTTGTTCTATTTTTTTTTTCACAGCATGACTGATGTGGAAGTATGTTTATTTAACATGATTGTACATGTATAAATCCATATTCTGCTACCTTGGGGAGGAAGGGGAAGGAATGAGAGGAAATTATTTTTACCTATAATTGGAGAAAATCAAAATGCTATTACAAAAAAAGAAGTAAGATCAATTTGCAATTTTACAAATTGTTAGTAACTGAAGAGATGATGAAGTTGGAAGTCAGACTGTAAAGAGTTAAGAAAAGAATTAGAGGAAAGGAAGTAGAAACATTATAAACAGCCTTCTCAAGAAGTTTCACCACAAAAATGAAGAGAGATGTGGGATAATAGCCAGTGGTGATGAATGGATCAAGGGAGGTTTTTTGAGGATGGATGAGATGTCAGTATGTTTGCAGGCAGTAGGGAAGCTGCCAGTAGATAGGGAGATATTGAAGACAAGTAGGGGCAGCTAGGTGGTGCAGTGGATAGAGCACCAGCCTTGAATTCAGGAGCACCCGAGTTCAAATCTGGTCTCAGACACTTAACACTTCCTAGCTGTGTGACCCTGGGCAAGTCACTTAACCCCAGCCTCAGGGGGGGGAAAAAAGATATCGAAGACAAGTGAGAGAATGGGAATGGGAATGAGAGAAGGAAGTACGGCATGGTTCACACTTGTTCATGCAGAGAGGTTGACCTTGGCAAAGAGAAGGTAAAGTAGAACCTAGTGGCAGAAGGCATCTGGATTTTGTAAGATGAAGATAAGAGATAAATGATCTCAATTTTTATTGATATTATAGATATCATATATCGACAAAATATAAAGCATGGTTCTTTCCAAAAAGGTGGGGGAAGGAAAGCCTTGGAAGCCTTGGAATACTTGAGGACGAATAAAAAGGTTTGCAAGAGCTACTAATTGAAGAGGTACAAAAGGATTATCTTCCAGCAGTGAGTACCCATTTGAGGTTATATAACAAATTTGTAGTAGACACTACAGCATAGTTTTATATAGAATCAGCATAGTTTTACAGTTTTCTTCGGTTTCATTCAGTAACATGTTGGTAGGAAAAAAGTCAGATGATGTTTATCCAGGGGGGAGGTTTTGGGGGGTAGGATTCCTTGATATCATGAAGAGATAAGAGACTCAGGGAAAGACCATATAGAATTGAACTGAAGCCCCAAGGGGTCCAGATAGGGAAGGGATGAATATATAGCTAATGCAAGGATGATGGTCTGGTAGAGAACTAGGGGGTCAAAATATTAGAGGTCACAATGTAGAAGAAGAGTCAATTCAGGTTAAGGCAGAGGCAGAAGTGGAGTGATTATCGATTATATAAAGGACTTCCAGAATTTCTCACTGTGGAAGTGATGCATTTATGGGTGATTAAAAGATGAAGCATTTGTCTGTGTGTGCCTGAGTGTGCATGGAGACATAGATTATGTGAACTAATCAAACTTGAGGAACTGGGAGGTCAGGGTGTCTGAGGAATCAATATGCAGGCTGAAGTCTTCTCGTAGGAGAGCAAGAGTTGAGGAGGAAAGGAGGATTGTAGAGTCAAACTCTTAACTCATCCAGGAAAGGAGGGAAGTTGTCTGAAAGTCAATCGACATAGCTACTAGGATTTGTATTGCATGGTAGACATGGGCTAAGTGAACTTCCAAGAAGGGGTTACTAATGGCGGGGGAAAGAGAATTTGGACAGAAAGGGGGAACAAGGCATATTCTACCTCATCCACCTCAGCCAGGGAGAGGTGCTGAAGGGATGGGTGGGATGAGGGCCAAGCCAAAGTGTTAGAAAGGGAAGCTACATCATCAGGAGGGAGCCAGGTCTCAGACAATGATGGAATGAGTGGGAAAGAGCTTTAAGATGAAACTAAATTTGCTGCCTATCGGGCAGGCGTTGTAGAGAGCATGGTTAGTTTTAGGCTGGGATGTGGGGAGAAGGGGGTTGAGGGGGATGGGAACAAGGGATCAGGCAATGGGAGATAGAATGATGTCAAGAGTTCAAAATCTCTGACATGGAAGATTGTGACAGGGGAGTTTGTTAATCACTGATTTCATTATAAGGATTTGGTTTCAGGATAGAATCCTCTCAGCAGACCATACTGGAACGAGACAGAAATAGCTTTTCTCCTCTTCTCTGTAAGGGAAGTGTCTGTTGTTTATTGGAATGGTATCGCTTCTCTTTCCAAGGCAGGACACCTGACACAACAATATTGTTCTATGACTCCCTTCCTCTCACCTAAACCTAATTTCTGCCAAATTATTTTCCAGAGTTCTTGTTAAAGAACAGAATTTTCCCAGGTGTTGTTTAGTCACTACTGAAGTGACTCTGCGTGACCTCATTTGGAGTTTTCTTGGCAGCTCCTGGAATGGTTTGCCATCTCATTTTGTGGATGAGTAAATTAAGGCAAACAGCATTAAGTGACTTGCTCAGGTCACTAACTAGTATCCGAGGCTGGATTAAACTCATGAAGAATCTTCCTGACTCCATACTTGGAACTCTATCTATTGCCCCACCGAGATTTCCTTCATTTTCAGGTAATCTGGTTTTTTTGTTTTGTTTTGTTTTGTTTCGTTTTGGTTTTTTGGTTGATTGAACCCTCCACTTCCTAGAACTATTGCAGCCTCTCTTAAAGTCTCCCTTTGCTTTAAAGTCACTCACTTTGTTCCAAACCACTTTGGTATATAATCACATGTTGACTTGTACCTGCTTCATACATTTATGTTTTGACTCCCAATAAGATGGAATATCTTAAAGGCAGAGATCCCATCTTCTTATATTTCTATATTCTATAGTAGTGGCCTCTGAAGTTGGATGCTTACAATCTAGGGGTATACCAGATGATATAGGAAAAAAATAACAGGAGATCTGAAGAAAATATTAATACTTCATGAATTAGTAATAGGAAAATGGCTGCTCTGATACTTCTATTCTTAGCATGAGTTTTTTTTTATCACTCAGAATATAAGGTAAAAATAGTGACAATTTGATTAGATTTGATAAAAAGTTGGTCAAAAAAAATTCAAAATTATCAAATCAAAATGCAGGGGTAGGAAGAAGAACAAGGAGCTCCCGCAATAGAAAATCTCTAAAGCAGATTTAGAAAACACATCCAAGAAGTTACAGAGAGAAATTTTTCAGTCTAGGCCACAGGGTCTATGAAACAATGGAGCTAGGTCCTGGCAAGGAAGAGTATATTTGGGGTACTCTAGTTGAGAAGGCACCAGAGCAAGTTAAGTCCAAGATCCATACTGGGACACCACAACTTTGTGTAGGTTATTATCAAGCTTTGCCACCCACTGCCAGTTTTATTTAGGTCACAGATCCAGCAAAGATTGAGAAAGATATTCCAGCATAAGGAACAGTCATAGACTCTGGGCCAGGTACTGAGAGAGAAATAAATTCAGTAGTATGGCACAGAACTATTCCCCATCCCACCCCAAGCAGAGCAGGGTCTTAGTTCCAGCTTCTAATTCTAATTTCTGAAGCCTAAAGAATAACAAGAGCAGGAATCCCAGACCAAAAGGAAGCTCATACTTGGTTCACTAAAGAATGATAGGAGCTAAGCAAGGATCATTCTATTATTGCTTATGCCCAAGTTTAGGTTAACATTTTTCAGAGCTCAGACCAGGAGTCAATAATTAAGACTTTATGTTGGATCAAATTATAAGTCCCCAGTCTGAGCTGCCCTAAGATTATGGAATAACAGCACTCTGTAACCCAAGAAAGCGGTAATAGGAGCGGCGCAGACTTTCCCTTCAGTAGTAAACTAAACCCAGCCCTAACATTAAACCTAAAGTCAGAAAGTAGGCTGGATGAATGAGCAAACAAAAAAGACCACCACCATAAACAGCTGTTAGATGACATGGTGGTTTAAGACATAGATGAAGAAGAGGATGATGTTCGATAAGCAAAGTCTCAAAGAAAAACACAGCTTTGGTACAAAATTAAGTAGCATTCCTGGAATAAAGAATTTTTTTAAAGAATAAAAATGTTATAAATGAAATTGTTACAGAAAAACAAAAATCTTGGGAAAAAAAATCAGAGCTCTAGAAGAAAGAATTAGAAAGGGAATCAATAGTTTGACCTAAGAGGTCAAACAAGCAACCAACTCCTTAAAAATTGGTGTAACCCCTTTCCCAAAGTCCATTGGTATGAGATTCTCCCCTCACTGGCAGAGATGAAAGCTGTGCTGTGTGATAAAGAGGAATAGGACAGAGTTAGTGAGAGACCAGAAAGTTCCAGCCTTCCCCAGTCCCTTTTGGGGACTCCAAGTTTCAGTCCCCTTGTGACTTGTGACAAAGGATCCCCTTGTGAACTCTTCAAGTTTCAAGTCTGCTTTGAACTTTGAGTTGCTTTCACCACGTCTGGCTTCCAGCTTCTAGAGGAAAGTTGGAAGAAACCAATCCAACTTCAGATAATTGAAGAAAACTTCTCTGGGAAGGTAACAAAGGATCTATAAGTCCCCAAAATGTTCCTGTTCAGAGTTTGTTACACTGGAGAAGGGGTTTCCCTTGAGATCTTGAACTCTTTTGGTTGAGCTGAGTTATCTTGCTTCCAGTGGGAAGACTCCTTTATTATGTATTATCTGGTATTTATTCTCCTATGTACACTTTCTATGATTTCTCTTTTGCTATGATTTGAATAAATGAGGTTTGTATTTTTTTTTTTTTTTTTTTTTTTTTTTTTTTTTTTGCTATTTGCTAGATATGTTCATTTTGAGATTGCTATTTGGTGGGAAAAGAGTCAAACACTGGATATAGCGCTAGATAGAGATATATAGGTCCTTGTTCATTAAAATGGCTACAGCAATCAGAAGTTAGAGTGAGCCTGATCCTATCCCCTAGATTAGCCATATTTAAGGGACCAGAGAGATTTTTTAAAATTTTTTATTATATATTTTTTTATAATATTATCCCTTGTATTCCTTTTTCCAAATTATCCCCCCCTTCCTCTACTCTCTCCCCCCGATGACAGGCTATCCCATACATTTTACATGTGTTACAATATAACCTAGATACAATATATGTGTGTAAATACCATTTTCTTGTTGCACAATAAGCATTAGATTCCGAAGGTACATGTAACCTGGGCAGACAGATATTAGTGCTAACAATTTACATTCACTTCCCAGTGTTTCTTCTCTGGGTGTAGCTACCTCTGTCCATCATTGATCAAATGGAAGTGAGTTGGCTCTTCTTTATGTTGAAGATTTCCCCTTCCATCAGAATACATCCTCATACAGTATTGTTGTTGAAGTGTACAGTGATCTTCTGGTTCTGCTCATTTCACTCAGCAACAGTTGATTTAAGTCTCTCCAAGCCTCTCTGTATTCCTCCTGCTGGTCATTTCTTACAGAGCAATAATATTCCATAACCTTCATATACCACAATTTACCCAACCATTCTCCAACTGATGGACCTCCATTCAACTTCCAGTTTCTAGCTACAACAAAAAGAGCTGCCACAAACATTTTGGCACATATATGTCTCTTTCCGCTCTTTAGTATTTCTTTGGGATATAAGCCCAATAGCAGCAATGCTGGATCAAAGGGTATGCACAGCCCGATAACTTTTTGGGCATAGTTCCAAATTGCTCTCCAGAATGGTTGGATTCTTTCACAACTCCACCAGCAATGTATCAGTGTCCCAGTTTTCCCACATCCCCTCCAACATTCATCATTATTTGTTCCTGTCATCTTAGCCAATCTGACAGGTGTGTAGTGGTATCTCAGAGTGGTCTTAATTTGCATTTCTCTGATCAGTAGTGATTTGGAACACTCTTTCATGTGAGTGGATATAGTTTCAATTTCATCATCTGAGAATTGTCTGTTCATATCCTTTGACCATTTATCAATTGGAGAATGGTTTGGTTTCCTATAAATTAGGGTCAGTTCTCTATATATTTTGGAAATGAGACCTTTGTCAGAACCTTTGCTTTTAAAAATATTTTCCCAATTTGTTACTTCCCTTCTAATCTTGTTTGCATTAGTATTATTTCTACAGAAACTTTTTAGTTTGATGTAATCAAAATCTTCTATTTTGTGATCAATAATGATCTCTAGTTCTCCTCTGGTCATAAATTCCTTCCTCCTCCACAAGTCTGAGAGGTAGATTATCCTCTGTTCCTCTAATCTATTTATTATCTCCCTCTTTATGCCTAAATCATGGACCCCATTTTGATCTTATCTTGGTATATGGTGTTAAGTGTGGATCCATATCTAATTTCTGCCATACTAATTTCCAGTTTTCCCAACAGTTTTTTCCGAATAATGAATTTTTATCCCTAATGTTGGAATCTTTGGGTTTGTCAAAGATTAGATTGCTATAGATGTACCCTTTTTTATCCTTTGTACCTAATCTGTTCCACTGATCTACCGGTCTATTTCTTAGCCAATACCAAATGGTTTTGGTGACTGCTGCTATATAATATAGCTTTAGATCAGGTACACTTAGACCACCTTCCTCTGAGTTTTTTTTTCATTAGTTCCCTTCCAATTCTCGACCTTTTATTCTTCCATATGAATTTTGTTGTTATTTTTTCTAGGTCTTTGAAATAGTTTCTTGGGAGTCTGATTGGTATAGCACTAAATAAATAGATTAGTTTGGGGAGTATTGTCATCTTTATTATATTCGCTTGGCCTATCCAAGAGCACTGAATGTCTTTCCAATTATTTAAATCTGACTTTATTTTTGTGGCAAGTGTTTTGTAATTTTTCTCATATAATTCCTGGCTTTTCTTTGGTAGATGGATTCCCAAATACTTTATACTCTCAACATTTGTTTGGAATGGAATTTCTCTTTGTATCTCTTGCTGTTGCATTTTGTTAGTGATATATAAAAAGGCTGAGGATTTATGTGGATTTATTTTGTATCCTGCCACTTTGCTGAAATTTTGAATTATTTCTAGTAGCTTTTTAGCAGAGTCTTTGGGGTTCTCTAAGTATACCATCATGTCATCTGCAAAAAGTGATAGTTTGATTTCCTCATTTCCTACTCTAATTCCTTGAATCTCTTTCTCGTCTCTTATTGCCGAGACTAGCGTTTCTAGTACTATATTGAATAGTAATGGTGATAGTGGGCAACCTTGTTTCACTCCTGATCTTACTGGGAAAGGTTGCAGTTTATTTCTATTGCATATTATGCTTACTGACGGTCTTAAATATATGCTCCTGATTATTCTAAGGAATAGTCCATTTATTCCTATACTCTCAAGAGTTTTTAGTAGGAATGGATATTGGATTTTGTCAAATGCTTTCTCTGCATCTATTGAGATAATCATATGGTTCTTATTAATTTGATTATTAATATGGTCAATTATATTAATAGTTTTCCTAATATTAAACCAGCCCTGCATTCCTGGAATAAATCCTACTTGATCATTGTGTATTATGCTGGAGATGATTTTCTGAAGTCTTTTTGCTAATATCTTATTTAAGATTTTAGCATCAATATTCATTAAGGAGATTGGTCTATAATTTTCTTTCTCAGTTTTCGCTCTACCTGGTTTAGGTATCAGTACCATGTCTGTGTCATAAAAGGAGTTTGGTAGGACTCCTTCATCCCCTATTTTTTCAAATAATTTATATAACATTGGGGCTAATTGTTCTTTAAATGTTTGGTAGAATTCACATGTGAATCCATCTGGACCAGAGAGATTTAATACTAATACCTTGCCTTTCTCTCTCTGAAGAGCAGAATGACTTTTGGCCCCATCCTCCTGCTTTTCCTCCTGGCAGGAATGAAAGTCTTCCTTGGAGACTGATGAAAGGAGAAGCTAGAAATGTCTATTCTGCCTTCCATCTGTACAAGGATAGCCCTTGCACATGTATTTTTTTTTTTCTTTTTTAAATACCTGGTGTCTTTCCCTATGTATGGGAGCTTTTATTTCTCACTACATTAGAATGGAGCAAATAGAAGCAAACAATTTCAAGAGATGACAAAAGATAATAAAGTGCAAAGAGTGACAAATAGAACAAAACGTAAGGTATCTTAATGCAAGTAACTGACCTAAAAAAACAGAATGAGGAGAAAAAAAAGTTAAGAATCACTGGACTATCTGTCAGGATTCAAAAAGAACCTAAACATACTATTTCAAGAAATCTTAATAGAAAAAAAAAATGCCCTCATCTCTTAGAACTAGAGGACAAGATTAAAATAGAAATAACCTACTGTCACCTCCTGAAAGAAAGCTCAAATTGAAAACTCTCAGGAACATTATATCTAACATCAAAATCTTCTAAGTAAAAAAACAAAAAAACAACTATTATTAACAATTAGAAATCCTGATGTACTTTGGTGATAAAAATGATACATATCTTATGTATAAAAACTGCACATTTTAAAGATTAGAAACAGAATTTTCTAACCTATTAAAAATTCTTCTAAAAAAAAAGTTTTCGTGGGTTTTGAACACATACATAAATAACATTTGACATCAGAGAAAATGGAATTTATCAGTTGGATATCAACAAAAACCTCTGTGTATAGATATAGTGGATAGAACTGACAAATGAATTTCATAATTTAGCAAGTATAACCACTAGAGTAATTTTTTTTTCCAGTTTCAAATTCTGTGTTTCAACTCCATATAGATTCATTAGCTAATGCACCAGATAGTGAAGAACACAGTGGACAAAGGAGACTTAAGTCTAAACACTTATTTCTGACTTTTTTTGTAGAGCAATTATTTCATTTGGATATACATATTTTTCTGAAACATCTTTTCCAAACATTATAGCTATTCAAATCACTCATCAGAATAATAATAATTTAAAAAACCTTATAAGCAGACTTTAGGAATTCTCTAACAAAACACATTAAGCCAAGATTTAAAAAATAATGAAAAATAATCAATAAACAAAATGCAACCATTTAATTTTATCCATATCTCATTCTTTTTGTGAATGCTTTACGATGTGTTTAATATGTCTGGCCAAAGAAACAGTTAGAGAGATCAGGTTAGGAACTGAAATTGTGATTTAATTGATACAAAGAACTCTCCGATGAGTAATTTTCCTTTTTCTTTTTTTTTTTTTTCTTGCTGAGGCAATTGGGGGTTAAGTGACTTGCCCAATAGACTTCTGCTGGAAAATGCCATCTGTATCCAAAGAAAACTATGGAGACTGAATGTGGATCAAACCATAGTACTTTCACCTTTTTATTGTTTTTTTCCCTTTTGATCTGATTTTTCTTGTGCAGCCTGATGAATGTAGAAATATGTTTAGAAGAATTGCACATGCTTATTCTATATTGGATTGCTTGTTCTCTTGGGGAGAGGAAGGAGAAAAACTTTGAACAAGAGGTTTTGTGAAGGTGCATGCATTTGGAAAAGTTTAATACTATTACCATTTTTTTTGGGTTTTTTTGAAAGCTTATTTGGACACCCCATAGTTGATTAATTTACTTTCTGTGAAAAAGCTATTTGTATCTTCTGGGTCACAGGTCCTATTGGTTCTTTGAAGACAAGTTGGTGGTAATGAACCTCATCACATGAAATTCCCACTTGAAGTTCTAATCATATGTAGGGATTCCATGACTATTCCCACTTTGCTAGTCCTCTCCCAGCCTTTGGAAGCTCATAAGGTATTAGTCTGTTCTGTCTGCAGTACTATTTCATGCAAGATAGTAAAGAACAGATACAAGACAGACAAAGCAAAACAGCATGGCTTCATTTCACGCTGTGTGAGAAGAATAGGTGACCTTCATTCTCTTTCCATGGGGAGATTTACAGTGTGACCTAGTTTATTTTTCTGGTTCTCAGTTTATTAAGCTTAAAAATGAAGAGATTAAATTATATGAAGGATTCTTTACCTGGGGTTCTTTGATCCTTTAGAATTCAAAGGCTTTGTGACTTTGGAAGGGAAAAAAATATCTTTTCCCTAACTTTTGATTTCCTTGATCATCTTACATATTAAAACACATGATTTTTATTTATTTATTTTTAATTTTATTTATAATTTTTTGACAGTATATATGCATGAGTATTTTTTTATAACATTATCCCTTGTATTCATTTTTGCAAATCATCCCTTCCCCTCCCTCTCCTTCCTCCCCTTGATGACAGGCAATCCCATACATTTTACTGTTACAATATAACCTAGATACAATATATGTGTGTAAATACCATTTTCTTGTTGCACATTAAGTATTAGATTCCGAAGGTATAAGTAACCTGGGTAGACAGACAGTAGTGCTAACAATTTACATTCACTTCCCAGTGTTCCTTATCTGGGTGCAGTTATTTCTGTCCATCATTGATCAACTGGAAGTGAGTTGGATCTTCTTTATGTTGAAGATATCCACTTCCATCAGAATACCTCTTCATACAACATTGAAGAAAACACATGATTTTAAAAAATGAATGTTAAAAATTGTTTTTATGTGTAATTAGAAAAAAATAAAATATTCAAAACAACAATAAGTTGTTTTTGTTCCAGGCAAAAAATAAGGATATTCAACGGAAAACTATCCATGAGTTTTATGAGTTTAAAAACATTCTAGGAAAGGATTCCACCAGATCAGTCAGGGAGTCCAGAACACAAACAAGCTTAAAATTTTCTGGATTAGATGATCTCTTTTCAAGTCTAAACCCAGCCTCTCTTTGGCCTTAATGAGGTGTGATTATGGAGAGAAGATACTAATTTCTTCTGCAGTTTATAGTGAACAAGTTATGATAAACAAGCTATGACTGTATTTCATTACTATACTCCTAGTTTTTCCATTAATGGCTATGTTGCTTTGACTTGTTTAACTCTTGTTTCTTCATCTACAAAATCAGGGGTTTTTATCCTGTTGGGAGTTATTGCAAAAGGCCCATGAATCCCTATTCAAATCTATATGTAGGAAGAATTTCTAAAGTTTGAAACATAGCACATACATTTTTCAATTCAATTTAAAACATTTATTGAATGTCTAAACTGTACCAGGTGCAAGCCTACAAAGCCACAAAGGAAACCCTTTTCTTCAAAGAATTCTCTTTTACCGAAGCAACTTATGCACACACACACTTGAAATCTGAAGAAATCTGAGAAATAGAGCCCAAACAATCTAGTATTTGATCAATCCAAAGCTCACAGGGGGCAAGAACTTATGTTTCTGCACAAAACTGTTGAGAAAACTGGAAGATACTTAGCAGAAACTAGAGACAGATCCCCAATTGATAAATGGTCAAATATATGAGCAGTTTTCTAAGAAAGAAATCCAAACATTAATTGTATAAAAAAAGTGTTTAAATCAACAATGAGTAGGGAAAGGCAAATTAACACGAGGGAGATATCTCCCACCCATCAGATTAGCTAAGGGGGACAGATTAGCAAAAATATAAGTAGTGGAGGAACTTTAGAACAATAGGTACATTAAGGAGTGGTTGGTAGAGCTGTCAAGCCATCTGACCAATCTAGAAAGCAATTTGGAAATTGGAATTTATGGTACTGGAAATAAAAGTATTAATCTTAATATACCTTTTATGGTATATGCTCCAAAGAGATCAAAGAAAAAGGAAAAGGACCTATCTGTACAAAAGTATTTATAAAGGCTCTTTCTCCCCCCCAAATTGGAAACTGAAGGGATGGCCATCAGGTGGGGAATGGCTGAACAAGCTGTGGTACGTGCATGAGATGGGATACTGTGAGAAATAAAGGATGGTTTTGGAAAGACTTGTGTGAGCTAATAAAAAATCAAGTGAGCAGAACTGTAAGAGCAGGTTATACAGTAACAGCAAAGTTGTAAAGATAATCAACTTTAAAAGACTTAGTAACTGATTAACATAATGTCTAACGGAAATTCCAGAAGATTAATGGTGAACGTGCTATTCATCTCCAGATAAAAGAACTGATGGACTCAAGAGTGCAGATTGAAGCTTATTCTCCCTCCTCCTCTCTTTCTCTCTCTCTCTTCCTCTCTCTGTCTATCTCTCTGTCTCTGTCTCTCTCTCTGTGTCTGTCTCTCTTTCTCTCTCTCTCTTCCTCTCTGTCTCTCTGTGTCTCTCTGTCTCTCTCTGCCTCTGTCTCTGTGTCTGTCTCTGTCTTTCTCCTCTCTCTCTCTCTCTCTCTCTCTCTCTCTCTCTCTCTCTCTCTCTCTCTCTCTCTCTCTGTCTCTTGTCTCTCCTCTCTCTCTCTGTGTCTCTCTCTGTCTCTTGTCTCTCCTCTCTCTCTCTGTGTCTCTCTCTGTGTCTCTGTCTCTCTCTTCCTCTCTCTCTGTCTCTCTGTGTCTCTCTCTGCCTCTGGGTCTGTCTCTGTCTTTGTCTCTGTCTCTCTGTCTCTGTGTCTGTCTCTCTCTCTCTGCCTCTGTCTCTGTCTGTGTCTGTCTTTCTCCTCTCTCTCTGTGTCTCTGTCTCTGTGTCTGTCTGTCTCTCTCTCTCTTCCTCTCTCTCTGTCTCTGTCTCTCTTTCTCTCTCTCTCTTCCTCTCTCTGTGTCTGTCTCTGTCTTTGTCTCTCTCTGTCTCTGTCTCTCTGTCTGTCTCTGTCTCTCTCTCTCTGTTTCTGTCTCTCTGTCTTTCTGTCTGTCTCTGTCTCTCTCTCTCTGTCTGTCTCTGTTTCTGTCTCTCTGTCTCTTTCTCTCTGTCTCTCTGCTCTCTGTCTGTCTCTGTCTCTGTGTCTTTCTCTCTCTCTGTGTCTCTGTCTCTGTCTGTCTCTGTCTCTGTGTCTTTCTCTCTCTCTGTGTCTCTGTCTCTGTCTGTCTCTGTCCGTCTCTCTCTGTCTCTCTGTCTCTGTGTCTGTCTGTCTCTCTGTGTTTGTCTCTCTGTCTCTGTCTGTCTCTCTGTCTGTCTCTCTGTGTCTCTGTCTCTCTCTCTCTGTCTGTCTCTGTCTCTGTCTCTCTGTTTCTGTCTTTCTGTCTCTGTCTCTCTGTCTGTCTCTGTTTCTGTCTCTCTGTCTTTCTGTCTGTGTCTGTGTCTCTTTCTCTCTCTCTCTCTCTGTCTCTCTCTGCTCTCTGTCTGTCTCTGTCTCTCTCTCTTGTGTGTCTCTATCTCTGTCTGTCTCTGTCCGTCTCTCTCTGTCTCTCTCTCTGTCTCTCTGTCTCTCTGTGTCTGTCTGTCTCTCTGTCTCTCTGTGTTTGTCTCTCTGTCTCTGTCTCTGTGTCTCTGTCTGTCTCTGTCTGTCTTTGTCTCTCTGTCTCTCTGTCTCTCTCTGTCTCTCTCTCTCTCTCACACACACACACACGACACTTGTATTTGTGGAGACAGGTTCAGGGAGCGGAGTGCGGGAGTGGAGTCCGGAAGGCGAGTTCACATCTAACCTCAGACGCTGTGACCTCATTCATAGGCACTGTTTGCCTTCCTTCCCTGGAGAAGGAATTGATTAACCAACCCAGTGATCTTTCCCAAGAAAACTCCAAGGCCAATCCAGGTGTTCTAAGATCCGTGAGGTCACAGAGTCAGGTGTGACAATGACCTAACACCACCATAACCCACGCTTATACTGGCTTCTCTTTTTCTTGCCTCCTCAGTGATACGGAGAGGAATAGGATTTGTAATGGAAACGAAAATAAAATTGAAAACATTTAAGAAACCTGGGTTTCCAGTGCTGACCCTGCTGCTTACTGTGTGGGAGACCACGGTCAGAGCCTCAGAGATCTCCTTCCATAAGTTGTGAGAGGGGTTCCCTTCGGCTCTCCTCTGTGGGTCTAGGGGAGACCTGCCTACCTTGGGACAAAATGCATCTCAGCTTTAATTTCTTTATCTGTAAAATGGGGGAATTAAACTAGATTTAAAAATTCAAACGAAAATCCCGTTTGGGGCCGCTAGGGGCAGCAGTGGCGAGGGCTGAGTTCGAATCGGCGCTCAGGCACGAGCTGGGTGACCCCGTGAAAGTCACCTGACTCATCCCAAACTACTCCAGCATCTCCACCCGGAAAACTTCCAACCGAGTCACGAAATTGGGCATAACTAGCAATAACAAAATCCCTCCCCGTTCCAAATCCGTGTGTGAGCCTATAACTAATTCTTCTGAGATTGGTGGGGGAGGGAGCTTGGAAGAGGACTGTAAACCCTAACTCACAAGCCTTCCCGACCCAAACGACAAACTTCTCTCCCCCAGGACGGACTCGTCCGCAGCAGCTGTGAGAGGGTTCGAGTCCCGCTTCTGAAACCTACGGGCTGAGGGCCTCTAGACAAGTTTTATCTTTCAGCTCTTTCCGTAATCTTTCAAAACTAGAAATTGGAGAGAAGGTGTCCACGTGCACGTGTAGAGAATTCTTAGTCCTGTATTCCTTTAACAAGAGGAGTCCTTAAGCTTCAGTCTGAAGTTTAGATAACTGAGTTTCAGTGCTAGTTTCTTGGGCCATCTTCATTCATTTAAGAGCGTGATTCCGAGGGGATGGGATGCGATGTGATGGGGGACCACTGACCTCGGGGCTCTGCTGTGGGACCTGCCTCAGTCTCCCAAGACCTCCCTCCCCTCGTGGGGCGATCCCGCCCCAGCCTTTCCCTCGGCCGTAGAATTCCCGTGTCCGCGACTGAAAGTGGATAACTATCTCCTCGCTTCAGTCTCTTCAACAAGAATGGGCTCCCACCGCTAAGAAACTTTGCCCCATGACTAGGAGATGGATTCAAGCCTTCAAATTCTCGAGAAACCTCCTGACACCGGTTTGGGACTTTTGGGGTGCCCCCTTCTTAATCCCCATATGGGTTCCCCAGATTTCCAATGAGAGTCCAGGACCATCCCCACCCAAAAGAGAAGAACGCCTGCCTTCTGACCAGAACCGCAACGTGAACCACTCTGGGTAAGCAAAGTGGGCTCTGTTCCACGCCATCCTGAGGCTTGGAAACTGGTGAAGAAAAAACAGAAAATGTCTTGGATCTCCCATAAACATCTGTCTCTCCTGTCTCTGTCTCTGCGTCTCTCTCTCCTGTCTCTGCGTCTGTCTCTGTGTCTCCCTCCTGTCTCTGTGTCTCTCTCCTGTCTCTGCATCTCCCTCCTGTCTCTGTCTCTCTCTTCCCTGCCTCGGTCTATCTCTCCCTTTTAAAGGGCTGAGGTAACCTAAGCGAGCACGTGGTCTCTCTGCCGGGGCCCGGTTCCGCGGACGTTCTCGGGTACTTTTTCTGGTAATCGCCTCGGGTCGGACTGTAAGCCCCCCGAGGGCAGGACGCCCCGCACTCGGACCCTGGCGCACAGAGCGGGGTTTGTAGTGGGCCGGTGGTAGGTGACCGTGTCTGGGGCTTTTTGAGGAGGAAACTGAGGCCGCGGGATTCCGTGACCTTGAGCTTGGGGAGGCGGGCGCTCTCGGCCCGGCGCCCCGCGCAGTCCCAGTGAGGGGCGCCTCTGTTCCGGGATTGGCCAACACTTCTGACACGTCAGGCCCCGAGGGCTGTGACCCAGGCAGGGCCGCGCGAGCAGAGCCGGGACGAGGCCCCCGGGCCGCAAAGCCCGCTCCCGTTCGTGGCGGCTGGCTCGCGTGAGCGCGTTCTCCCGTGGGCGGGGCTTTGAAACCGGTGCCAACCGTCGCGGAACGCTGGGGAGGCGGCAGTTCTTACCCAACCGCCCCGCGGCGCTCGCGCGCCGGCTCCTCGCGGAACGCCTTCCTCTCTGCAGGCAGAAGGAGCAAGGGCAGCGAGGACACCGGGCGCCCGCCTGCGCGCTGTCCCCTCCTCTCCTTCCGCCCTCCGAGGGCGGCGCCTGCTCAGTGAAGGGCGGAGGGCCCGGCTCGCCTGGATCGGCAGTGTGGGGAGCGGCTTGAATCCGGGGGCGGGGCTTGGGCCTGCAAGAAGCCTTTCAATTGGCCCCTCTGCGAGGCCGCCCCGCCCCGTCCCGCCTTTCTCCCTCCTTCCCTCCCCTTCCATGGCGCCGCCCGGCCTCATTCATTCCTCCCTGGGCCACTCGGAAACTGGCGAGTCCCCGCAGCACCTCGGGAGCGGCGACATCATGTCGGGCGAAGAAAGTGCGTCCCCGTCCGCCATCCAGATCAGCAGGTAACGGCGGAGGCCGCGGCCACGGCGCGGCCGGCGGGGAGCGGGATGCTCGGCTCCGCCCGAATCACGGCCGGGCGGCCTGTGGTCCGGCTCCGCCCTGTCCCGTCGCGGCCCGCGCCGCTCCCTCCCCGAGGCCTCCTGCTCCGGCCCCGGCCCGAGGTCCGGTCCGCCCCGGTGATTCCAACCCCTCCCCCCACCGCTCCCGCCCAGTTAGAGCCTCGTTCAAACCTCCTTTCCGTCCCCCGCCCTCCCCCCCACCCCGTTCCCAACCCCCACTGCCCCAGGCCTTTCCATGTTCTCTGCGATTCTCATCCCCAAATATGGAACCCCCCAAAGTGAGCCTCCCCCACGCCGCCTCTCCGCCGCGGCACCTCATCTGCTCCCCTCCCCCAACTCCCCGGGATGAACCCCGACCTTTCATCCCCCCCCTCAAACTCCCTTTCCCACTGGTCTCCCGGAACCCCCTGACGCTCCCTCCAGAGGAGCCTCCAGCCGCCCCCCCTTTTCCTCACTCCCCCCCAGTACCGAGACATCCTCCGCCGCGCTTGTCACTTGTCCCCTCCGTCACCCGTCCCGGAGTCACCCTCCTGCCTCCCCCCCCCCCCCCATTTTTAGCCCATCCCTCCCCCGGCTCCATCCCACGGTACCGCTCACATTGGAGGCTTTGCCCCATACCCAGGGATGCCATCTCTGCCCCAACCCCCTGCCTTCTCCCTGGTTCTCCTCCTGATTCCCCCCGAATAACCCCTTCCTCTTCCTGGGCCGGGCCTCTCTGGGCCTGAGCTCCACTCTCATCCCTCCCCCACCCCCAAATAAAAAAATGATCAAACAAAATGAGCAGGTCCGTTCTTGGCCCAAATCCTTTCCTCAGGGACCTGGGGCGCAGTGAGTGTTTGTTTTTTTTACCTTCAGTCTGTTTACCTTGTGCAGCTCTCCCTACAGGGCCCCCCTCCTGCCCCTCAGCCCCTTGTCCTCTTCCCTCTGTCCCGCCCGAGCATCCCTGGCCTTGCCTTTGGTCCAACCCTGTGATGTACCACCCCTCCAGGGCTTCAGTCTGGGAGGCCCCAGGTCTGGGTCCTGTCCAGTCGTTGGGGCCCCCCTCAACGTGGTGAGCCAGAGGAGGGGTCCTACCGTCAGCTGGCTGGAGGAGAGGGAGATCTGTTACCTTTTTTCCTTCTTACACTCAGAGCTCTGGGCTTGCTGCGTCCTAATCATCTCGCCGATCTTCTCCTGACCTTACTCATATGTCAGGTAGGAAGGTTCCAGCCGGGGGCACTAACCCAGAACCAGCCCTGGCTTACGGGCCGGGAGAGGAGACCTCAGTGACCCCCCCTGCCGGGATGCTCTCGGTGCTCGCTGGGCAGTGACCCGGCCCGTGACCTTTCTCAGGCCTCGGTCCCTCTCGGACGCAGTGATGGTTGTGACAGCGGAGGTCCTGCGGGACGGGGCGACGCGACACCCAAGGTCACGCAGGAAGGAGCGGCGGCGCTGGTTGTGTTTGTCTTGGCTGCGTGCTCCATTTTTTGTGGTACATTTTCTTCCCCGGAGCCGCCAGGTTTCTTTGCTTCCTCTGTCAGCCTCTGTAGTGCTTGCTCTGGGCCCGGCTTTGTGCTAAGTGCTTTACAATTACTCTTTTGATTCTCCTCTTCAGGAGCCCGTGCTTTTGTGACACTCCCTAAGAGGACTCCTGGGCGCAGCAGACCAGCTGCTCTCCCCCCAGATCCTTTGTCTCCACTGATTTGCATCCTGCTTTTGAGAAATAGAGCCCTGCCTATGTGGCCCTACCCCACTAGTAAGTGATGGGGCAGGATTCTGGCCTTAGTCCACGTTGCCCTCTGGCCCGAGCCGTCCGTCCTTCTAACTCATTGTGGTGAGTAACCTGAGCCAGCTCTAGGCAACACAAGTCTCTGGACCTTTTGCTCCAGCAACTAGGAGCATCACAGGCAAAGGACCGCTTTGGGTCTCCATCTCCCCATATGTACAATGAGAGAATTGGACTGGATTATCTCTCAGGCCCCACCAGCTAACTTCAATCTACTTCACATCCCTTTTCTTTGATAGTTTCTAAAGTCTAAAGTAGGGAAAAGCGGATTCCCCTTTCCCCCCACCCCCCAAGTAAGGAGCGAAACTACTATTGAATTGGGTGTCTTTGCAAGCCATCTGGTGATGCTTATGGGGCTTTCAAAGGAGCAGAAATAGGTCCTTCCCTTCAAACAGTTTAGTTGCTCAAGAGGAAGACGGATAGATGGAGTGATAAGATGGATGGATGATCTGTTGCTGGGATAAGCCAGAATGAAGGTTCTCTACTCTTAGGACCATTGAATCTTTGAAGAATTGGAATAGAGTTGTAGTTGGGAACTTGAAAAGGAATGACTTTGAAGTGGGAGGAGAGGGGCCTGTTGCAGGGAGACTCATTTTTGGGGAGGGCCGGGTACTGTTAACAAACTTAACTTTTAAAGATGGGGTCTTAAGCAAGCCCCACTTGTTTGCTGCTTAAAACCAAAGTCAACTTGGACAATTGATTTCCTTCCTAAAGTACCTTTAATAGTGATTTTGGACTCTGGACACAATTATGCAATTACAAGTTTGTTTTTTGGTTCTGGACCAAGAGGTGATTTTGATGGTGGTGATTTAGATATGTTTTTTTCTATTTTATCTTGGTAATTCTGGCTTTTTTGGGACCCCACTTATAATGGGCACAAACCAGGCACTATATGAATGTTATGGTGGTGGTGATAATATTTGGGCCCAAAGAAAAGAAATGAGTATGCACTTAACTTTCCTTTCCCCCATTTCTTTGCAAAGGGCAAGGGAAAAAAGGAAGGGAAAAAACCCTTTTATTTGAATGGAGACATTCTGGAGAATGGTGAGGGGGGGAATAATTTTAATTTTTAGTTTTTCTTAGAAACTACATCTAGGGCCATAGTATAAGATGTTCCGTTCTCAGTCCCCAAGTAGAAACTACATCTAGGGCCATAGTATAAGATGTTCCGTTCTCAGTCCCCAAGGGGTTTGTTTGGTTTCTATTGATTTAAACAGTATGAAGTGTAGCTTCAGTGTATGCAATAAGGCCCTTCATAAGACTTGTGGTACTCTGTACACAGTGGTATTAAATAAATAAATTTGAACTTAGGAATCTCATCTCACCGAGGCTTTGCAGAGATAAGGATTTACACATTGAGTTGCTAAGTAAGTAACAGTATTGAAGTAAAGGTCAACAACTTAAAATGGTTTTTTCTTCAAAATTTTTTGTTAATCAAAATAGTTTTTGTCAGTCAATAAATCGCTTGGCAGGGCAGCTAGATGGCTCAGTGGATAGAGTAGTAGTCCTGGAGGACCTGAGTTCTGTTGCAGCCTCAGACACCGAACTAGACACTTCCAAGTTGTGTGACCCCCGACAAGTCACTTTACCCTGTTTGCCTTCATCTACTGGGGAAGGAAATGGCAAATCAGCCCAGTATCTTTGCTAAGTCGACCCCATGGACGGCAGTGATGTGTATAGTCTGAGCACCACCACCAGTGCCAGACGCTCAGTTTCCTTTCTCTTCACTGAAATCACAAGGCCAGTCCCTTTCTTTCTCTCTTTATTTTCTAAAACATCCCCTTCCTTTTGCTACCCAGACAGCCATTCCTTAAGACAAAAAGTAAGAGAGGGGGCAGCTAAATGGCGCCCCGAAGCAGGAGGAGAGCCGAGTTCATATCCAGCCTCAGAGACTTGACACTGTGTGACCCTGGGCAAGTCACTTAATTGTCTCAACAAAAAGAGGGAGGAAAGAAAAGTGGCTTAGCAGAACTAACCAACATATTAACCAAGTCTGACCGGATTTCCCCCACTTGACTGAGGCATCTTTCCCCTTTCCCTGCCTTTGCAAAGAAAAGGGTAGAAATGCATCCTATTTCTTGGGGCTAAATATAGTCAGCATTGTCGTCATGCTAACATTGATACAGTGCCTGCTGTGTTCTAGGCACTTCATAATTATTTGCAATTCTCATTTGATTCTTAGCCCAACTCTGGGAAGTAGGGATTGTTATTATCCTTACTTTACAAATGAGGAAAGTGAGGTAGAGGGATTCAGGAACTTGCCCGGGGTGATAGGGCTGGTAGCTGAGGCAGAACTTGACCTGACTGCAGAAAGGGACTGCGTGAATGGGGTTGTCCCATAATTTTGTGGCCTTCAGTTTGAGTTTTTTATGGTGGGCCTTCCTGTTTGAATTTCCATGAGGGGACGCACACCAGTGCTTCTGAAGTGACAGCATGTGGAGGAGGCCGGAGGGCCTGCTGGATGGATGACAGAAAGAGGACAGAGGAAGGTGCCTGGGACCAGGCTCTGGCCAGTTCCTCTCTCTCATTGGGAGCACCATTATCACCAGTCATTGGGAGCACTGTTTCCTGAGGCTGCTTGCTTCACTCCATCAGTTCGTGCTTCTCCGAGTCCTTCACATATTGTTTTCTTATGACACAGTAGTGTGCGTCGTGATTGATTGGCCACTGCCCAGTCCACGGGCACCTCCTTTGCACTGCTCCAACCAGTTTAGTTTAGGTGGGACCTCTTTGCACGCTTTGTCTTGTTGTCGAATTTCTCCCTTGACCTAACTCCCAATCACTTTCTAGGGCAGTTGGAGCCTTTTGAGAGCCCCTCCAATGGTGCCTTGGTGGGCCTGTATCTTCCCTTTGATTGACCTCTGTTAGCTGGCTCGAGGTGCCAGACCACCCGACACTGCAGGCCAAGGCCCAGATGACCCCATTTCTTTCAATTACCACTTGGGGCAAATCATTCAGACGAATGTTAACTGTTAAGCTTCAGTTTTTTATTTGCCAAATGGTAGATTTGGCCTAAGTGGCCACTCTGCTCGGATTTTGAAGTGGTCTTTCTGATGGTGGGGAATAGTGTAATTCTTCTTGTAAGAATTCAGGTTCAGGTGCAGCTAGGTGGCGCAGTGGATAGAGCACCAGCCTTGAATTCAGGAGGACCTGAGTTCAAACCTGGTCTCAGACACTTAACACTTCCTAGCTGTATGACCCTGGGCAAGTCACTTAATCCCAATTGCCTCAGCAAAAAAAAAAAAAAAAAATGTTGGTTCATTCCCTTTGACCACTTAACCAGTAGGAAATGGGTTTTAGACTTAAATAATTATCAGTTCTGCAAATGCCTTGGCCAGCATACCTTTATCATATTAGAAGCCAAGATGTTTTCCGCCTCAATCCAGATTTCCTTCTTTTTCTCGGTATATAAATAGCTGGCTCAGCTTTGGTGTAGGTTACGCGAGAAAACCTGGGTAGACCTGATACATTTTGTCGTAACTCCTTCAGTGGTATCTTCTTTCTCATATGGAAAGAGAAGCTGGCTAAGGACAAAGCACTTAGAATATGAATTACAGGGATAAACTTTTTAAAGAGTTGTCACAAAATGCAACTTGAGTTAATTCGGCTTAGATAGGAGGGTTTTAAAAGGCAACAACTTTGCTTGGGCAGATTGGCTTCCAAGGGTCAGGTAATACACAGGCCACTTCACTTTTTCCTGAGGAACTAAGCAATTGGCCTTTGCCATATTTTGAACTATTTTGTTAACTTGTAAAAATGATAACGATCCTAATGATGATGTGTCTATGTAGCCCTTTCCCATCTAAAATCTTAATAACCTTGTTTGGGGCAGACCGGGCGCAGTGGCTCGTGGCAGCCTCTGCCGGGAATACCACGCCCTGGCCTTGCCTTTGGCACCCTGGCTTGGCAGATCCTGTGCGGCCTCCCAGTGGTCTCGAAGACCATCAGTTGAGAAGGCACTGTTGGTTGTGTGTAGGGTGTGCTCTCATGCAGAGTGATAATAATTCGAGATCCAAAGTTAAATACTATGGTTCAAGAGAAAGAATGAGAGAAGGAAACCAGACTTTGCTGTGTTCTCACAGGGACTTGAGAAATGGAGGCTCCGAAATGTTAATGTAGTAAAAAGTTATTAAATGTTTACTTTGTTCTGGGAAGAATGTGGGCCAGTCTGAGAGCCTTGGTGGCCTGGGGTTCCAATGCTGCCTCTGACTTGTTTAGACTAGCTTTGTGACTATGTAAAACTTTTAACTCCTAATAGGACAGGTAGGATGCTCAGTGGAGAGAGTGCTTGGGCCTAGAGGCAAGAAGACCTGAGTTCAGATGGGGCCTCAGACAACTTATTAGCTATGTGACTTTAGGCAAATCATTTAACAAACTGTCTCAGTTTTCTCATCTGTAAGATGGGAACAGTATTACATCTATCTTCTGGGGATATTTGAGAACCAGGTGATATAAGAATTGTAAGGTATTAGCGTGGTGTCTGGTACACAGCAAATGTTATATAAATGGTTAGCTACTTTTAGTGTTCTAGGCAATTCTCTTCAGACAATTTTTTTTTTGCTGAGGCAGTTGGGGTTAAGTGACTTGCCCAGGGTCACACAGCCAGGAAGTGTTAAGTATCTGAGACCAAATTTGAACTCAGATCCCCCTGACTTTAGGGCTGGTGCTCTATCCACTGCGCCACCTAGATGCCCCATTAAGACTATTAAGGTACAGATAAAGTGCCCATCTATGTGAGTAGAGGGAATGTTCATCCTAGGAGTTACCTATTTTGATGAAATTAGAGTTCTAGATTAACAAAAAAACCTTATTAGAATATGGAGAGGCAGGTATTAATCCCTATATTACAGATGAGAAAACTGAAGTTCAGGGCTTAACAGATTTGCCAAAGTAAATAGATCTTGGCAGAATGTCTGCATGCACAACTGATACTTTCTAGACCTTCCCTTGCCACTCCCCAAGCCAGTGGGACATGCCCTTAGAAGAACTTGTCCAGTGGTAAGTGATTTCATGGAGTCACAAACACTTTTGGCCTAGATCCTCCTGGCTAAGATCTCGTTGTTTGTGAAGTGTGAGCTCTGGAAAGTCTGGTTCATGGCCCCAGAGACTGTACCAGGCTCAAAGCCTGGCCCTTGACTCTGATGCCCTGAGATTGGGGTGTTTCCTCCTGCTCACTTGAGGGATGACTTTTAGCTCTTCTGGGGTTCTTGGACTGCTCGCCATCTATTGCTTAGGACCTGACCATTGGGTCCATGTGCATTGAATTAGGAGAGTCCTGGGTTCAGATCTCTGCTCTTAAATAAGGATACCTGGATAAGGTAATGTGTGTGTGTGCTCGCACGCGCTCTGAAGTAAGGATACCTGGATAAGGTGATGTACATAGATAGATGCCAAGTGCTCTGAGGGGCTCAGAGGCTGTAGCGGGGTCCCTCACCCCAAATGGCACCCCTTGGTTGAGTTGCCAGAGCCAGGGTGGGAATGTGGAGTCCTGTATTTGCTTTGGGAGACCTTCCTGAGTGTGCTGAGAAGCCTCCAAGGTCACCTGGAGGGAACACGGCCGACACCTGCTGGCCAGATTGTGCTTAATCTCTGGTAGGAAGCTTGGGGGTGGGGTGGGGTGGGGTGGGAGGGATCCCCCGGGGAACCATGGGCGGTTGCTTTGTGGGCAGGCCCAGCCCAGGGCTGGCTCCTGGCTGAGGGGCTCTGGAGAAGAGCCTCCTAGCGGTGGCTTTGCCTGCTGTTTGGGGAAGCAGGTCACGGGAAGAGGTCTGGGATTAGCTCCAGGCTAAGCTTCTGGGAGGGAGCTTAGTCCTCTTCTTGAGCATCTTGCTTGACTGAAGTCCCGATGAAGAAGCTGGCCGGCCCAGCCCTTGGCTTTCTGGCCTCAGTGAGGCGCAGAGCTCTTCTCAGGCCCCTGGCTGTCCAGACTGCTTTGGGGCCCGGGCCTTATAGGGAGACATGGAGACAAAGGTAAGAGCTGGCACGAGGCAGCCCTTCTCCCGTCCTGTGATGACATGAGAAATGTGACTGGGGCGCTTCGTGGCCCAGACAGGCATTTTACAGCAAAAAGAGGCTGAGGGCGGGTGAGTATGGACTCCTCCAGTTTGGCCTTCCGTTCTCACATAGACACCCAGGGACAAACCCGTCTGGGTCTCCTTGGAGCTGCAGGCCTTTGGGGTGATTCACTGTCCTGGCTTGTTTTCTGGGGTTGGCCCTGTTTCCGGGCCTTTGTAAGCTTCATTACCAACTTAGTTTACTCTTGGTCCTGTTGCCAGATTGTTGTGAGCAGCTATGCGTCATGGCTGGAATCAGGGAGGGAGGTTCTGCCGCTGATACCTCACCTCCCTTACCACCTCCATATCATCACTGTCCTGGAAGAAGAAATTCTGTCCAGGGCTCCCAGCCTCCACTTGTGGATGCTTTTGGCCCCTATGGAGCTGGGAGACCCTTCCCAAATGTCTTCCCTGGAGCCTTTCCCTTCGGCTTAGTTTTCTTGGTCTCCACCCTTCACTCTCCTCTCTAGTTTCCTCTTTGTAAGTTGCTCAAGGTATAAAAATGAGAAGCCCATCTGGCTCTTGCTCAATCTGCCTGCGTGTGAAGGTAAAGATGACTAGTAGTGCTTGGCAGAAGCGCTGCTCTGCCATTGCCTTTGGATCTCCAACACATGGTCCGCATTACAGAAATGGGAGCCAGGCTCTTCTCTCATTTCCCTGCCACTTCCCTTGTGGCTTGAGAGCGAGCAACCTGTCGGCCCTTCAGCTGGTGATGGGCACTTAGCCCTGGGTTTCCAAGCTTGGTGGAGCACGGCTTCTTTGGGCATCTTTTCTCTGATTCACACCCATCATATAGACACCCCCTAGGGCTCTTGCTGCCCTGAAAGCCTCTGGAAGGAGAACATGGAGGGATTGTTGTAAGAAGGAGAGACTTTGTTCTTTCACCACCTTCTCTTCCAAGAACATCAATGGTTAATTTTTCCTTTGTTGTGTGGTGAGATGAGTATTCTCACCTCACCCCTTCATGTGGGAAGAATTGAAGGGGGAAGTGCAGGACGTGTATATGGAGTGTGTGTGTATGTGTATGGGGGAAGGGGGGTTGTAAGTCCTGCAGTGGGAGGCAGCGATGGCTGGTTCCAGCTGGAGAAGGAGCCCTTTGGAGCGGGGCAGCTAGTCCTTCAGGACTTTGTTTGGGGTGCGAGCAGCAGCTCGGAGCTGCCCAGTCTCCTGCAGACCTAGGCTGATGGGAAGAAAGGCCTTGGGCCCCCAAGGGCACTTGTTAGATTTTCTGGAAACTCGCTAGTCTGGGGCCCATGGGTGCTGGACTTGGAGGCAGGAAGACCCAGGAGTTCCCATCTGGCCTCAGGCCATCACTAGGTGGGCATGGTGAACAACTCGCTGCATCTGTTGGTCTGACTGAGTGTGCTCAAAAATGGGCCCAGTCATGGCACCTGGTGAGAATCACCTGAAGCGAGATTTGTCAAGTGCTTGAGCACACTGCCTGGCACCTGAGGAGGTGCTTTAATGAATACTTTTTTCCTTTCCCACCCATTCGCTATGTGGAGAAGGCTGAAGTCGAAATTGTGAGGAGATAAAGGAATGACTGCCATTTTGCCTTTCCCCCCCATTCCTCCCTCCCCCTTCACCATTATCACCTTTAGGATTGTCTGATGGCTACCAAGAAATCTGTCATGTTTTTGATAGCCTGGAGGAAAATATTAGAAAAATAATATTATGCCTCTGATTGTGAGGGGGTGCTATGTGTAATGCCACAAACAGATTTCTGGGTGTTGGTCAGTGCCCACTCTTGAGTGACCAGTGGTCCTCAGGGTTCCCCAGTTCTTCAGGAAAATAGTCTGGTACCTTGTGGGCTGCTTTTGCAAAATGAACTGCAGAAAAGTTATCAAATGGGGACTTTATACTTGAGGGAAGAGATGACCACCATCCTTTTTTTTCTATTTTTCTAAATTAACATCTTTTTACATATCACCTTTATCTCCTCTCTTCCAGAGGGAAACAAAGTCCCATTCAGCTCAATTAACTGAGGGCATCAACCATGCCTGGGGGTCCACAGGTCACCCCCTCCCTCTGCAGAGGAGGGAAGGAGAGAGACAGGCTGCCTGGCAGGGAGGTGCAGTCCCATTAATCTTCCTTCACAGCCAAAATCAGTGATCAGTGGCAGTTTTTTTTTTTAATTTAAATTTTAATTTGTAAAATTCTTTCCATTTAGGTCGTCATCATTTAATTGTCCATTTAATATTTAATATGTGTGTCCATATTACTATTCAGAAACAGTTCTTTTTATATAGATTGTCTCTCCCTCTCCTCACTCCAGCAGAATGGGCTCCAGCTCCCAGGCAAAGCAGTGGTGGAGCTCCAAGCTGGAGGGGGGGGAGGTCTGCTTGGGACCTTGAAGCTGCTCCAGGGGCCCCGGGCTCTGAAGCTATTTAGGCTGTGGAGATAGAGAGAGGAGGGTGGCCATGGACATCCCTGCTCACATCGGTGAGAACTGCACGAGAGTGTACACACCCAGACACACACTCGTGCACACACATATATATCTGCCAAGAGCAGACTTTGTTCCTTCCTGTTCCAGGAAGACACCAATGTCTAAACGCATTGAAGACGAATATTCTTGCCAGTACTTTCCCCCATGGAGGCTTGAAGAAGATGCAGCACATAAAGTGAATAGAAAATGTGTGTGTTGTATCTATATAAAAATATACGTATATAAAATATATACATACTTCTAGTATGTATTGCCCTAGTTCTGCCACTTCGGCTTGGCTTTTGGAGCTTTTCTGTATTCCTTGCATTTGCCATGTCCCGGTGCACTAACAATTCCGTGACTCGCCATTTTGTGTAGCCGTTCCCCAGTTCATGGGCTTTCACTCAGTTTCCTCCTCTTGGTTACCTTGGAAACGCCTGCTTTGGGTCTTCTGTGGGCCGCTTAGGGTGTCATCTTGGGTCAGTTTGGTGACCGTTGGTAGTCCCGCCCCAGAACTGCTTTTAGCTCTTGGCTGTCTGGCACGAGGGAAGGGCTCCTCGGCCTTGCACGGGATCTCTTGCCAGGTATTGCTTGTGGGGCTTTGGCCAGCTCTCTAGGCCTTCTCTTTAAGAGGGCCAGCCGGGGTGGACTCCGAGGTCCCTCTGAGCTCAGATGGCGGCTGAATGCCAGTGGATTGAGTGTTGCTGCACTTGGAGTCAGGAAGGCCTGAGGTTGAATCCTGCCTTGGACACTGGTAAAGTCCTTTCCTTCATCTGTAAAATGGAAATAATAATAGCCCGTACTTCTCCGGGTTACGAATTTAAAATGTGATGTATGTAAATGTAAAAATATTTTGGAGATAATCCTGTTTCCCAGAGCTCAGGCCCAGCAAGCAGGCTGTTCTCTGATTTTGGCAAATCAATAATCCTTTGTGCCCTGGAATGGTCTCCCTCTCTGGCAAAGTGTCACTAAGGAATTTAGCTCCCCTTATTTCCCATTGCATGTTCACAAAACTTGTTCCTTGTCACTGACAGGGATCATACTCCTGTTCTGGCACAGTCTATGGTTCTGTGCCCCCCAGGGGAGCCACCCCCCCTAAGATTTGAGAAAACGATTGTTTTCACCAGACCGAAGAGGCCTGTATTGTCCCAAGAAATGCTAACCATGAGAACTATCAGAAGATCTAAGAATAATCCTGTATTATGGACCTGCCCCTTTCATAGATACATGTGGTTGTGTAGAGGGAGTGGGATATGGGGTGTGTGTAGATTAATGGAAAAGGGATAAAGAGGGAGGGAAGGAGGGGGCCACAAGGGTGTTTAGATCAGTGGGAGTAGGTTTGTGGTTTCTTTGCTTTTTTTGGTTTTTTTGGGAGGTGAAAGAGATTCTTTGCTTGCCTCAATTGCTACCTAGCCTCCATCACTGACCTTGCCTTAAAAAGGCCCCACTGTATCCAGGGCCATCCCTGGTCTTCCTGATCTATTTCTGGCCACTGGGACCAGATGGCTCTGGAGGGGAAAGGGAGGCAGGTGACCTTGCAAGCTCAGCCCTCCCTCCCTGACATCCAGCTCACATGCGTGTCCTGGGATCACTTCCCTCATGTCATGGTGGTCCTCGAGAATGAAGGACAAAGAACAAATATCAAGGCAAATTGACAGGTAGAAATAAAGTACAAGAATTAGCAGGGATTGGATAGAAGATGTATACAAACATAACAATGATCAGGAGTAGAATTTATTAGAAAAAATAAAGGATGGTAATCACTGATCTTAGACAAAATCAAACTTAAAAATTCAATCAAGGGAAATTACACGTCAGTCATTAATATGGTTTTACGTGTATCCACATGTATATGCATATGTAGGTATATGTGTGTGCATTTATATGTATGTATGTATGTATATCTACTTGTTTAAATATATCCATGCTTAATTGTATAGCTTGCTTGGGGAGGTCAGGGGGAGGAAAGGGGAAAAAGATATTTTTTTAAAAGGAGAGGGAAAAAAAAAGTGCAGAGAACAAAAGAAAAACCTATAAGGAAGCAAAGATGGACAATTATGAATAAAATGTCTTCGGAAATTTATCGCTACATATTTTGAATCCTTCCTGATGGTCTTCTGGGGTACATGACAATAATTTTTTTTCCTCTCTATTTTTAAAAAAAACTTATTTGCATCTGAGTTTTAAATAAATACATAAAGAACTTAAAATTCTGTATTTTAGTAATGATTATTAAAACCTACGAACCTATGATGAGGAAAGTTGTCAGCAGTGACTAGTTGCTGCCTGACTCAGTGTTTCCCTCAGCCTGCTTGACTTGAAATCTCCCAGTTGGAAAGGCTTTTAGAATTGCTCCCCTTGTTTTGAGAACTTTAGACATTAAGGAGATCATTTAAATATTTACAATTGCTGATGTGAAAAAAAAAGTCAGTAGGTAAATATTATTTAATCTCTGTATCTTCTTTGCCAATTTGGCTTGTCCAGCTGTCCTTGTGCTTATTTCAACATTAAAAAATTATCAGTTTGAATCTTATTTCTCTGCTTTATGTGGGTTTAAATCTGGCCTGTGATATTTCTTCATATTTTTTCATTGTCTTCCTTAATTGCATTGGAACATTCGGTTCTAATTGACTCAGCTTTTCTTTTATTTAATGGGATTTTAGAAGCAACTGAGGTCAACTTACGTTTGAACACGCATCCCCTTTCAAAGACTGCAGCTTTCGGTCTGCTCATTGCTTCTGAAGCAGAGGAGAGCTTGTGTGTGTGTGTTTCTCTGTGTGTATATGTATATGTGAAGTATAAATGTATATGTGTGTGTGTGAGGGCATGCGTATATACATGTGTACATGTGCCTGTGTATGTATATATGTGTACTGGGTACTTATAGATGCTTGTGTACATATGTAGGTACAGCTATTATTTCTAGAGATGGCCCGTTCCCTGGGATGAGGCTCTTTGTTAGAACATTTCCCAGCCCAGATTGACTCTTCACTCAGTTCAGCCCCAGGACACATCTGAACGGCCGGTTGGCTCTCCAAAGAGTTCTAGACTTTCTTGGCCTTGTGACCGGCATACACAAAAGTGCTAGAATCTTCTCTTCCTTTCCTAAAACTTTTTTTGGCCAGTTTTTCCCCATGTCTCACAGAAAGGAAAAGTGACAGGGCCCAGTGTCCTGGTAGGGCAGTTAGTAGTGGTAGGGCCAGGTCCAGAATTCAAGAATTCAACCAGAAATATTTAAAGCATACAACACGGATTCCTGGGAGTGGTAAATTGTGCTTGCCACCCCATGACTTTTGACTTGGACACAATAAGTGAATTCTATGGCCAGCATCCCATGGGGCTGAGTCCTCCTGGGGGCATTTCCAGAGGGGAGACTCAGAAGCAATTTTAACCTAAACAGGCCCAAAGCAGAAGCCCTGCCCCCAAGCCGTTCTCTGGAAGGCACTGGCACCCTGACTCGAGCAAGCTTGGCTTCCGCTCCACCTGCCCAGGTCTTTCTCCATATCGCCCTTCTCTTGATCTGTCACAGGGCCACTATTTTAGTTCAGTTTTCACCTTGATGTTGTCATTGCTTTCCTGCCCAAGCCACCCTCCCTGCGGCTGTTTCACAGATCTGACCATTTTATTCCACGGCTCATAAACACTGACTTCTTGTCAAATTCCTTGGGTTGGCTTTTAAAGCTCACTTTTGCAGTCTTACGATCCCTCCACAATGGCTCCATCTCCTTTCCTTGTACCTTTGCTCTGTCTCCAGGCTTGGGATTCTCCCTTTCACAAGAGGGAATCCCTGAAGTTTTTTTTAGCAGGAGCTCATTGCACATCTGTGCTTTAGGGAGATCATTTTATTAGCTGTGTGGGGAAGGAAAGGACTGAATTGGAGGGAGACCAAGTGGGGGTCTATTATCCTAGTCCAGGGGAGTTCTGTGGGCTTGAACTGGACCTCCCAGGCTCCTCTGAGGGAAGCTGGGGATCCATGGCTGATACGGAAATGGTTTTCGTGACTGTGCACGTATATTCTTCTATATCAAATTGTTTGCCTTCTCAAATTGGGGGAAGGCATGGAGAGGATTTGGAACTCTAAAAGAAAAAGTTAAATTTTTTTTGTTTTATATGTCATTGAGGAAAAAAGTGAAATTAAGAAAAAGATGGTGGTGTGCATAAGAGATGTGAGTGGAGGGGACCCCCTAGCTCTTGCCTCTTCTTGGCTTCCAGATACAACTGCCAAAACCCCACAGGTGAACAGCTCTGCCCACTGGGTATTCGAGGCCTGTACTGGAACCTCTCATGACTCATTCCTCAATAGTTACCTCCTACTCTTCCCCATCCTTGTGATACTGAACCCCAAGATTGATAAGACCTACCCGCCCCCAGTTTTTCCCCTGATTCCCATACTCCTCAGCCCGACCTCCTTGCCACCCTCTGTGTCTTGCTCCAGAGAGCCCCTTCACAGTGCGCTCTGGACCTTGTAATCCATAATGGACAAAGTCCGTCTTACATTGCTGTCCCTGCTGCTCTGTCCACATGACTGGCACTCAAGAGATGCATTCTCCCAGATGGCACGAGGCTTTCCAATACTGGCTGTATATATTTATACAAACTCAGTTTAATTCTTCTTGCAATTCCTCGCCACATCTAGATTCTCCCTTGGCCTGTGGGGTGCATATTCCCTTCCCTACCCTCCAGGATCATCTTCTCAGGGTCTGGCACCCAGCCTTTCTCCTCTCTTCCCCGACTCCGGCCTTCAATTGGTAGACTTGAACAGGCACTTTGCTAGTCCCTCAAATGCCCTGATTGATCAGCTTCTCTTCCCTGCTCCATCTACCTTACCTGACCCTTGACCTGGCCATCAGCCATTTATATTCCTTTATCTGGCCGTGTTTATCTTGCATCTCTCCTGTGCCTTTCTCCTCCCACACCTGCTCTCTGTACTCATTACTATGTCTGATAAAGAGAAAGGATAAAGCTTTCAATCTTCAGGTCTGTCCCAGGCCGCCATCTTTATTTTAAAGGTAGTTTCTTCCCTTCCAGGCTTGACCTATTTACTGGTTCCTTCTCAGCTTCCCCCAACACATCCATTCTTAAAAATTCTTGACTTGATCTGACTGTGCTTGAAAGCTTTTGGTCTTGTATTTCTTCTCTCCTTCTTGGCTATAAACTCAGCCAGCTACACGAGGGGCTTCCACTTCATCTCCACTTGTTTGCTTCCAAAACCGCTGCATTCTGGTCCCATCAGCCAACTACAACCACGTTCTCTAAACATTGCCAAATCTAATGGCCTGTTCTCATTCTCTCTGCAGCTTTTAGCACTGTGGACTGCTCCTAGATCCTCCTCCCTTTTTTTGGATTTGGTGACTGCTTTCTTTTCAGTCTGTATCTTCTCAGCTCTCAATGCATTTTTATTCATGCCCTTATCATTAGCTGAAAGTCCTCCAAAAACTTATCCTGGACCCTTTGGTACTCCAGCTCCCAGTACACTTCACTGAGCAGCTGCCCCCTTTTCCAGTCCACTGCCTGATCTTATTATTTTTGCCAAAATATCCCTTCCTTAGGCCATTCTACACAGCCCCCAACTAGCTCAGGCTTATGTCATCACCTCCTTTGTACAGTTGCTGTAATAATTGTGCGATGCATTCAGCCTCTTCTGTCCCTCTTCCAAAGAAGCTGCCTAAGAGCACAGATCCCCACTGTAGCATCCTTCTACTTGCCAGTGGCTTGGTGTTTATACTTCACACTCTGACCCCTTCCCCCCCCTTTTTTTCTGAGACAATTGGGGTTAAGTGACAGGGTCACACAGATAGGAAGTGTCAAGTGTCTGAGACCAGATTTGAACTCAGATCCTCCTGACTTCAGGGCTGGTGCTCTATCCACTGCATGATCCCTTTCTTTTTACACGTTACTCCCCCTGCATACTCTGGTCCAGGTCCATTTGCTGTTACTTCTCTGTCCTGTTTCTATCTCTTCTCTATGCTTTTCATGCCTGGGATACTTTTGGTCATCACTCCATCTCTTAGAATTCCTGATGTCCTTTAAGACTTAGCTTAGGCGCTACTTCCTGTGGGGTACCTTTCTTCTTTGTCTCTTTCCCCTAATTCCCCCCATCCTTCAAATCTCCCAAAGCTACTACCAGATTGGTAATCTTGTAGCATTGATTTGTTTTATATTTTATTGTTTTTAATTTTATTATGAAGTTTTTTTTTTTATTTTCAGAACTTAAGCATATAGTTTTCAGCATGCACCCTTGGGTTCCAAGTTTTTTTTCTCCTTCTCTTTCCCCCACTCCCTCCCCTAGATGGGAAGTAATCCAGTATATGTTAAACATGTGCAGTTCTTCTATACAGTTATGCTGCACATGAAAAATCAGATCAAAAAGGGAAAAGAAATAAGAAAACAAAATACAAGCAAACAACAAAGAGTGAAAATGCTATGTTATGTTATGGTCACATTCAGTTCCCATAGGCCCCTCTCTTCATCACAAGATCATTGGAACTGGTTTGAATCATCTCATTGTTGAAGAGAGCCATATGCAGCAGAATTGATCATCATATAATCTTCTTGTTGCTGTGTACCATGATCTCCTGGTTCTGCTTTTTCACTTAGTATTAGCTTATGTAAGTCTCTCTAGACTTCTGAAATCATCCTGCTGGTTATTTCTTATAGAATAATAATATTCCATTCCATTCATATATCAAAACTTACTCAGCCATTCTCCAATTAAGTTTCCAGTTCCCTTGCCTCTACAAAAAGAGCTGCCACAAACATTTCTACACATGTGGATCCCTTTCCCTCCTTTAAGATCTTTTTTGGGATATAAGGCTAGTAGTAACACTGATGGATCAATGGGTATGCACAGTCTGATAACCCTTAGGGCATAGTTCCAAATTGGTCTGGGTTGGGTCAGTTCACAATTCTACCAACGATGTATTGGTGTCTGTTTTTCCACATTCCCTCTGACATTCATAATTATTTTATCATCAAGAGATGTGTAGTGGTACCTCAGAGTTGTCTTAATTTGCATTTTTCTGATCAATAGTGATTTAGAGCATTTTTTTCGTATGCCTAGAAACTGTTTTAATTTCTTCATTTGAAAGTTTGCTATTTATATACTTTGACTCTCAATTGGAGAATGGCTTGTGTTCTTATAAAATTCTTATAAATTTTCTATATATTTTATTTTATTTACTGAGGCAATTGGGGGTTAAGTGACTTGCCCAGGGTCACAGAGCTGGGAAGTGTTAAATGTCTGAGGCCAGATTTCAAGGCTGGTGATTATCCACTGCACCACCTAACTGCCCCTCTCCCTATATTTTAGAAATGAGGCCTTTATCAGAATCCTTAGATGTAAATTTTTTCCCCCCAGTTTAATCTAAGCAAATAATCTAATATATGCTTCTCTTCTAATCTTGTCTCCCTTGGTTTTGTTTGCACAAAACCTTTTTAACTTTAATATAATCAAAATTACCCATTTTGCATTCCATAAAGTACTCTTAGTTCTTTGGCCACATACCTTCCAGTTCACAGATCTGAGAGGTAGATTAAGCTTTGTTGTTCTAATTTTGTAGCATTGATTTATGTTTGTGCTATCTCTCCCATTAAATGTTAGTTCCTTATGGGCACAGGGATTGGGGTTTTGTTTTTTTCCTAGCACTTAGTCCAGTGCCTAGGACAAGATAAATCCTAAAACAATGCCTTTGTTGATTGAGTGAAAAAGCTTGGAGAGTTCTCTGTTTAGAGATCCACAAATCCATGAAAGTAATGAAGGGCTTCAAGGAAAAGGACCTATTTACAGAGAGTAGATGTAGAAGACTGAGCCTTGGCCAAATCTGCATTCAGGGCCAAGAGGTAACAGATGGGAACGGCAGTAGGGACCTCGAAGGAATCAGCCAGATAGGAAGAGCAGCAGGAGTGAGCATCCAGTGGGACTGCAGGGAGGGGGAAGTTTGTAGCTGGAGAGTTGGTTGACATATTAGCAACAGCAGAAAGATTAAGGAAAACAAGAGGCTGGCAGAATTACTTTTAAGGGCTAAGGTTCAAAGAGGACCAGTTGTAACCCAGGGTACTCCCCTGGCTAACATGATCATTCATGTAGATGAATTTCTAGATAGTCTTAAAGGAATCATCTGAGCAATATTCCCCAGGAAATTCAAGTAAACCCACTCCAGATTCATTCCCTCAAGCTCTCATCCTGTATCTTTTCTTCCTTTTGTGTCTTGGAAAAAGATGCTCCTTTCACTTACTCTGGCCTCCAATATTGCTCAACTCAAACTGTCCTCTCCAAAACTCCCGTGACTTCAGCAGGTGTTCTAATGGACTCACCGTCTGGAGCTTTTTACAGTGTGTACTTAAAAAAACCCCAAGCCTCATATTTGAGTTGCCAGTGTTTTTTACTTTGAGTTCACTGTTTGCCACAAATGCTGTGTGTGCCCTTCTCATGTACCATGTGGCAACAAATGGAAAACCAAACAACAGCCTGTGGGCAATGTGGGAATGCTGCTGGGGGGATGCCCTCAGTGTGCTCGAGAGGCTCTGCTCGGGGTTCTTGGATCCCTGAGTTTGTCCAAGGGCCTTTAGGCTGCCATTCCTGGGCCCTGGCAAGGCCTCAGAGGGATAAACACACTTACCAGCCCCTGGCTTGACATGGAGACCATCTGTGGGTTTTTTCTTTCTGAATCCCATCTTGGTCACCTTTTTTTTTTTCTTCCATGCTTTCATGTCTCTCCCTAGCTGAACTTGAGGGCTTAAAATATCACTCTCTTGATGGGTATATTGATAGCAGGTTGTCAGGCTCCCATAAGTCTTGCTGATTAGTTCAGGTAATAAAAGCCTGGTACGTTTGTCTTGCCCTGTTTATAATGAGATGAACTGTGTTTTTTTCCTCAAAGTTTGTGGGCCTGGATGTTACGTAGCTGTAGACCTTTTAAAAAATACTATTTAGCTCTCTTTTTAAAATTGTGTTGATCATTTATTTAGTACTTTGTTTTCCCCTAGTTACATGTAAGAACAAATTTTAACATTCAGTTTTTTTAATTGAATTGTTTTCATTGAATTCAATTAAAATAATTTTTTAAGCTTTTTATTTTCAAAATTTATGCATAGCTAGTTTTCAACATTCACCCCTGCAAAACCCGGTGTTCCAGATTTTTTCCTCCCTCCCCTAGACAGCAAGTAATATATGCTAAACATGTACAATTCTTCTATAAACAATTCCACAATTATCTTGCTGCACAAGAAAAATCAGATCAAAAAGGAAAAGAGAAATAAGACAAAAAACAAGCAAACAACAAAGGTGGAAAAAAAACTATTTTGTGATCCACACTTAAGTCACTACAGCCCTCTGTGTGTGTAGATGGTTCTTTCCATCAGAAGTCCATTGGAACTGGCCGGAATCACCTCATATGTATATTTATTAAGACTTTAGGTATGTATAAAGCATATGATTTCAAGAAAAAATAAATTGAATAGTGTTATATAGAAGGGTCCTTGCCAGAAACAACCTATCTCCCCCCCTCTCCCAATAATGCTTGTTCTTATTTTTAGTTTGAAATTACTTCACATAATCAGTATGAGAATTCACCTGATATACCACATCTGCACAGATAAATAACTTTTCTGTAACTTAGAATCTTAGGTCATTGCAGGATTGGGGCCTGAGTTTTTAAAACTTTGTAAAATAATTCTCTCCCTTCTTTCTTCCTATCCCCACTCCCCATTGAGAAAGCAAGCAAGCAGTTCAATATAGGTTATATATGTCTAGTCATGCAAAATTATTTCCATAATCATGTAGACTTCTTTTGGAAAATATTTTAAAGAGTTCCCCCCCCCCCCCGGGTCACACAGCTAGGAAGTATTAAGTATCTGAGACCAGATTTGAACTCAGGTCCTCCTGAATTCAGGGCTGGTGCTCTATCCACTGCGCCACCTGGCTGCCCCCAATACATTATCTTTAAAGTAATAATTTTGCTGTTTGTGTTCCATCTCATGTTTTTTTCTCTGCATTTTTTGGTTGGTTCTTTTCTCCCCGTCAGTCATAGATCGCATAGCTCCGGGAACTCTCCCATGCAACAAGCCCAGTGACCACATCTGGGAAGACATGTCTGGTTCTGCCTCTGGTCCATTGCCCGCCTCTATGCCGAGGAATCAAAGTCCTGACTGGTCCCTCCTTTAGTCAGAGTTCTAAGATTGTTCTAACTTGTTCTCATCTTTGTTGTGTAACTGCTAGTTCATAAGATTTCATGCACATCTTTTATTTCTCAGAAGTCAGCCTTTTTGTCATTTGTTAAGGACAGACCAAGTTTCCATCACATTGACAAGCCACAGTTGGTTCAACCACTCCCCAGTTGCTGTTTTGTAGAATAGTATTCCCTTGCGTTCACCATCCATGTTATGTGCATCCTTTCCCAAACCGATGAGAACATGGTCTTTTACCATATATTTTACTGAAAAGGAATAGTTAAAAGAAGCAGCTCTGTGCTGTCTGGTGTCAGGGATCCAGCCTCAGGCACTTCTTAGCTAAGAACTGCCTTGGTTTTCCACTGGTTTCCTTTATTTAGATTACTGGGGCAGAAGAGCTGCAGAAGGGACTTGAATGCTCCTGAAAATAGCCCAAATGAGAATTTAAGAGCCTCAAATGAGAATCTAAGAGCTCTTTTATTCATTGTTCAGGATCAGAATGTTTGGGATAGGGATGGAGATTGAATGAGGGGGAGGATAAAAAACCATTTCTGCCTTCAGTGCTTTGTACTGATGATTTAATCTATATGCAAATAAAGGAATAAGAAATGTCTTCAATTGTTCAGTAGTTTTTCAGTCATCTACTCTTTAGGATCCCATTTGGGGTTTTCTTGTCAAAAATATTGGAGTTGTTTCACCACTCATTTTATAGATGAGGAAATTGAGGCAAAGAGGTTTTAAATGACTTGTCCAGGGTCAAACAGGAAGTGAATTGAGAATATGAATTTAAAATATGCTATATGTAATTGTCAGATTATTTTGGAGATACCCTATTTTCTAGTCCTAAGACCCTAGCAAGCAAGCTGAATTTGGCATACCCACAATCCTTTGGGCTCCTCGGGATGATCTCACCATTTGGCAAAATTACGTAATTACTGCATTGCTTTGACCTGGCACCAGGTATTATTTGAGCTTGGATAAGCACTGCCGTATCCATCACTTGTCACATCACATTGTTGCTGTTACCCCTCATCATCAGGGCTGCAGTTCACTGTGCAACCATGGGTATAAGTGTTTGAGGTGTCCCTTCCTAGTCCCTCCCCCCAGGGGGCGGGACCCAGCCCAGATATCTAGCTCCCCTCCTTGCTTGCATTTCCTGCACTTTGAAATTAAACTTATGTTGATTCCTGATTTTCTTGTCTGTAGCCTGCCCTATTTGCCAGCTATCTTAACCATCTGGTTGACAATATCATTTAGTTTTTCTGTTTAAAAATCAGGATAGTTTTTTATCAATAAAAACTACCTCTAGTTTTATCTACCACTTGTCTTTTTGCTTGAATTTTCGTTAATCTGCAATATACTTGAAAAGCAAAGCAAATGATACACAAAAGACTTGTATTTTCACATAGTCCTTTTTTCTGTTTTACTCTGTATGAAAATGCACATTTATTTGATGTTAAATTTGGAACTAAAAAAGCAAGGAAAAAATTATGCTGACCTTTGTTCTTCTTCCTTTGTCCCTGATTGGGAATGGGTGTGGAGTATGGAGAACAAACTGATCTTGTGTAATGGAGATACAAGTCTCAGGGGTTCAGAATCTTTCGGAGATGAAGTCCTCTTGCTGTGGGCCAAAGGGAAATTGTTTCCCGTTCCCTGTTTCCCTAAGAAAGGTCATTTCACCAGCTTATCATTGAAATTGGTCTTTTAAATTGAAATAGTCACTGGGGAGAGTAAAGGCTGTTAGTTCACATTTTTTTTTGTGAATAATATTAATCTGATTGCCAGAGGCAGTTAGGTGACCAGTGTATAGAACTGGTCCTGGAGTCGGAAAAACCTTAAAGTTCTTGGCACCATACATGGCACATTGTGTAAGTGCTTGTTGTTCCCTCCCGTTGCCCCCATTGTTCTGGAGTGGAGCATGAGGCGCCGCCGGGGAGAGCAGGCCTGGGTAGAGAGGGGCTTGGGGAGCCAGGAGTATACCGGGCCCTTCCACAATCCCCAAAGACCTGTTTCAGTTGTATCTAGGACTCAATCGCCTGATGACTGCTCAGATGTATTTGTATGTTGTTTTTGGTCCAAGTCCCAGATAAGGAGAGGCAAGGGTACAAGGCATCCCTAAGAATACATTGGAGTTCCAGACTGGTGGTGTGGGTGTCCCAAAAGAATTTAGAAGCTTGGATAATTTCTAAGTTGAGGCTAAGTGTTGTTATAATTGTAACACCAATTAAAGCAGATTAAATTCAAAGAGAGGGAAAGAGCAAAGAGGTCATTTTATAGGGAAAACTGTAAGAGGTGGAGTTGAACAAAGAACAGAGCAGGATGACTCATGGGACTGGGGTCAACACAATTGCAGAATCTGGTAATGGGGTCTTCTTTCATGAAACTCAAGAAGTGCTCATTGTCCGAGTCCAGCTGCGAGGTGGCAGCCCAGACTTTTGGATGACGAACCAGACGGGCTTGAAAGATAACTCAATGGACCTTTTCTTTCACAACGTTCTCCAAGATCACATCACCCCCCAGTAGCTACATTCTTCAGGGGACTATATAATTCCCAAGGGCAGGTGCTGGGGGGGGGCTTCAGGATAGTATTAGGGTTTGTACTACTATGGGGGTTTCTACTAACTGAGAGATAGGCTGCTGAGGCTTGTTATGAAGTCATTTTCCTTTTAAGGTTTGTTTTTGAGCTAAATACTTCCTGATAAGACTTAATTAATTGGGGTTTTTCCATAACTTTATTCTGTTTTGAATGGGGGGGGCGCTCTCTGTAACATTGTCCCTGTAGTTAGTCCAGAATTTTAGAAGTAGTGTACTTTTAATAATTATTAAATTTTTATTTAATAATAATAATAATAATTATTATTATTATTATTTAATACTTATTAAATATTATTAAAAGTACTGACACTGGCAAGACTGTCAGAAGCTGGACTTTTGCATAGATAGCTCACCAATGTGCCCTCCCCGTTTTGTTTTTCTGGAGCTGGTTGCTATATCGGTTCATAAATGGAAACTTAGAGGTTAGTAGACCTAATAGTGGTGGTATAATAGTGCACGCTGATTAGTTAACACTAAGTATAAATGCTCAGACTCTTGACTTTTTAATTTCATGTTGCTCCATGAAGTGTTTTAATGTTGTAATTATTAAATGAGGTTTCTATGGAAACTGGCTCTGGGCAAGTTTTTGATTGGTACACATCCTCTTCCTAGTTAGATTGGACAGTACAGGAAGTCAGCATGCCTTCCACCAGACTCAGCGGGCGAGGAGCCTGAAAGGGCTTTCGTCAGGAATGCCTCATAATTTGGGCAATTGTAAATGACAGAGCTGCTGGCTCAGTTGGACCGAATTGGCCCCACTCCCCAGCCTTTGCCCAGCTCCCCATTTGGTCTGGTAACTTCCCCCTTAGGGATGGCCTCTCAGCTTTGCAGGTATGATCTGGGACTGGGGATGGGGGGGGGGTGAAGGTCTGCTGGGCCACTTTCAGGAAGTGACAGATGAAATAGTGGAAGAATAGAATGTATAGCCTCATTCTTCACCAGCTCTCTGCTGGGAACTATGCCAATTGTGGGGAACTGAGAGCTTGCTGAGGACCACAGAGGCAAACTTCCTGGAACTGGTCCCTATTAACTGGAAGTCCAACCCCACACTTCCTCTTTAGATCTTTTTTTTATACTTGAAACACAGTGGTGGCCGATGGGCTGGGCGTCCAGTTTGTTTTCCTAGTATTAGGATTCTCATGATGCTTTGTCTTATTATAAGCCAGCTTAGTTTATTTAAATAATTAATTACAAATTCAAATGTAAAACATTCAAATAAAGTCATTGAGAATACTTTATAATTACTTGGAAAAAGTGAATTTTAATATGGGAAACTATGGCAAATGGAAAGAATAACAATTCAGCTGTTCTTTGTTCTTTCCAGCTTTCTTTGCCCAATTTTCTTTGCCCAATTTTACTTAAAAGTTCATGTTATGTCTCTCAACACATTGGCATCGTGGCTTTGGGCAAAGCACTTAATTTTCCAGTGCCTCAGGCATTTTTTTGAAACTGGAAATTGAAGAGTCCAGATTATTCAGGCCCTATATTCCTTTTCAGATTTCTCACTGTTCTCATAGTTGTTACTCTTTATCAGATAATCCTTTATTTGAATATTACATAGATTATTCTGCCATTTTCCCAATTGCTGAAAATGTAGGTTCTTTTGGCTTAAAAAAATTACAGCATGATAATGATCCTCAAATATTTGAAGGACCAAAGCAGGGAAGACAAATTAGACATGCTCTGCTGGGCCTCCAGAAATGGGTGGGAGATTTGGAAAGGCAGATTTGATGATGATAGAAGTAAAAAAACTTAAAGGTATGAGAACTGCCCAAGTGAGGAATTCCTTTTCATCAAAAGGGATTATTCTTGTTTAGATCTGGGTTGGATCTGTGGCCTCTTAGGTCCCTTTTCACTGGAACACTCTGTGAAATAGTGCTCCCCTAAGGCTCCCTCTGGACTTTCCATCCCATGCACCCTTTGTACATAACTGTCTGGGGAGAGGTTGGAGGTGGGGCTTGGGGTTGCCAGAGGGCTGATGACTTTTCCACTCACCTTCCATCATTTTAAAAGTATGTGGTTTTACTTCTTTTCATAGTTACCTCAAAGTCTAATATGCTCCATCATAACCTGAGGGTTGAGGTTTCTAATACAAACTCCCATCCTGTATGTTTACGGGAATATAAATCAAGCAGTGGACATCACTTAACTTATCACTTATCCCTTAGGGATAATTACCTAGGAATCTAGCAAGGGCTCAAGATTTTTAAAATCCTCTACAATGAGGTCCTTTTCTCCCAGCTGAGTTTGGTTTTGAGTTTGTTGTTACTGATGGATGCTAGTTCTTTGGCTAATGGATCTGTCCTCTGGTGGGCTGAATCATAATAGGCTGATCCTTGGGGTGGACTCCTTACCAGATGTGGCTATTGCTGCTACTGGCTCTGGTTTGCCCAGGGGACTTATCATGGCTCCTTCAGTCTTTTGAAGCCCACAAAGCAGTAATCTGTTTTATTCGGGTTTGGGATACTTTGGGATTTTTGTTTTTCCTCCCTCGATTGTGAACCTCTTTTGTTCAGCTGATCCACCTTTCCAGTGCTTGCCCAGAAGCAGATTGTTTGGATCAGTGGTCCTCAAACTTTTTAAATAGGAGGCCAGTTTACTGTCCCTCAGACTGTTGGAGGGCCAGACTATAGTAAAAACAAAAACTCACACTTTGTCTCTGCCCCTCAGCCCATTTGCCATAACCGGCCTCAGCAGGCAGCATCTGGCCCGCAGGCTGGAGTTTGAGAACCCTTGGTTTTGATGCTTCTGACTAGCTGGCCTTCTGAGGACTGCTTCTAGCTGCAAAACTGGGATTCTGTGATTACTTAAGAGTCTAGGTGCTTTTGATTCTTTAACTTTATCATATGACCATGGGTCCATGTTGTCTGCTAGAGTTAGCTTGGAACAAAAAGTGTTCCTGGGGTTGTCTAGTTATAAAGTAGTTCTCCAGTTCTCAGAAAGATCCAGTTGGTTGGGATGTAGAAACAGCGAGTGAGGGTAATCCTTTGAATCTGTGTTTTCCTAGTACACTGGGGCAGAAGGGTTAAACACTTCACTCTGCACTCTCCCAAGTGCATCCTGAACCAGATTAAAATGTCACTGGGAAATATTTAGCAACAACAAAAATAACAGTAAAACATAAGTAGTGTTCATAATGGCTCTTGTTTCTAATTGAATTTGATACAATCACTCTAGGGAATTTAATTCATTATTATGCTTAGCCCGTGATTTAAGGGATTATGGTTAGGTTTCAGTTTATGTTCTGTATAGTTTTTACTGTTAGAGAACAAGTATTGACTATTTGTCTTACCTGATTAAGTATTCTTTACAGCCTTACCCCCTCCCAATTTTTCCACCCTGTTCCTTAGTAAAATTGGGAATACCCACAGGTTTGGAGTTAGAGGACCTAGATTTGAATCCTGGCTATGCCTTTCTGAGCCTAAGTTTCCTTATCTGTAAAATGACTCTAGATGGTCTCTAAAGCCCGTGATCTATAAACTCTTTTCCAGTGAAATTGGCCTTTGTTTTACTCCCAGAACTCCCTGAGCATTCCTCCATCAGGCTTAGTTAACAATATTTCTTTTCTGGAAATTAGGTAGCTCTCCCTTTCTCTTCCAAGCCATCTCCTATCACTTTTTCAGACACCCCTTTCCCCGCCTCCACTCTCAAGATTGCCTATCTCTTCATCTTAAGGTTTTCAGTAGAATCTAGAATGGTAAAAAGGCTAGAGATTATTTGTCTTATCTCTATCCTGTCCCCTCTCTATCTTTGTTTCTCTCTCCCCCAATCCCCTAATATGTACAATGACATAAGGTGACAGAAGAAATTAGGGACAGAGTCAGGATCCAACTTTCTTTGACTCCCAGGCCCATGTTCCATTTCCCTTTGGCTTATGTTCTGACAAGTGTCCTGAGCTTCCTTCCAGTGTTTATCTATTCTGTGCATTGTTTAGTATCTGGAGGGGGGGGGTGAGTTGTATTTGAATGAAGAACTGAACTTCTATTTTCTTTTCTTGAATGATCTGCCTTCCATTTATGAGCTAATTTGACTGTATTGAACGTAAAAGCTTAGTGGACTTGTTCATTGTCCATATAGTTTTGTGGGTGGGTGTTTTCTGGTTGATTGCTCTGTTGGGGCCATTGGGCCTGCATTACTCAGAAGTATAGCCAGACCTTTCTGCCTCTTAAATAGAGATCCTGGAAAGGATTCTTTATAGAAAAGGTGATTTTTTTTTTTTTTTTTTTAGCTAGCCTGTACCTTCCTCTTTAACAGTTATTTTAGATGCTTCTGTTGTAAAGAGGAAACAAAACACGAAAAAAAAAATCAACCCACTCGGTTACCATGGATTTCACCCAGCGATGTTTTAATTTTAGTGCTGACATTTTCATGTCAGAATCAGAAATATTGGCTGTGATCCTAGTGCACATGTTCTTGCTTACAGGGGCAGGACTACAGGGTCCTACCTCTTGGAGATGTCATCTGATGGTTTTCAGATCAAAGCTTCCTCTCTAACAGGGCTGGGGAACCTTTTTTGACCCAAAGACCAGTTGGACATTTATGACATCATTTCACTGCCATACAAAATTATGAGCAGTGGGAGGTTGTAAATGCTAGCTTTCGGCTCATCGTCACCTGAGGTTGCCTTGTCAGACCAAATGATTTTGTGGTCAGACGTTTCCCCATCCCTACTCTACAGCATGTAGGCATTGGGCCTAATTTGAAGTCACCAAGGCCTGCGCTTTGGATGCGGAATGGGTACTGCTCCTGTACTTTAATGGTATAAGGGACTTCTGGGAAGGAAATTTCCCATTGTGCAGCTGGGCCCCAGATGAGGCCCTCAAAACTTGAGGGACTTGTACCTCTAGGCTTTTCTAACTCCTGAGACTGGTTTACTGTTGTTAGTTCTAGCTGCTTAGTATGTAATAGATGTTTTAAGTAATTGGTGTTTATTTATTGGACTCGAGTAAGGAGACAAAAATTCAAATTATATTTCCTAATTGTGCCCCTTTTGGCAGTCTCCTGAATCAGATTGCTTATCCATAAGAAGCGCTACTAAGTAATAATACTTGTTCTTGGAATTATGAAGAAAGTGCTTTGTAAGCCTTAAAGCATTTTAGAAATATTGAATGAAACCATTAGAAAATAAGTGATATAAAAATATTCATTGTGCAGTCTAGACGGTAAGAGACATGAAAGTTCCTAGGAGAAGAGGATGAGTGTGGGTTGGAAACATCAGGAAATGTTTCATGGGCTCACTTGCTTTAGAAAAGATAATTTTAGTTGGAATCCATTTATTCTTTTTGGTCTAATAAACCTGTCTGGCCTGAGCAGATTTAAACTTTTATAAAGAAGGGAGAATAATACATAAGTAAAATCTCAAAAACAAGGGGGATGCTTATTGAATACCTCTTTGATTTAATGTTATTTAAAAAATTCATTTTATCAATGTCCTTTGTCTTTAGCTGAGTCATTTATTTCATCCTCCCCTCTCCCACTCTCCATCTCCAGAATGAACTCTTCCTTGTATGTAACAAGGAGAAACAATGAGCCAATTCAATTAGTGCAATGACCCCATCAACAAATGGACACAGGCTTCTACCCTACTAGTTTCTTGCCTCCTTGTCCGTGGCAAGATGTGGAAGGCATTTTTCTTTTTGATTCTTATGGACCAATATTGGTTTTTCAATTATTCAGAATTCTTTTTAATGAGCTCCTTTTTACAAAATTGTTGTCATCATTTTGCTTAATCCATACATCAGTTCATACGAGTCTACCGCTTGCAATACATATCAATCATGAAACATCTCATGTTGCTCTGACTGTATTGGAGTTCAGGTCCTTTGGCCTTTTCTGTTCTTTTCTCTGGATTCCTGGTGAGATTTTCATTTTCTTGACCTCTCCAGGACTTGCCAATTAAAAAATCTCCCCTCTAGAAGTGCCTTGCTTCTACTTCATTGAAAGGGAAACTGATGCAAGGGGTTTGGGGAAGTGAGCCAAGAACTTTAAGCAGCTTGTCCCCACTGTGGTTAAAGTTGAGGCTTGAACCTACGGATGGTGAAATCTTCCAGGGTTACATTCAGTCTTTCAGAACTTGGATGGCTGATCTCTGAGGGGATGATGCCATTGCTTTAGGACACTTCAGGACTAATTGAATACTACTTGGTCATGCTTGACATAAAGTGTTGGCGTGCTCTTGCAGTCTCAGGTCCATGACCCAACACTCCCCTTGGCCTTCGCCATCAGGTTGCAGCACTCCTGGAACGCTGAGGCTGGAGGCTGTCCCAGCGATAGGGAAAACTATTCCTTTTCTGTCTATACTGTGCCCCCTCCTGTGGGAAGAGAAGGAGCAGCAGCTCTCAGTCTGAGGCCTCCTTTACCAGCTTTCTTAAGCTAGGAGGCACGTGCCTGTTCTTAACATTTCCTTTTCCTTTTCTTAGGAATGGAGGGAAGACTGTTTTTCTTTCTTTTTCTTTTCTTTCTTTCTTCCTTTTTTTTTTTTTTTTTTTTGGGGGGGGGGGGCTGTGGCAGCTGGAACTTACTGACATTCTGTATCCCTTGAGCTAATTTTTTATGTCCAAGCCCTCCCAGAGATTTCACCTCTGCTATGTCTGCCCACAGGATAATGCGCCCAGATGACGCCAACATTGCAGGCAATGTCCATGGAGGGACGATTTTGAAAATGATTGAAGAGGCTGGGGCTATCATCAGTACCCGACACTGTAACAGCCAGAAAGGAGTAAGTATTTGCTGGCATCACTCCAGGCTTTGCCTGGTACCTATGGGAAAGCTTGGGCTCTTGGATACCCTGTTTGCCATCCCAAATCAGAGTACAGGTATCGATGTAGTGTCTCTGGCACTGGGATTGGGTGGCTTTTTTCTTCTTTTCCCCAGCTTCTTTGGGTCTTCTGCAAGCCCTGTCCACTGTTAGGAGGCCTTTGGTGGGGCAGCTAGGTGGCGCAGTGGATAGAGCACCAGCCTTGAATTCAGGAGGACCGGAGTTCAAATCTGGTCTCAGACACTTAATACTTCTTAGCAGTGTGACCCTGGGCAAGTCACTTAACCCCAGTCTTAGAAAAAAAGAAGAAAAAAAAAAAAGGAGACCTTTGGCTGCTTCCTTCCCAGCATGAATCTTGGGAACTAGGGTGGGAAGATGTTAGGATTACTAAGTGAGAACTGAGGTTGTCTGGATAGTTACAAGGTGAGAACTCAGGTTGACTTGATAGAGGGGGCAAGCTCATTGGCTGGGGTGGTTCTTCCCAGAAGCCCTTGCATTATCCCACGCCCATTCTCTGGGAGGATAAAAAGAGACAGCAATGGGCGCAGAGGGCAGATCGGCCTGGAGAAGGATAAGAGCTGGAGGAGATTCAGAGCCAGGATTCAAGAGAAAGACTCTGCATTGCATCAGGCTTGACGGGGCTCTCTGCAGGAAGGGAAGTCACTTCTAAGGACAAGAGTTAACAGCAACTACCTGGAGACAATGGTTCACTACAGGAAGAAGAATCTGTCGGAGGGATTTGAGTAGACACAGCAGATCTCTTCCCAGAGAGCGATCCAGCAGCTTCTAGAGACGACAGCTCGCTACACTTGGCGCCCAACGTGGGGCAAGGACTTTTGCTTATTCTGACAAGAGGAGCTAGACCAGACCTTCGCAATTTGGCACCCAAACAGGGACAGACACAGTCCTGATTCCAGTGGAAAAGCTTCTGATCTAGATCTCAGTCTCTCTGACCCAGAACCGTGAGTAACGAGGAAACTTTGTTAAAGATTAAGTGAGTGTGCTAATAGATAAATAAGGAACTTGTTAAGGGCTAAACCAGCAATCTCTTATAGTGAAATGGGGCAAACACCTTCTGTTCAAGGAAAATGTTTAGAGAGCATCATCAAGGTTATGAAAAGCCAAGGATTGATTATAATTTTAGAGGAGATTACTGAACTTTTAAGAACTGTGAAGGTCATATGTCCTTCTTTTTCTCTGGAAGAAGAATTGGATCCAGATGAGTGGAAATTAGTAGGAGAGCAATTAGGTGAACACTACAATTGTCTTTGTGACATTTTACCCTTTGGTTCCAGACCAAACTCAGTTTCCAAAGATACAATTCATACCTACAATTTAATCCAAATGGCTTTAAAAAATGTTATTCTAAAGGAAGAGATGAAGGAGCAAAATGGGGAAGTGTCAACTAAAATAGGTGAAAAGGATGAATCAGATAACAATGAAGTTAAGTACAATTCTGAGCAACAGCAACAGGAGCACCTCCCATCTCCTCCCTCAATTAACCCTTCAGGGGTGGAGCAAGAAGGAGGAGGGGAAGAGGCAGAAACACAAACAGAATTGCCTGTGAAGCAGCCTAAGCCTATGACAAGATTAGAAAAAGCATTGGTTAAAGCTAAGAGAGAAGGACAGGATATAAGTGATTTTATACATGCATATCCTGTGATTGAAAATATTGACTCTGTAGGTAAAAAAAGGAGAAGATATGCACCTTTAGATTTGAATAAAATTAAGGATTTGAAAAAAGGTTGTACCCTTTATGGGACTACATCAGCTTATGTCAAAATGTTACTAGATGGTTTGTCTTATGAAGTCCTAACCCCGAATGATTGGAAATCCATAGCAAGGATATGCCTGGAACCTGGAGAAAATTTATTATGGCTTTCGGAATTTCATGAATTATGTAAAATTCAAGTCAGATGCAATTTGGAAATAGGAGTTAACACACAATTCACTTTTGAGCACTTAGCTGGTGAAGGTCAGTATGGAGAGAATTCAGAACAGATTAATTATACCATGACAATATATGAGCAAATTGCTAAGGCTGCAATAAAAGCTTGGGGTGTCCTTCCTGGACAGAAAGATCGTGGAGAGGCTTTCACTAAAATACAGCAAGGTCCCAATGAACCTTTTGCAGATTTTGTGGGACGTTTGCAAACTGCTGTCAAAAGAACTATTGGAGAAAATTCAGCTACAGAAATAATGACCAGACATCTGGCTAAGGAAAATGCCAACGAGATTTGCAAAAGAATTATATGGGGATTAGACAAAGATGCTCCTTTAGAGGAGATCATAAGACGCTGTGCTACAGTGGGAACAAATGCTTTTTACACCCGGACAATGATGAATGTGGAAAGACAGGGTCCCTCCTGGCAAGGGCCTTCTAGAGAAACTCGGCGATGTTTTCAATGTGGAAAAATTGGACATCTAAGAGCTCAGTGTAGGTATGGAGATACAGTGAGAAGACAGGGTGAGAGAAGACCTAAAACCCCATGTCCAAAATGCAACAGAGGATTCCATTGGGCATCAGAGTGTAGAATAATTCAGGGAAATGGGATGAGGGGCCCAGGTCCAGGGCCCCAGGCAAAAAAGACTTGGGGCATGATGGCAGCTGATGTTACACCTAAAGAGCCTTTAGAAGGCCAGGACTCTGATTTAATCAATCAGCAGAGAAGCAATCACATGGCAGAAAGGGATTACCTGATAAGTCAGTCAAAAGGCAATCAGATTGCAAAAATGGATTACACTTGGGGAGAATACAGGCCTTTTAAACCAACAGGGCTGTGCCCAGTGCAAACAATTCCAATGTAATTGCCAGATGATGAGAAGAGATTTAGAAAGTGGTAAATAGAAGGTAATAATTAGATAGGTTAACTGCCTGGGAGAGAGGGTTTGCTTGTATTTCTTCAGCAGGAGAAGGAATCAGATGGGTGCCAACGAGTCATATTCGCCTTGTCCATCAGAGAGAGACAGAAAAAGAGAAAGACCTCAAAATAAAGGAGAAGATCTAAGAAACATCTGACACTGAAAGAGCATGGATAATAAGAAGACTGTTAAAGAACTTAAAAACCAGCAGGAATCATTGGACTTCCTCACACAAGATGAGAATAATGGACAATGGACTTATGGACATTTATAAATTTTCAATTTATGATTATGATTATGTTATATACTTCTAGCATGTGTTATGTTACTATGTTACTATGTGCTTATGTAATTTATGTAATTATCTGTAATACTTCCCATATTGATGGATTTATGTTTCAAGGTCATGATTGTCCTATGTTCTAAATCAAAAGAAAGGGGGAGATGTTAGGATTACTAAGTGAGAACTGAGGTTGTCTGGATAGTTACAAGGTGAGAACTCAGGTTGACTTGATAGAGGGGGCAAGCTCATTGGCTGGGGTGGTTCTTCCCAGAAGCCCTTGCATTATCCCACGCCCATTCTCTGGGAGGATAAAAAGAGACAGCAATGGGCGCAGAGGGCAGATCGGCCTGGAGAAGGATAAGAGCTGGAGGAGATTCAGAGCCAGGATTCAAGAGAAAGACTCTGCATTGCATCAGGCTTGACGGGGCTCTCTGCAGGAAGGGAAGTCACTTCTAAGGACAAGAGTTAACAGCAACTACCTGGAGACAATGGTTCACTACAGGAAGAAGAATCTGTCTGAGAGATTTGAGTAGACACAGCAGATCTCTTCCCAGAGAGCGATCCAGCAGCTTCTAGAGACGACAGCTCGCTACAGGAAGAGACTTTGTTTTTAGAAGAAAATGGAGGAGAAATCAAAAAGAGGAATGAAGTTCAGTATCTTAGAGCAGGGATTCTTATTGTAGAGTATCTGAATTTGTCTTAAAAACAAACCCATAGTGTGAGTATGTATAACATATAAGATATATGATATATAAAAATAGATACTGCACTTAAATTCTCATTAAAAAATTCAGATTTACATAAAAAATACTGAAAGAAATCTACATTCCAAAAAAAATTAACAAAAATTCTTTATTTAAAGCAGATGCTATTATATGTTGAGTAAGTAAATGGTGGTAGAAAGCTGAGAAGCCTGAGTCAGTTCCTTCATGTCTGTAGACAGTTAATTATACTGTACTTCTCTCTGTACTATATAGTGATCCATGTCTTTTCTTTTTTTAAATAGTATTATTTTTCAAAATATATGTAAAGATAGTTTTCAACATTCATTTTTTTAAAAATTAAAGCTTTTTATTCACAAAGCATATGCATGGGTAATTTTTCCAACATTGACCCCTGTATAATGCCCTGCCTCAAATTTTCCCCTCCTTCCCACCTGGCAGGCAGTCCAATACATGCCAAATATGCCAAAATACATGCCAGATCCAATAATAATAACCCAATATAATAATAATAATAATAACCCCCAGCCATCCAGTTGTGCAAGAAAAATCAGATCAAGAAGGAAGAAAAAGAAAAACTGAGAAAAAAGAAACAAAATGCAAATAATAACAGAGAGAGTGGCAGTGCTATACTGTTTTCCACCCTCTGTTCCCATGGTTCTCTCTGGGTGCAGATGGCTCTCTTCATCACTGCACAAGTGGAACTGGTCTGATCATTTCAATGTTGAAGAGAGTCATGCTCATCAGAATTGGTCATCATATATAGTCGTCTTGTTGCTGTGTATAACGATCTCCTGATTCTACTCATTTTACTTTGCATCAGTTCACGTAGGTCTCTTCAAGCCTCTCTGAAATCATCTTGCTAGTTGTTTCTTACAAACAATAGTATTCCATAGCATTCATATAGCATAGTTTATTCAGCCATTTTCCAATTGATGGGCATCCTCTCAGTTTCCAATTTTCTTGCCACTACAAAGAGGGCTGCCACAAACATTTTTGCACTTGTTGGGTCCCTTTCCCTCTTTTAAGATTTCTTTGGGATGTAATCCCAATAGAAACATTCCTGAATTAAAGGATATGCTCAGTTTGATAACTTTTTGAGCATAGTTCCAAACTGCTCTCCAGAATGGTTAGGTCCCTTCACAGTTCCACCAACAATGTATCAGTGTCCCAGTTTTCCCACATCCCCTCCAACAGTCATCATTATCTTTTCCTGACATCTTGGCCTCTGTGACAGGTGTGTTGTGATATCTCAGATCAACATTCATTTTTGTAAAATTTTTGTGTTCGAAAATTTTTTCCCTTCTTAAGATAGCAAATAATCTGCTATAGGTTAAATTATGTACAATTCTTTTAAACATATTTCCATATTTATTGTGTTGTGCAAGAAAAATCAGAGCAAAAGGGGAAAAAACAGCAAGAAAGAAAAAACAAACAACAAAAGGTGAAAATACTATGCTTCGATCTATATTCAGTCTCCCTAGTTCTCTCTCTGGATGTGGATGACATTTTCCATCCCAAGTTTATTGGAATTGCCTTGAACTGCTGCATTGTTGAGAAGAGCCAAGTCCATCACAATTGGTGATTCATATATTTTCACCATGGCTGGCAGCAAACGTTCTTGAAAGGAAAGGTAAACTATCTTGTAAGCATAAGAATAGATTTGGCAATGAAAATGAACATAGAGGCAAAACTTATCAATAATACATGAATTTAAGTTTTCTAACCATGAATACCATAGTGAAGGATGCTGCTCAGATTAGAGAGCTTGGAAAAGGCAGTGCTTACAAGAAATGAACTGGTGCTATCCTGCAGATGAGAAGCTATTTAACTATGTGGCTAGAAGCTCAAACTAAGAATGTTCTTTTAAGCTTGCTCACAATTCAACTAAAGACTCAAAATCTCTGAAGATTTAAAGGTTAAGTACCCTGAAGGAACATAGATATTACAGCAAGCAGTGATTGGTTTATACAATTTCAAAATCATACGGGATTTCATAATGAGTATTGGGAAAGACTGCTAGTGCAGATATTGAAGCAGCAAAGAAGTTCTCAAGAGTTTTCCTGAAAAAAAGAATAGATGAGGTCCTACTTGCCAGAACAAATTCTTACTTATTGAATAATTCTTTAATGTAGATGAAACTAGTCTATTAAAGAATGCCATCTCAAATCTACATCTTGGTGAATGAACAAACTTTGTGGGCCATAAAGCTTCAGATACAAAGGGTTATTACTCTTTTGCGTGGAGGGAATGCACCTAGGACTTGCAAATTAAAACTTGTTCTAATGCACCACTCAGAAAAAAAATCCCAGAGCACTGAAAGGAATGGCACCACAACCTGGGCATTATTTTGCTAAAACTAAGGCAGAGATAACTCTTATCAGGTTTGAACTATGGTTCCAAAAGTCAAAAAGTGTTGCAATGATAAAGGCATGTCTTTAAGATTCTATTTATTTTGGAGAATGTTCCAGATCAACTATCTCATCTGAAAGATTTTAATGAAAATGTAAAAATGGTCTATCCTTATTACTTACCCCAATGCTTACCCCATTACTATAACCTATGGTTCTGGGAATGACTGGGAATATTTTTTAAGCAGTACTTTTGCCTAAACAATTGCAGCTTTGGATGCAGATAAGGAGTTAATTTGAGAGATTTCTGGAAGTCATATTTATCATACAATCTGGATAACAAACAATATTTGAAGAGTTTGGAAAAAACTGGGCACTATATTCATGGATTTGATAAAAATGAAATAATTGAAGAAGTGAGTAAACTTAGCATAAGAATTAGAAGTGGGTGAGAATGATGTGGATGAGTTGATTGATCCTCATGCAACAGTTCAAGAAATTCATTCATAGCTGAAAAGATGCCAAAGAAAAAGGGAAGATTCAGGACGTGAGGTCAAACCAAAAAGGTTCACAATGAAGCCGCTGGCATAGATATTTCATCATTTGGGGTGAATTTTTTCTTGTATTCAAAAGATGGATTCAAATACCTCAAGATTTTTTAAAGTTCAAAAACTAGTTGAGAAAATACAACTCGCTATCATTGTCGGATATAGGCAGCTAGATAGTGCAAATAGATAGTTCTGGCCCTGAAGACTGACTTCAAATCTGCCCTTCGCCACTTAATAGCTCTGTGACCTGGGCAAGTCATCTAACCCTGTTTTACCTCAGTTTCCTCATCTGTAAAATGAGCTAGAGAAGGAAATGACAAACTACTTCCAGTATCTCCAGAAAACCCCAGATGAGTCATGAAGAGCTGGATATGACTGAAGTTGAACAGTATCATCAAACATAAAAGGGAAAAACGAGCCCTACTCTCCAAACATTTCTTGATAGGATCATACACCAGTGATAAAAGGCAAGATACAGTGGATGGGGAAGGGGCAATGTGCTGCATACCTGTGTTAACTTTCTGTACAGTACTGTGCGTGCTTTACTTTTCATTTCCTAATTATCATAGCATAGTATTTGGTATGTCTGCATTTTAAAACATTTTGGCAATTACATAAAGGTATTACTTTGCATATGCCTTTCTAATTTAGGCTATGTGAAAGGCAGCTCATTAAGGACAAATTTGCATTATGTAAATTGTCATATAGTGGTTTGCCAATCAGTCTACTTAGGTAAAGAGAGAACTGTATAAAAAAAGGCCAAAATTTGAGCTCCCGAGGAGCTGCCTGTAAAAAAGCCACCTGAAGATTGTGAATGTCAGCCAGAAAAACTCATTAAGCTAAATAGGTGCCGTGGAGTAATAAGTGTGGCCTTTGAGCCTTAGGACTATGCGGCTTATTGCCAGAATCAGAGAACCTGTGATTCAGTGAGATCACCTCCTTTCTGACTCACCTGCAGCTGTTCTTTTGGATTTCCTGGTTGGAAGCCAGTAGTTAGGTGCTGAGAAAACATTGGCTGGACTGCCTTGGTGTTGAAAGCACTGTGTTCTGGGGATAGCAGAAGGTGCTGCTGAAGGCAGCCCAAAGTTTGCCACTCATGTTCATCTCAGCAGAGATGTTAAGAATACTTAATTCTGTGTGTGAGACGCCAGGTTTAGTACTACAGATACCTGGATAATCAGAATAATCCCAGTCCTTGAATGATTTCCATTTCTTAATACACAGACAAGAACTACAAGGTTTATGCCAAATAATATAAAAGAATTCCAAGAGGGATGGGACAACTAACATCTAGTAGGAATCCAGAAAGGCCTTGGATAGGGAGAGGTGGCACAAGTGGTTGTTCCAAAGGAAGCTCAGGATTCAAAGAAAGAAGGGCTGCATATCAGCTGTGGAGGCCCTATAGAGGCAGGAGAGCAACCTTTATGAATAGGGGTCATCCAAGGAGGCTAGTTTGACAGGAATAGTGAATATATGAAGGGATTTAATAGGAAATAAAACTGGAAATATTGGGGTAGCCAGATTGTAGAGGGCTGAAAGATACTGTTTTAAAAAGATATACAACTTTGTGCTAGAGGGGGTCACTGAACATGTTGAAGTAGGGGGCATAGAGTCAGTGTTGTCTTGTGGGGGTGTCAGGCAGTTCTGTAGAGCAGTGATCCTCAAACTTTTTAAACAAGGGGACCAGTTCACTGTCCCTCAGACTGTTGGAGGGCTGGACACTCTGTCTCCGCTGCTTCAGCCCAGTGCCGGAAGTGTGTGTTGCTAATGTGAGTTTAGGTCGAATGTCATTTCCGGTCTGATTTTGCCATAATCTGGCAGACCACATAAATGTCCTCAGTGGGCTGCAGCTGGCCCTTGGGCTGTAGTTTGAGGACCCCTGCTGTAGAGGATGTATTAGAGGGGGAAAGGAATTGGAGCAAGAAAGGAGAGCGGGGTTAAAAGAGAAGAAGCACAAGAAGTCAGAGAAGTGGAATGGTCAAGACTTGAAACTTACTGGCTATAGTGCGTGAGGAAGAGGGAAAAGTCATTGTCCTGGTGACTTGGGAGGATGGTGCTGCCCAATGAACAGGGCAAAGTGGAGGGAAGCAAGGCTGTTTTTGATAGGTCACACAAATTTGTTCACAGGCACCTTTTAAACCCTTTTCATGATGGCATATTTAGAGTTTAAGCTCCTGAAAGCTATATAGCTTAGGTCATTGGATTGTTCCCAGGACATTTGGTGCTTTGCTTCGTGCGGACCCTGCAGTGTACTATTTCCCAAGCAGCAACCCACATGTTATCAGGTGGTGAGTGACCCCTTTCCCTCTGACAGCCCTCAAACCTCATTGCTTATTAGCTCTTTGACTCTTTTTCTAGGAGAGGAACTGGAGGAGAATGTTCCCCCCCCCCCCCCCTTTCCTCTCCACAAACAACTTTCCTGAGCCTTTCTTTGGGCTTTATAGACATTTTCGTCTGTGTCTAATCCTACTTTCATCACCGGCCAGAGCTCTAGTGACTTTATTCTATGCTGTTTCAGAGCAATGTGTTTTCTTTTTTTTTTCTTTTTTTTTTTTTTCCTCTCTCTGAAGTTTAGCTTAGGAGAAACAAGAACTCTTAAGCAATTCTTTATTAATTAAATTAGGCAACTTGTATGTTTAAAAAAATATTCAATACTAAGCATCTACTCCAAATGTTGGCATTTGGATTTGAAAGGGATACTACAGATAGAATCTACCTTTTTCATTAAAAACAAAACAAAACACACAACCTTTTAAATTTATTTCATTTTTTCAACTAAGATGCATTTATTTTTCCCCCTCTATTCTCCTTTTTCACCATTGGAAAAAGAAAATCCAAATCCTCGTAATAAATATGCAAATTCCTCAAGTTCCAAAACTCCTAGTCTGCGTCTTTATTTAGTCCATTACCTTTTTTATCAAGAAGTGGATATTATACTTCTCAAGTGTCCCCTGGAAGTATGTTTGCTCATTATATTGACTAGAATTTTTAAGTCCTTCAAAACTGTTTAAATGTTGTTGGCCGATGGTTAGATAACAAGCATTTATTAAGCATCTGCTATATGCTGGACACTTTATAAATACAACAATCCTGAGAGATAGTGCTGTTGTAATCATCTTTCATTTTACAGATGGACAAACTGAATCAGATAAAGGTTAAGTGATTTGCCCAGAGTCATGCAGCTAGAAAATGTCCAAGGCCACATTTGCACTCAGTTCTTTGTTGATTTCAAGTCTGACTTACTGTCCACTGCATCATTTTAATTATCTGCATATTTTTTATAAATGTGTTATAAAAGTTCTTTAAAAACTTTAAAAAGTTAAACTGTACATTTTTATATAATTTTATTTCCTTGTTTGTAAATAGCACCTTTTGTTTTAAACTTAAGTGGAAATTTGGTATTGTATGTTTTCATGTATTTTATTTAGATAGTTAACTTTGAAAACTTTTTTTCTGATTTCCAACTGTAAATCTGTGATCCATTAAATTTGTTTATTATTTTCCCAATTCTGTTTCTTTCCATTTTAAATTTTGAATTAATATATTTGAATCCATGCATTTTTGGTCTGATAATCTGTTTCTTAGATGGGCTAAAGATATTTTCTTGTAATTTCTTACTTGTATTTTAGATGTACCTAACCCTTTGAATGCATGTGGAATTGATTGAAGTATATGATGAGTCATGAATCCATGAAATTGAATCTTTTCCATAAGAGTATCCATTCTTTTAGGTCTTAAAATTAAAAAAAAAATACATATAACATGTAAACATAAAAAATTATAAATGCACAAAATCCAAATAAACCAGTATCTACAAAAGGTAGAAAGTCTGGGAGATACTTATTGAGAGTGAGAGAGAAAGTGTTTGTGTACATGAGTGTGTGTGTGTGTGTGTGGACTCTGTTGTAGTTTTCTCCCTTTGTGGATTCAAATATCTTTATTCTGATGATCTTGAAATCTAACTCATCTGCCCTAACCTCTAGTTTTGAATCTACTAATGCCTATTGAACATCTTAAACTGGATATCCCATGGACATCTTAAACTTAACATGTCTCAAACTGATCCCAAACCTTCCTGCCTTCCAAACTTCTACCAGACCCCCAGGCTCCTCTATATCTCACTGTCTTTTCTACCTTACACCCCTATACCCTCTTTCTCCTCTTGGCACTGCCCCCACCCTGGCACAGGTTTTTATTTTCTCATCCCTGGACTATTGCAGAAGCTCCTGGGAAGTTTACCTGCTGCCTCAAATCTCTCTCCACTCCAGTCCATCATCCATTCAGTCACTAAAGTGATTTTTCTTAAAGCTGACCATATCACCCTCTACTCAGTAAATTCCTGTAGCTCCCTTTTACCCCTCCTGGAGCAAATAAAATCCTCTATTTGGTTTTCTAAGCCCTTTATGACCTAGTTCTTCTCTGCATTTCAGTCTTTCACCTTACTCTTTGACACATATATTTAGATCCAGTGGAAATGGCCTTCTAACTGTTCCATGAGTAAGAGACTCCTCTCTTGGCTCTGCTCATTCTTTCAGCTATCTGCCATGTCTATGACACTCTCCTTCCTCCACCCGGATGACTGACTTCTCTGGTTTCTTTTAAGTCCTAACTAAACTCCCACTTTCTCCAGGAATCCTTTCCTAGCCCCGGTATCTTCCCTTTCTTACTTCTTCTCTGTCCTTGCATGACTCTCCCGCATTAGCATGTCAGCTCCTTGAGGGGCCCGGACTGTCTTGTCTGTCTATATGTTCTCAGTGCTTAGCATTGTGCCCGGCATGGACTTAGGCATTTAAATAAAGGCTGGTTGATTTGAGCCCATTCGGAGAGCCCTAGTTCCACTGCCAGCTGCCAGTAGGTGGTGCTATGGTCTCATCTCTAGAACAGAACAGTCCTAGAATCAGATCAGCTTGATGGCCAACCCTTCTTGAAATACAAGACAGAAAACCATCTTGTCTTTGCCCGCCCTTTGGGACCATCGGTGCTGCTCTGCACAGCTGTTAAAGGTTAGAACATTTTCTTCAGATATATTTTTTTCAGATCCAGCTTAAATCAGCCTTATGGCAACTTCCCCTTGTTCCTCCTTATGCCCTTTGGGGCCTAGGAGAACAAGTCTATGTGACAGCCATCACGTTTCCCATAAATCTACTCAAGGCTAAAAATGCCCATCTTCTTCAAATGATGCTCTGTGGCAGGAACTCAAGGCCCCCATCACACTCCTGGTGGCCATCTCTTCTGCATACTTTCGAGCTTATCGGTGTCTTTCATAAAATGTGCCTATGAAAAACTCCAGATATGGTCTACATGTGACAAAAAGCATAGAGACTATGGTCCTGGATATTGGGCTTTGATGGGTTCAAGACTGCATTTTATGTTTGCTTTAGCATACTCTTTACTTTTTTTTTTTTTTTTTTAAACTAGTTTTCTTTTTTTCTTTTTCTGAGGCTGGGGTTAAGCGACTTGCCCAGGGTCACACAGCAAGGAAGTGTTAAGTGTCTGAGACCACATTTGAACTCTGGTCTTTCTGAATTCAAGGCTGGTGCTCTATCCACTGCGTCACCTAGCTGCCCTTAACTAGTTTTCTTTTCATGTTTTTCAGATAAATGTTGTCTAGCCTTGTCTGTCTTATCTTTTGGGAAGCAGATTTTTTTGGTGTGATATATAAATCTAGTCTGCCAAGATTTATATATCTTTTCTAGGCTTGTTTCTCATTTAATTTGATAGTTATCTTCAGCTTTGAATTCTTTGCAAATTTGATAAATGTCTTCTTTGCTTTTGATAAGCTATTTTCTGTGTTTTGACCAAGTTATTGATCAAGATATGTTAAACCACATGAGACCAATCACAAACCCTAGGGTATTCTCCTCTTGAGAGGAAGCCATTCAACCAAGTCAGAATATACCTCATTGTATCACTGCTTGCCCCAAATATTTGCCGCAGAACTTGTCTAAGAGACTCGGAGGAAATGCTTTTCTCAAATCAAGGCAAACAATATTGGCAGAATCCCCTGACCTATCGGATCATCTAGGGGAAATAAAGTTGTCTGACAAGACATGTTTTTGGGGGAGCTAAGTTGGCTGGTGGGGACCTACTGTGGTTCCTTTACCTGATGCTCACTAACAGTCATGTGAATAATATGACTGATTCTTGACCCAGTTTTAAAAAGTTATCATTTTCCTCTTCCTGTAGATTTCTCTCTCTCTTTTTTTTTTTTTTTTTTTTTCTTCTCCTTGTTGCACTCCCCTCTGTTCATTCACCCAAAGTACTGGGGCTCTTTTATACTCTCCTTATGATCTTGGCTGTCATCTCCCAATGTGCCATTTTTATTCTGTCCTTTCCAGGCCAAAGATCATTCCCAACAGACTAAATAAGACTTCCTGAATATCCATAGCAGGTCCCACATGAGATACCTGTCCTTTTATTTCTTCTTCTAAAAGGAAGATGGTCCTAGAGGACTGGGCCTGTAGTCAGGACTTCAATTCTGCCCTTAAATACTTCCTTAGCTGTGTGACCCTAGAAAAGTCACTTAATTTCTCTACAAGTGTCATCAGTTGTAAAATGGGTAATAGCTCTTCCCAGGGTGTTGTGAAAGATAAATGAGATAATAGTTGTAAAGTGCCCAGCATAGTCCATATATACCTTATTTATTAAATTCTTAAAATCTTGTTCTTCCAAGGTTAAGGTTATATATGATAAAATGTTAGATTTTTTTTTCCTTCCATATATATATTTTTATTAATAGTTTTTATTTACCAGATATATGCCTGGGTAATTTTACAACATTGACAATTGCCAAACCTTTTGTTCTAATTTTTCCCCTGCTTCCCCCCCCTCCCAGATGGCAAGTTGACCAATCAATACATGTTAAATATGTTAAAGTATAAGTTAAATACAAAATATGTATACATGTCCAGACAGTTGTTTTGTTGTACAAAAAGAATCAGACTGATATAGTGTACAATTAGCCTGTGAAGGAAATAAAAAATGCAGGTGGACAAAAATAGAGGGATTGGGAATTCTATGTAGTGGTTCATAGTCATCTCCCAGAGTTCTTTTGCTGGGTGTAGCTGGTTCAGTTCATGACTGCTCCATTGGAACTGATTTGGATCTTCACATTGTTGAAAATGGCCACATCCATCAGAATTGATCATCATATAGTATTGTTGTTGTCCTTCCATATATTTTAAGATGAAAATGGTCCTTTTCTTTCATTGTGTGCATGTTTTCTCGTGGCTCCTAGATTTTTCTAAGGAGAATGAACATGTTTTATTAAATCAAGACAAGAGGCCATTAGCTTCTCTTCCTTGGTAGAGATTCCTGCAGAGGTTTGAGTGTCTGAAGGTCGCTGTCAGTACTACATCAGGACTCTTTCCCAGGCACGTTGTGATGGTTTTTTTGGAGTCCTCATGTCTTTGTCTCTATCCACCATGTGTAATTGATTGTTGAAGATATTACTTCTGCTCTGTCCCCTTTCCCTCAGTGATCAGTCTGTCTTTAACTGATCGCAGTGTTCTGCTCCCCCTTACTTTTGTCCTTTTGGATGCCCTTCAAGGACAATATTCCCAAGATTAGCGCATATAATCTCATTCTACCAATCCTCAGGTAATTGGAAAGTAAAATCTTCTTCCCTACATTAGGATCTCTATTTCATCTGGACAATTCTAGCTTATTAACCCAGAGCTGTTGGTTAGACCTGAAATTCCATTATCTTTTTAACATGTTTAAATTTTCCTTTTTTTACTTAACAAGCAGTTTCTCTTCATTATCACCCCTTTTACTAAAAAAGAAGAAAAAGATCCCTGTTAATACATATGCTTAGTCAAGCAAAAATCTTCACATTATTAGTTAAAAGGGTTTTATTACTGGCTCTTTCCTCGGATTTTCTCTTGTACTTTGGGTATCTGCTGGTCTTTCCTACAATAAGACATAGGAGGCCGCTAGGGGGCGCCATAATGGATGAAGTACTGGGCTTGGAATCAGGAAGATCAAATCAGGACAGAGGAAGCCTCTAGGGGGCGCCATAGTGTATAGAGCACTAGGCCTGAAGTCAGAAAGATCTAATCAGGGTAGAGGGGGCCGCTAGAGGGCGCCATAGTGCGTAGAGAGCTGGGCTTGCAGTCAGCACTCATCTCCCTGAATTCAAATATGGCTCCAGTTGACTCTGGGCATGTCTCTTCACTCTGTTGCCTCAGTTTCCTCCTCTGTAAAATGAGCTGGAGGAGAAAATGTCAAACTACTCCAGTAATTCTGCCAAGAAGACCCAGAAGGGGTCACAGAATCAGATGCGACAAAAGGATTGAACAGCAATGTTGTTTTTAAAACATTTCCATATATTACTCACTTTTAACATCCCCTTCAAATTTTGAATTCTAAATTCTTCCTTCGCCACCCTCCAAGCCCCGGAAGGCAAGCGCTGGGTTATCAGTTATACCCCTGACATCCATACCAGATATTTGTAAAACTGAGAAAAGTGATTTTTGGGAGAACTTTTTTGGGGGGCGGTCGTACACTTCTGGAGCATGGGAGGGACTGGGGAATAGTTGCCACGCAAAGGATGACATCTGCTTTGATGCTGACTCCTAAAGAACACGGGACCTTCCCAGCTGCTTTGCAGCTGAACCTTTTCTCATGTTGTTTCTCTCGTTAGAATGTGAATTACTTAAGAACAGAGACTCTTGTTTTTCCATTTGGGCCCCCAAGGCTTAGCAAAGTTCCTCGTACATAGTAAACACTTAATAAATGCTTTTCATTCATTCAGGGAAAAAAGTAAAATGATTGCCACAATGGCACACGTTCTTAAACGTAGATTATGCAAGAATATGCTGTGAAGTTAATAACTAGGATCTAGGTTTGCAAAGTATTTTGCATATATTTAATTCTCACAAACAACCATGGGAGATGATAAATGCTCTTATCATCCCCATTTTACAAATGGGAAAACTGAGGTGAGAAATGCTATGTGTGAGGCTAGAGAAATTTAGCCTGTCATCAGCCCAGGATTCAAGACTCTCAAAAGCGTTCTTTATAAAACAAAATAAAAGAACCTTACGTTCTAAAATTCCCCAAAGCTACTAAAAGACACTTTGAAAAGCATGCCAGCTTCTCTGAATGATATTTAACATGATTCCAGAGAGATGGGGGGGGGGGGAGGAATGGCAGTCTAGCAGATAAACACTTACGTGAAAAAAATTTTTTTATTGAATTGACAATTGATTGTATAAAGATGTGTGAGCCTATCTGATACACAGAATTTCTTTAGAAGGAAATTGTTTTCACATCACACTGGCAGTGGCGTCTGCCTGGATGCAGAAATGTTTCCATTAGGTAGAGTTGTGTATTATAATAGTTATGTCTTCCCTAAGATGAGCTGCTCACATTTACTAATAGGAATAGCTTTGTGCTTGTGCAGCCAGGCCTGCCCTATTAAGGGAGTAGGTCAAAGCCATCTTAACTATAAAGCCGAGAGCTCTTCTATTTTTATAGCATCTTATTATTTATTAAGCACTTTTATCTGCCTTCTCACTTGAGCCTTAGCTCAGACAGGGAGCAGGAGGTAGATGGGAAAAAACCAACAGAATTTAACCATTCCCAAAGTTAGATCCTGAGGGAAGTTGTGACAAGCTTAGGGATTCCAGGGCTAGGTGGATCTCGAATTTAACCCTACCGAATCCTATTGTGGCATTCTTTCTACCAGAGCATAATGTTTTCACTGCAGTTAGGAAGATGGTTAATGAATATGTAAAGAGGGTGTGGGATGTCACCCAAAAACATCCTCAAGTAGCTTGAGTTTGGGGATGGATCAGTTGCCTCAGTTGTGCTACAAGTTTCTTAGAGTCAAGACCTGTGGTTTTCCATCTTTGCACCCTTAGCAACTGACCCCTTACCCAGGGTAGGCCCTTTGGCGGTTTGAATTAAGTAGTTAAACATTCTCTAGGGGGTTATGGAAAGAATGACTCTAGTCCTAAATGTCTCCTGACTCTGGGTGGATCTGTGAATTGGGGAAAAAAACAATGTGGAATTATACAACAGAAGTGACTAAAATGCCCTTGTTGTTTGAATCAGAGTTCCCACTGTTCCTTCTGTACCCTAGTAAAGTCTATGATGGGAAATAAAAAGGCACCTCATATACACAATATTTATGGCAGCTCTTTTGTAGGAAACAAGAATAATAAATAAAGTCAGTGCCTACGGGGAATGTTGCTAAACAGCTAAGTAGTGCAGTGGATAGACTTCATGAGTTCAGATCTGACATTTCTGAGCTGTGTGACCCCAGGCAAGTCACTCTGCCTCAGTTTCCTCAACTGTAAAATGAACTGAAAGAAAAGGCCAGTCACTCCCGTATCTCTGCCAAGAAAACCCCGAATGGGGTCATGGAGAGTCGGACATGACTGAAATAACTGAACAAGAAGTGATAACAGTGATAGAGAAGCATGGGAAGACTTAGGGATTGATGGAGAATGAAGTCCTCAGCAGCCCCCATGGCAATAGTAAATAGAGTGACCTCAGTGATGAAGAACCACAAAACTCTGAAGTCATGGTAACCTCAGCTGGCTGAAAAGAAGAGAAATAAAAAGACCATTTCATACACACTCTTGTAGAGGTGTGGATTGAGTGGGCCAAACTATACATTTGAGGTTAGACACTCTGATTGTGTTTTTGCTGAATTAGTTCTTTAAAAAAAATTATTAATATAAATAATAGCTCCTTGGGAAGAGGCAGGAAAAAAGATCATAGTAAGAAATGATATTGATACCTAAAGAATCCTCCTGAACTATAATGGCTGCAGAGTTTTTTGGGGGGCTACATAAGGCTCAAAAGGTCATCTCGGAGTCAGAGCTGGGAGTGAGTGTTAATCCTAGCAGTTGCCAGAGAAGCTCTTCTTACTTGAGTGTAGACCTATCGAGCCGACTTCGAGAGCATGGGGCAGGGAGGCCAAGTGAGGGGCCTCCCTGGGGCAGCATGGATCTGACCAGTTGTCTTTGGTGACTCCTAGGAGACCTGTGTGGCTGCCTTGGCCAGGGTGGAACGCACCGATTTCCTGTCCCCCATGTGCATTGGAGAAGTGGCTCACGTCAGTGCCGAGATTACTTACACCTCGAAGCACTCGGTGGAAGTGCAGGTCACTGTGATGTCGGAAAATATCCTCACAGGTAAGTTCCCGGATCTCTTGTTCCTAGAGTGTCGGTCCGTGGCAGAGTCCTAGCTGCCACCTTCCCTATGGAATTGGGATGGGAAAGGGCTGCCTAGGAGGGCTATGGGATGAGGGAAGAAGGGAAGTGCTTATTGTCTGTTTCTGATCTCCTGTCCTATTTCTCTGCACTGTAGGGGAGGTAGGTTTGTGTATAGAATTGTGAAACAGAGTTGTTCTCTCCCTTGGAGGTGGTCTATTCTAGGCCCTTTTGGTTACTATTCTGGGTACCAGTAAATCAGACCTGAATTTGAGTTCACTGGGACGAACCTTTTGACTCCGGCTTGATCTGAATACTCTCTTCCTTGGCAGTGGTAACCATGGTAACGCGCTTTCGTCTTCCCACATGGCAACTGCAGGAGGATGTGATGGTTCTTACACATACAGACATTTCTTTTTATAGCTGAGTTTTCAATGATAAAAGACTCTCTCCTCCTCTGTCCACTGTCTCAACCTGCAGGTATTTTTCTTCCCCCTCATCCTTAAAGTAATGATACTGGTTCTCCTCTGGTTCTAGCTTAAAGCACTCTCTGATTGTCTCATTATCACCATGATATTTATTAAATGTCTTCGCCAAATGTTGCTGCTTGCTTGTTCGCTATGTGAGCAAGTTTCAGTTTCCCCTTCCAAATAAGTGCCAGTAAGAATATTCATAAAGCCAAATGTTGGCTCAGTTCTGCAATACATTTTTTTGGTATCTGCTTAGCATGAAGCATTTTGTTACTTTCAGCATAAGCTGAAGATCAGAACAGAGTCTAGAGAATGGAGCTAGATTGCAGTGAATAATTTAGATCAGCAAGGACTGTGGGAAGTCTGCAGGCCTGAGAAGGCAGCTAAGCTGACTCAGTGTGCATGTGTGAGTTCCTGGTCTTCACTAAGATAAGATACTTGAACAGGGGAAGGAGGTTGGCAGATGTGGCCAGAGTGAAGTTATTTGGCAAAAGGTCCATGGAATGAGTGACTGTAGGATTCACCCTGTCCTAGATATAGAGAAATTTATATATATTATAAAGATTATGTATATTACAAATAACATATATTTATATATATTATATGAAGGAATTTTTGTATATTACAGATATTTTATTATAAAGTATGTGTATTTATACATGTATATATAATGTGTGTGTATATATATATGTACACACATATATATTTATCTATAAAGAGAGACACAGAGAGCATAGCTCTCTATATGTAGATATGTAGAACTTTATATAGATATTATAAAGATTATATATATTACAAATATATATTTATATATTATATATGAAGAAATTTTTACTTATTAAAAAGATACTTTATTATATTATAAAATATGTGTATTTAGACTGTATATATGTGTAAATATATACATATATATATATATACGTATTTATATATAAAGAGAGACAGAGCATGGCTCTCTATTTTATATATAGATATATAGAAATTTATATGTATTATAAAGATGTGCATATATTTATATTATATATATGTGTAAATATATGTACACACACACACACACACACACACACACACACACATAGAAAAACATAGAGAAAGACAGAGAGAGCATGGCTCTCTATCTTATATCTATATATCTCCATTAGCCCATGCTGTCTCTCTCTAACTCTGAAGTTATACAATTTAATTCTTCTTAGAAGTTGTTTCTGTCTGAATAATTCTTTGTTTTAGATAATTGAGGGATGTTTTGGGGGAAGGTAGCAAGGATACTTAGCTCTACCCAAATAAATCCCTTTCTCTAAATGGAAATTTATTTTTAGAGGGCATGTTAAGAGAATTAAAGAATGGCTTTAGATATACTTGGTTTTCTAAGGGAAAAAAAAGATGGAAAGAGGTAGAACATACTGGAACCTGATTGTAAACTTAGGTAAATGATTAGGTATATGAATAGATTCATTTAGTAGTCCCCTTGTGTTTTAGGAAAAACAGCTTCCAATCTTGTAGTTCTTTAGACACATCTTATTTGAGTTGTGGGTGTTTTCAGTATCTCCATTTGATAGATGAGTAGAGTGGGCCCCTAGAGCTTCTGTGGCTCACCCTCCTGTTACCCAGCTACCTTCTGTCTAGGCTCAGGCCCCTTCTGTTCTCTATCTTGCGATCTCCATCAGTCAGTTTTCATTGTTATGGTAACTGGAAAACCATTCAGGCTGTTGGATAGAAGGATGTTGAGGTAACCAGAAAGGAGATACGGGGAGACAGAGGCTTAAGGGGAGCTCATTGTCTTAGATGGGGAAAGTGCCCTATTGTCTTAGGAGCCTCCCTTTCTCTGGTGTCTGCTCTGGAAAGAGAGCATTTAGGAAGTCCTTGGACTTGGTGTGCTGTGGATATGATGATGGGATGGCAGAAGGAGCACAGCTTTGTGTCAGTCCTCCTTCAGCCAGCTTAAGCCTGCTCTGCCATTGGCATCTTGACTTTCCAGAGCTACCTTTGCCCGTTTATCCTCAGGGACAGCAGCTAAGGATTTGATGTTAGGACTTAGCAGTTTATTGGGGCTGTTCATCCATGATTCTTTAAATCCTCAGGCAGCTCCAGTTCCATCACCTCTTCCCCATCACTCTCTTTCTCCTTATACTTAAGTTGAACTGAACTTGGCAGTGGAATGAAGAAAATGACATTTTACCAGCTCAGGAGCTTTGTGTTGTTCAGTTTCCATTCAGTTGTGACTCCTCTTAGGGTGTTCTTGGTAAAGGTACTAGGATGGTTGGCCCAGTTGTTTCCATTCAGTTGTGACTCCTCTTAGGGTGTTCTTGGTAAAGGTACTAGGATGGTTGGCCCTTAACTTCTGCAGCTCATTTTACAGAGAGCAGTGACTTGCTCAGGGTCACGCAACTCAGAAGTGTCTGAGGCCAGATTTGAATCTGGGAAGATGAATCTCCCTGACTCCAGGCCTCAGCTCAGAAGCCTGTTAATAGCCCTAAATTGCAAGTATTGTTAATCCTGGTAAACTCCCTCCTGCATTTGATTACTATTTTTCTGCTCCAGGACTGCTATTATCCCTTGAAAAAAAATTTTGAAATTGAGCTGATTTTTTTCTGCCATGAATTATGCTGCCTTGTCCTTATCCCAAACCAGTTCCTTTCTCTCTAAAGCTTTTTCTTCTCCTCCTGCTCACCAGTATATAGTGAATGGGATTCTGGACTTGAAGGACTTGGACTCTGAGCTACTTGGGGAGACTAGCAGGGTGGCCATTAGCCAGTCCTTTACCTGCCGAGACTCCATTTACTCATCTGTAAAGTGGGAATGATGGTGCCTGAAGTGCCCTCTTTGCAGGCTGTTGGGATCAAACACGGGGACACGTGCTCCTGAAAGCCCTGCGTGCAGATGTGGCCGGGGCAGCCAGCATGAACCTCACCCACCCTGGTCAGTGGTTACTGAAGGAGGTTCCTTCTGTCCTTTACTCAGGCTCCCCTTGCACCCCCCTCCAGCCTCCTCCCAGCCTCCCGAGGATGCCTTCAGAGTCTCCTCTCCTGGAGTTTCCCGGGTGCGAGGATCACCCAGGGCTAGAACAGCCTTGTCTCGCCCTTCCGCTATACCACATCCTGAGCCTCCCTGCCTAGTTTCTTTTCACGGGGTTACTCCTTTTCTTCCTTCTCTCTACCCCACCACTTGGCTAAGCCTTCTCTTCCCTCCTTCCCCTTCCTCTCTCCACCTCTCCCCATCCTTACCAAATCCAGATTCCCTTGACCTCTGCCACATTGTGGGCCTACCTCTCTCCTCAATGGTCCTTCTTCACACTGTGGTTCTATCTTTTTAACTGCTCCTTCCTTGTCATCTTACGTCCTAAAAGTGACTTTTCCCCAAGTCTGTACTTGGCCCTTTCCTCTTCCTCTACTCTCTGCTTGGGTAATCTCACTTATTCCTATAACTGTTATCTTTATGTGTGTGTGTGTGTGTATGTATATATATATACACACACACACACACACACACACATAAAGATAACAAATACCTGTTTCTATTTCATAGCTTTTTTCCTTAAGTTTTCGGTATCTTCACTTGCCTCTAGGACATAGCCAATTAGTTGTCCCATTGCTGCTCCAAATGACCTAGATTGAGCTCGTTATTTTTCCCTTAAGTCTGTTCCTATTTCTGACTTCATTATTTCTATTTTTAGCACCACCATTAATTTGCTTTATCGTGTTTGTAACCGTGGACTCTTTGGTATTTTTTAAAGGAAATTTTTTTTTGATGTGCTCTTTTAATATCACTGTCCCTCCCCAGAGAAGGCTCCCTTGTAGCAGAGCACGGGTAAGCAAATGAAACCAATGCATTGGATCTATGGGAAGTGTGTACCTAATTCTGCAGCTCTGTTCTGCCCACTGAAGCGGGGGCAGCATCACTTCTCCCAGCTCTCTATTGGCCTGGCCTGGGCCAGAATTGTGTTCTACATCACTGTGGTCATAGTGCCTGTTGTTTTCCTGGTTCTGCTCACTTCACGCTGCATAATCTCATAGTCTTTTTTCAGTGCCCTGTATTCTTCATATTTATTGTTTCTAAAGGCATGAGAATATTCTGTTCCTTTCTTATACACAATAGTTTTTTTTGGTGATTCCCTGAGTAACAGGCATCCTTTGCTACCACAACATATTTTGCCCTCAATATTTTATTTAGAAGACTTTCCCCTTTGTCCCTGATCCCCCAACTTGGGATATATGCCCTCAATTCCTTAATCTCACCCCACTTAACTAATCCATTGCTAATCTTGTCACAACTTTCTCCACAAAAGCTCTTCCAATTGCTCCCTTCTTTCTATTCCTGTGACTGACCCCTAGCTCATGCCCTCATCATCTTTCCCTTGGGCCGTCCTACTAGTCTTTTGGTTGGGTCTCCTTCCCTCCAGGCTCTGGTCTCTGGACTCCATCTCTGTCCAGCTTCCACAGTGATGTTTCCTAAAGTTTAGGTCTGACCACTTTACCTCTTCACTCCTCTCTACCCATCAGCTCAGTTAACCTCTAGGATCAAATAGCAATGACTCAGTTGGGCATTTAAAGCTTTTTACAACCAGAGACCTTGCATCTTTTTTGTTTTCTTGCACATTATTCCTTTCTGTGCACTCAATTCCAATCAAATTTGCCTCTTTGCTGCTGCTGAGAGATGATGTGCCATCTTGCAACTCCACGCCTTTGCACCAGCTGGATTTCCTGTGCTTTTTTCTCCTCCCCTCTGCCCCCTTAGTATTTCTGTGTCCTTTAGGAATCATTTCACATGCTGCCTTTTCCAGTCCCTCCAGCTCCTTTGCCTTCTCCTCCAAGGTGATTTTGTATTTATTTTGGCTGTACTGATATGTTGTCTCTCTTAATCCAGTGAGAACTTCTTGAAGGGAAGAACTGTGTTTACTTCTTCCTTTCCATCCCTAAACCTTAGCATAAGTGAAGGCTTCTTGCTTGATTCCTGGGTCAGTATTATTATAGCCTTTTCTAATATAATTCTGTTGAGCCATATTCTGTGTAGTTATGTTGAATCATACTCTAAGAACAGTTCATAGCTCCATCAAAAGTACCTTTAGAGCACCTCTTCTCCCCCACCTACCCAATAATTGCAGTTTTCTTTTGTCATATTTGCTAATATGATATGAGAACATCAAAATTGGATCTCTTATTCATAATAGTGACTTGGGGCATTCTTTCATATGATGACATTTCTTTTGAAGACTGCCAGTTCATATCATATATAATTCTACCTTTTTATGTCAAATTAATTATCAGCTTTTGTAGATTACATTTGTGCATGCTTTTTTGTACCTTGTAACCTTCTCCAGGGCTTGAGTGACCTTTGCAGGCCAGCTCACATCCCCATGCTTTTATTAAATGTCTGCTTTGTCCAAGGTAATTAAGAAAATATGATTAAGAAATCAATTGAGCCAGCATGACAGAAATAGAAAATCATACATGTTAGAGAGCATGTGGGAATACTCAGAATTGGTGGAGTTGTGATCTAATCCAACCATTCTGGAGAGCAATTTAGAACTGTGCCCAAAGGATCACCCAGCAATTATTGATCCAATGATATACCACTAGGTTTGTTTCCCAAAGAGATTTTTTTTAAAAAGGGGGAGGAGTACAAAAATATTTAGAGTAGCTCTTTTTGTAGTGACAAAGAATTGGAAATCGATGGCATGCCCATCAAATGGGGAATAAGTTGTGTGATGGAATATTTTTGTGCTGTAAGAAAGACTCATATGAATTGATGCAGAGTGAAGGGAACAGAACTAGGAAAGCAGTAACTTAAGTATTGTACAATAATATTGTATAATGATGAATTGTAATTGACTTAGCTCCTTTCAATAGTACAATGGTCCAAGAAAATTCCAAAGAATTCGGATGAAAAATGATGTCCACATCCAAAGAAAGAACTGAATTCAGATCAAAGCATAATTTTCACTATCTTAATCAGCCAGCCCTTTACCTGCCAAGCCTCCATTTGCTCATCTGTAAAGTGGGAGTGCCTGCTTCATAGGATGTTGGGATCAATTAATATGTATATTTTACATATTTGCACACATATAACCTATATAAAATTGTTTTCAGTCTCAGGGATTGAGGAGGAGAGAGAAATTTTCAACTCAAGAAATTAAAAAAGTTTGTTAAATGAATGAATGAATCTGTAGAAACTTCCCGTTACTCGAATTCAGAATTCTTGTTTGAATTGTGGACAGTGATGTTTTTGTTTATGTTAAATTCAGCCAAAAGCACCAGTACATTTTTGGTGAAGTCTTTTTCTTTATTTAAATTTTATTTTATTACATTCTCTAAATCACTATTGATTAGGGAAATGCAAATTAAGACAACTCTGAGATACTACTACTTACCTCTTAGATTGGTTAAGATGACAAGAAAAGATAATGATAAATGTTGGAAGAGATGTGGGAAAATTGGGACACAAAACATTGTGGTGGAGTTGTGAACTGATTAAACAATTTTGGAGAACAATTTGAAATTATGCTCAAAGGGCTATCAAAAACTGTACATACTCTGATCTAGCAGTATTACTACTGGGCTTAGATCCCAAAGAGATCAAAGGTGGGAAAAGAACCCACAAGTGCAAAAATGTAGTGGCAAGAAACTGGAAACCTAGTGGATACTCATCAGTTGAAGAATGGCTGAATAAGATGTGAATATTATGGGATATTATTTTTCTTTAAGAAATGAGGAGAAGGCTGATTTTAGAAAAGGTTGGAGAGAACTGATGCCGAGTAAAGTGAGTTAGAACCAAGAATACATTGTACACAGCAACAGTAAGATTATGTGATGACCAATTGTGATGGATGTTGCTCTTTTCAGCAATGAGGTCCAGTAGACTTCTTATGATGAAGAGAGCCATCTGGATCCAGAGAGAGGACTAAGGGAACTGAATGTAGATCATAACATAGTGTTTTCACCTTTGTTGTTGTTGTTGTTATTGTTGTTGTTTTTGCTTGCTTGTTTGTTTTTTCTCTCATTTTTTTTTCCTTTTTGATGCAGCATGAAAATTGTGGGAAAATGTATAAAAGAATTGCACATGTTTAACCTATATTGGATTATTGCTGTCTAGGAGTGAAGGGAGGTGGGGAGGAAGGGAGAAAACTATGGAACACAATGTTTTGCAAGGGTGTATTTTGAAAATAAAAAGCTGCTATTAAAAAAATTATTTTATTTTTAACTTATGGAATACAATGCGCATTTCCATAATAGAGTATAATAAAAAAGATGATTGCACATGAAACTGCAATCTATTATGTACAACTTGCTATCCTTTTTAAATAATAATCATGTAAATTTCTTTTTTGTTCCTTTTTTTCTTCCTTCCTCTCCTGCTCCCCACCCTCGATGGCTGCCATAAGATATAAATAATTATAATCATTCTATACAAACTTCTATTCATCAGTGCTTTCTCTGGGTGTAGATAGTGTCCTCTTCATATGTCCTTTATTTTTAATTTGTATATTTACAATAGTCTAAATGACATTCACTTAAAGTCATATTTAAAATAATATTACTGTTACTGTATAAAATTTCTCTTGGTTCTGGCTCATTTTACTTTTGATTATTTTGTATAAGCCTTTACCTTTTTTTTTTATTTAGATCATTGAGAGCTCATATTTGTTATTATAGTTTGGTATTAAATTATGGCATTAAATCAGTTTTGGCTCCATTATTTTCTAAGATATGCCTTTGCAGTCATGAACTAATGCAAGAGCTTTTAATCCTAGAAATATGAAAAACTTGGAGAATGAGTCTTCTCAGGACCCCTATAGTGTTTGCAAGTTATTCCATTAGTTTACCATAGGCTTGGATGTGCTCTAGGTCAGGGCTTCTTAAACGTTTCCCACTCAATACACTTTTTTCTCCTGAGAAATTTTTACATATAGGTTTATAGAATAGATCAACAAATCAAGCATTTACTGATAATGAAACATAATTTTATGATACCCACATTCAGTTATGAGACTCCGTATGGAGTTGTGATCCATTTAAGAATCTGGGATCTCAATGCCCATTTGGTTGGTCCAATCCTGAACTGCTAACTTCTCTTTATTTTGTGGGGACTTAATGAGCCTCTTCTTACATTGGTGGTTGACGGAATTTAAGTTGAACTGGACATTTCAGAAAGGCTGATTATAGGGTGTTCTAAGGGGAAACATTGATGTTTATGAAACCTGGAGCCTTCTGAGTGGCTGGGTCAGAGAATGAATGCCCTTTCACCCCTGGGCCTTGGGATATATGGCAAGGAGGGCAGGTAGGTCTGTCTGCTTGTCAGCAGGCGGGAATCCAAGCCAGGGCCTTTGGGGTAAGAGAGAGTGTAGAAATACCTTAATTAGCCTCCGCAGGATGAGGGGTCTCCCAGGACTGCTTAGAAGCCAGCCCTTGAGGAGGGGGGGCAAACTGCCTGCATATTTGTTTGTAAGTAGCTGCTCGCCTGAGCATCCACAGAAGAAAGAGCATTTGTCCCTAGGGCCTCGTCACTGTTCTATGATTGGCTTTGGTCTGCTGGGGTCAGCACAGGACAGCCAAGCTGGGAAACCAGGGCTGAAGGTGCCTCCCAAGTGGCCCCAGAAAGGAGCTGTTCCATTCCCCTGGAAAAGGTGTAACTTGCCACTGTTTTTCAGGAATCGAAGCACAGGAATTTAATATGCCCAGTAACAGTAATGCCATTCTCAGTAGTGTTTGTTGATTACTCTTGCAGCCATGATTTGGGGGGAAATCAACTAATTTTTTTCCCCTGAGGCAATTGGGGTTAAGTGACTTGCTCAGGGTCACACAGGTAGGAAGTATTAAGTGTCTGAGGGCAGATTTGATGTCACAAAAAGCTGCTACAAACATTTTTTGCCAATGTGGGTCCTTACCCTTCTTTTATGGTTTCCTTGGGATACAGACCCTGTAGTAACAATGCTGGGTCAAAGAGTTTGAAAGCCCTTTGGGTATAGTTCCAAATTGCTCTCCAGAATAGTTGGATCATTTCACAACTCCACCAACAATGTATTAGTGTCCCAGTTTTCCCACATCTCTTCCAGCATTTATCATTTTTTCCTGTCATCTTAGCTAATCTGAGAGGTATTAGGGTGGTACCTCAGAGTCGTTTTAATTTGCATTTTTTTAAGCAATAGTGATCTAGTGTTGGTCACATTAAAAAAAAATTATGTCTCCACCTTAAGTCACTTACCTGTCAGGAGGTATAGGTGATTAACATATTTTGTAAGCCATTTCTCAAATAAGAGCTACCCACTCAGTTTTCCAATTCTTTTCCATAATAAAAAAGTTGCTATAAATAATTTTTGCATATATGTGCATAAGTATGTTTTCCTCTATTTAAAGATCTCTTTAGGATGTAGAACTGGTTGAGAGTAGAACTATCACTGTCAAAGATTATACCCAATTAATGCTTTGGGGGAAGGGGAAGGGAGAGAGACAATTCCAAACTGCTTTCCACACCAATGAGACCAATTTCTAGCTTTACCAACCATGCAGCATCATATCATGTCAGTTTTCCTGCAACCACTCCCAACAGAAGTCGTTTTCCTTTTCCATCATCTTTGCCAGTTGGATGATTGTGAAGTGAAATCTCAGAGTTGTGTTATTGTGTATTTTAAAAAATAGTAGCAATTTGGAAGATTTTTTTCACATCTAAGAAATGCTTATATTTCTTCCTCTGAAAACTGCCCATTTATTCATAGTTTGGCCATTTATTTATTGAGGAATGGCTCTTATTCATATATTTGAATCAAATTCATCAAATATTTTAGATAAGGGATTTTAGATACGATTGTTTTTCCATTTCCCTTTTGATTTTTATTGCATTGTTTTTGCAAAGAACTTGATATCATACTTCATACCTGCACTGTCTGTCTATCACATAGTGGTATGACATGCACATAGTCCCAAGGTGCACTAGATTTGTAGCCACTCTTGGCTTCTACTTTTACTGAATGACCATGGACCACCTCTCTGTTTATATTTAAAATTAGTTTAAACAGTACCTGTCTCTAATATTGTAAGGCTCAAACAAGAAGCTGTATAGAAAGCATTTTTGAAACTTTGAAAAACTAAGCAGAAGTGGTTATGATTACGATCATAGAGGGGCTGTAGACATCTAACCTCACTGCCTATTTTGCAGATGAGAAATTACAGCCAGAGTCACTTCTCCAGTGTCACACATAGGGAGTGAGAAACAGCTCAGTTTCAAATCTTCTGATTCCAGATCTAACCCTTCTTCCACTTTGAAGATGCTAATAGTTGGTAATGAAAATCGTCTTTCTCTCTCTTTCTTTCTTTCTTTCTTTCTTTCTTTCTTTCTTTCTTTCTTTCTTTCTTTCTTTCTTTCTTTCTTTCTTTCTTTCTTTTCTTTCTTTCTTTCTTTCTTTCTTTCTTTCTTTCTTTCTTTTCTTTCTTTCTTTCTTTCTTTCCTTTCCTTCTTCCTTCTTCCTTCCTTCCTTCCTTCTTCCTTCCTTCCTTCCTTCTTCCTTCTTTCCTTCCTTCCTTCTTCTTCTTCTTCCTTTCCTTCTTCCTTCCTTTCTTCTTCTTTTTCTTTCTTTCTTTCTTCTTTGTCTTTCTTTCTCTCTTTTTCTTTCTTCTTTCTTTCTTTCTTTCTTTTCTTTCTTTCTTTTCTTTCCCCTTCTTTCTTTCCTTCCTTTCTTTCCTTCCTTTCTTTCCTTTCCTTTCTTTCCTTCTTTCTTTCCTTCTTTCTTTCTTCTTTCTTTCCTTCCTTCTTTCCTTCCTTCCTTTCTCCTTTCTTTCCTTTTCCTTCTTCTTTCCTTCTTCTTTCTCCTTTCTTCCTTCTTTCCTTCCCTTCCTTCCTTCCTTCCTTCTTCCTTCCTTCCTTCCTTCCTTTCCTTCCTTCCTTCTCTTCTTCCTTCCTTCTTCTTCCTTTCTTCTCCTTCCTTCCTTTCTTCCTTTTCTTCTTCTTCCTTTCTTTCTTTCTTTCTTTCTTTCTTTCTTTTCTTTCTTTCTTTCTTTCTTTCTTTCTTTCTTTCTTCTTTCTTTCTTTCTTTCTTTTTTCTTTCTTTCTTCTTTCTTTCTTTCTTTCTTTCTTTCTTTCTTTCTTTCTTTCTTTCTTTCTTTTTTCTTCTTTCTTTCTTTCTTTCTTTCTTTCTTTCTTTCTTTCTTTCTTTTCCTTTCTTCTTCTTTCTTTCTTTCTTTCTTTTCTTTCTTTCTTTCTTTCTTTTCTTTTCTTTCTTTTCTTTCTTTCTTTCTCCCCTCTGTCTTCCCCCTCTCCCTCTGTCTTTTTCTCTTATCTGTCTTTCAAATCCCAGAAGGCACAGTTCATTGTGACTTCCTACAGATCCTTGTCTGCTCTTTCAGTTAACTGATTTCTTCTGGAGGGCCTATTGAACTTTACCAGCATTTATTGCCTAAGCCAGTTTGAAATATGATTAGAATTTGTATTGTCCTTATTTTGTTTCTTGATGTATATACATCATGCTGTCTTAAGTTTAAAAATGAATTCTTTGCACACAGACACTGTCTTACTTTTATAAAAGTTTTGAAGTGATTTTAAAAAAATACATGCACTGCTATAATTTTTAAATAAAGCATGGAAGCATGTTTTATGTATTTATATTTCCCATTTGAAGCATTATGCTTTATATATTTCTATTCTCCATGTGACTCTGGGACCCCCGGCTGCTTCCCAGTTCTGTTTTGAATCAGCATCTATTCACATTCACAGTCCTGAGCCCCCACCAACGACTCTTTGCATGAGCATAACAGATGGTTCATGAAATCAGAGCAAAAAACTTCTAATTAAAAGAAGATGTAAGTTAAATAACTGCTTTCCAAACAATATCTCTGTCAACTTAGCACAGGAGGAAAAGGGGGGTCACATTACTCTAGGGATGGTGTTAGAAATGAGTGTGTCTAGCCATTTTTGCTAGGTCACTTTCCTTTCAATCTTGGTGACATCTTAAACTTTTAAATCCTTTCTATATCATATACTGACTGGGACCAGTGGGGTATCTATGTGTAATATTCTTATTAATTTGATTGGAATATCCTTTTAAAAAAAAAATGAGGCTAAATTTCAGTTATAGAAACTGTATAATGTTTTTGCATATTTTCTTTGAAAGTGTTTCCTGTCTTTGTATAAAGTTTTTGAAAATAAATATAAAGGGAAGACCCTTGTTGGCCCACGTGCCTCCTATTTATGGAACCATATCTTCTTTCCAGTCAGAATTCATTACAAAACCCTTCAGCATATTCACTGTGAGACAGCTAAGGAGATCTCTACTATTGTGAATGTTTCTTTGTCTATTAAGAGTGTCAGAATCGTGAACTAATGTGGAAGTGATCAAGAGACAACAGAGATGATCCTCATGTAAGATTTTTAAGAATCTCTTCAGAGTTACAGTTGTCTTTGATGTTTTCATTGAGCGACGGAAGAAGTGTAATTACCGTGATGTTCATCGTTTAGTGCATGTGGCTCCCTTTGGCCTAGAAGAGGGCCATTCCCAGTTCTACGGGAACCAGCTTGTCAGGAGTGTTAGCTGAGTCAAAGTAAAGCTTTATTCCCCAAAGCAGGTTGTCAGATTCACTCTCCAGTCAAAAAGTAGTGAAAACAGTGTTCCTTTTTATACGCCTATCCTTTAGTTCTCAGACAGTGATGGTACTTTCTTCAAATCACCCAGTTGGGTTCAGGTTGAGTGGCTGAGGTGCTGGGATGCTAGAACTGGACTGTGAGTTCCGCGGGAGCTCTGGCTGCATGCTTTCCTCCTGGACCGCTTTTTAATTGTGCAGATGAGACTCGGCTTGATGCCGGGGCTGTGGTTAATTCAAGAAATAGATTGAAAAGGCCTGTGATCAGCTTGGTGGAACAGGCTTGAGGTGGTCCTGGAGACCTAGGCACAGAAGGCCCAGGATCTTCTCTATTTCCTTGTTTATTATTATCATTATCACCATTATTATTACTATTATTCCTGTTCTGCTGCATTTGGACCTGTCAGTTAGCAGCTATCTAAAGCAGCCTTGAAAATTTTTCTCCCAGATTGCCAGTCCCCTCTGATTCTGCTACCCTAGGCTATCACTTGGCCTAATCGTGACTCCACTGGCTTAGCAGGCACGTGGCAGCTTGCAGAGCTGTCCTGAAGTCACACAGAGACATACCAGCTGTCCCTTCCCCCTTGGCATCTTGTACCCTGTGGGAGTTTTGCGTATTGTTGACACATCACTCAAAGGCACAGTCTGCTGCCATCTTCCCATCTCTCTCGTCTCTTCAAGAAGTCTGACAATAGAACTGGAGCCTGCAGGAACCCGCCTGCAAATCCAAGTTTTCAGCATGACATTTCCTACTTTCAGGAAGTTCCTGGGGTGGAGGGAATGGAACTCTGATGATAGTGGCTCTAAATAGCTATGATTTTGTGTGTAATTGGTTTAGTGCACCAGTGCTTTTTCCTGCTTTGTAAAAAGGCACTATTCCTTAGTCTGTCATGGCCAGGGGAGGAGGCTGGTCTGAGCGTCCCAAGCCAGCTTCTCTGGCTCTTGGGCATCCATGTCTGTCTGTCTGTCTCTGTGCGGAAGCTGCTCACACCCAGCTACATTAACCAGTCACCAGAAAGCCGCCTGGCATACTCCTCTATTTACAAGGATGTGGGGTCTGGGAAAGGGAGACTGGATCTGTGATGTCATCAGTGTCGGGCTTCTCTAATGCAGATTGGCCCTCCTTTACAACCTGAGACATTCGTTCTTATTCAGCCACATAGTTTGTACGTTTGTTGCCTGTAATTCCAAATGGTGACTACAGATGACCCAGCTGGACTTGCATGGCGTGAATGAGAAGCTGCCGGGTATAGGGGAGAATTCTTAGAGGCCAAGAATTGGCCGGACGTCCACATGGCTAGCCTGGGTCAGAGGCGGAGCGTGAAGCCGGCCCCCTCACCACTACGCTGCATGGCCTCTAGTTATTCCATAGTATGAGTAATATGGAAATCTCTCTTCTTTGAGTCTGAGGGGTGCTTGATGGTTTCCCTTTGGCAGTGTTTAGTCTGGGGGAGGTGGAAGGGGAAGAGAGGGAGAAGAAATGTGGCAAGAGCCATTTTGTGTTTCCACCTTGTGTTCTTCAGCAAGGTGTCTTGAGTAAGAAATGAATCTGTGAAGACAAGAGTCTAGTCTGGGGAAGCCCATGGAGCACACTTAGGGCCTTTGTCTCCCCTCTTCCCCGAAAGGTTTTCCCCAAGAAGGCCTTCTCCAGAGCACATAGCTGCCACCAAGACTGAGCTGCTGCGCTGTGGGGACGTCCTCAGTGGGCTCTTGGGGAATGTTTTCATAATTGAATCCCAGAGTGCAGATACAGCATTGGCCCTAGAGTTGGGAAGCCCGAGAAGACATTTCCTAGTTGGGTGACCCCGGGAAAGGCATTTCCCCTGTTTCTCTCAATTTTGTCTGTTGTAAAATGGGAATAATAGAAGGATTCACCTTCCAGAGCTGTTGTGGGGATCATATATGTAAAGGCACAGGGCCGGACACATAGTAGGTGCTTATAAATGGCCCTTCCCTTCCTCCATGTCATAATTAGCTGCCTGTTCCTTGTGTGCCCCTCCGCAGAGCATTTCTAATCCTCTTCCTCCTTCTTCCCAAGGTGCTAGAAGAGTGACCAATAAGGCAGCGCTCTGGTACGTTCCCCTCTCACTGAAGAATGTGGACAAGGTGCTTGAGGTCCCTCCTTTATCGGTAAGATGTCCTGGGGTTTGTTTCTGTCTTCAAGGAACTAAGTTCCCTAGGCCCAGACCAGCTGGGGGCAGCTGGGGGCAGCTGGGGGGGGGGGCGGGCCCGGTGCCCCTGTGAGCCTGGTCCCTGAGGACCAGCAGGGCCTGCCGTGATGGTGGGGCCGCCTGGCCTTTGTTTGATGCGGCTGGGTCTCTGTGGGAGGGGCCTAGAGGGGTAAGCACTGGTGTGGGCTCCTTGAACCCAGGGCCTGGCCCCCCTCCCCCTGTACTGGGAGAGTGACATTGGGCAAGTGACTTCACCTTCACCTCTGAAGCCCAGGCCCCCCTGGGTGAGCTTGTATCTGCTTCCTCACCTTGGCATCCTCTGGCGCTTGTCTCACCCCCAAGTTTGTGGGTAACTCCCCAGCCCCCGGCATGCTGCTGCTCATTTGGTGACACAGATGGACATTTTTCTTCTCTTGCTCCACATCATTCTGCTCTGTCATTCTGGGGGTGCATGGTCAAGAGGGCGGGGGCCCTGGGCCCCACTGAGACATGGGGGGGGCACAGGCCAGCTTGCATTCCTCCTGGGACCTGAGCCCAGCTGCTGAGACAACCCCTTTGGCTCCTGAGAACAGCCAGCAGGACTTCCCTCTCCCTGGAAAGGCCAGGGCGATTGCACAGCCGCTCTGTGATCTCCCTTTCAGCTCCGGGGAAATGAGTCGGGAACAGTGCTCCGAGCCTCAGACATGAATCTGCAAGGAGAGAGAGGAGAGAGCCGCAGCAGGACTTGAGGGATCTGGAGGGACTTTGAGGCTCTGCCTCCTTGTGTGCCTTTGGGCAGTCAGAAAGCCCCTCTCCCCACTTTGTCCCTCTTGATTAGCTCACAGAGATGTGGGGGGGGGGGGCATCCATGTAGTCCAGGTCAGCTACAGGTTGGTTACTGGCACTCTTTCCCGGGCCCTCTCCAGAGGGTCATAGCAGTGGGATATGGATTGTGTGCTCTGAAAGCTGTTTCCAGAATGGGGAGCAGTCCTTGCCTTGTGTTTCCATTGGAGCTGATCTCTCTTGATTTTTTGTTATAGGGGTATCGAGAGGGTCTACATTTAGAAATCTTCATGATATTAAAAAGTCTCAGTGAGATTTTCAAAAAACTAAACAATTTTGCCGTCCATGGGAGTTAAGTAAATGAACAGAGATGATTGTTTTCTACCTTTTAAGTGTGTCTATGCTTGACAATAGGGGTTCAAATGTTGTCTCCTTAACTATTGACTCTGTAGTTTTAACTCTTTGGTGGTTCAGGAAACTAATACAAAAATTTATAAGCAAGTGATTATGATTACTGTGCTTTGGCAGGGAGTTTCTAAAAGACTGGCAGTTCCCTAGAATGGTCTGAATCAATGTGAAACAACTTTTGAATACTTTTTCCTGGCTTCTTTCTTGCCCCTTATATGAAATCAATCGTACGGGGTGATACAAGTACTTATTTAACTGCCATTTGTTTGTCAAAGACTTAAAAACATAGAAATTCCTTTTATCCCCTCACTTAGCCTTCGTGATTTCATATTTAAAGCTGAAAGGGACCTTCGCAAGATCTAGTCTAGTCTCCTCATTTGCAAGAAGTTTGAGGCCCAGAGCTGTAGCTTTTACCCCATGTCCCATGCTCAATCCCCAGTGGCAGAAATGAGATTCCGCCCCAGATGGATGTCCCCACCTTATGGAGCCAAAGAGGGGCTCCTTCAGGGATGGTGGGGAAGGTGGGGATGTGGGCGGGCCCTTGGATTGGCCCATTTTCTGAAGAGCATGGCACAGAGCCAGCGCTCTTAAGAGGATGTGGCAGACCACGATTCCATCCTCCTCCTTCCTACCTTCTTCCAGTAATTAGCATTCTTCCTCCTACTGCACAGAAGAGCAAACGGGAGCTTTTTTACCCGTATTGTTTAGTTGGGCTTGATAAGACATAAATATCAACTTTGCCCTTTTTAGAGGAGTGTATTTTAAACCATGCCTCTGATTGTAAGTGGGGAAGCTCCAGATGGAAAAGAAGATTTAGATCTGGAAGCTTATTCTTATGTTACTATTTATTGAACTCCCCCACACCTGCCAAGGCTTGGATAGAACCTACAGGTGCATTTGAAACATGCCATTTTAAAATAGGCAAGTACCTGAATTGGCCAATATTCTGAGGAGGCAACAAGAGGGATTGTTCCTTTGGCTTTAGATGTGATCGATCCTCAGGACTGCATCCTAAATTAGAGCCAAGTGTGTCTCTTATTTGTTGAAAAATGTGAATTTGTGAAGGCTACTGAGCCCTTTTCAGGGCTGTCCATTCACCTTTGGGGTCCATACTGAGCCAGTTCTCACCTGTGGCTCCAAGGAGCTGGACCATGTACAGAGGCTACAACCCAGGAAGCCAGTCTCAACTGGGCTAAATGATGTTGAGAGTAACGAGACCTCAAATCTGTCAGTCACTCCACGTGTTGAAAACTTGCCCTCGTGGAATGGGCAGAAGAAAAAGTTTGTTCCAGCAGCCGTGGAAGGGGGCAAGCTCTGAGGAGCAGTTAGAGCTGCTCCAAGTCACCAAGGTCACCTGCTGCATCCCGGCCACCGCCGGTTGTCTTGATGGTTGTCCTGCTGCTGGGTTTGGATGCCTCTGGCAGAAAGGGGCAACTAACTCTGCTTTGCTTAAAATCCAATTCATGCAGCGGTCAAGACAGCACCCTGTGATGTTAGTTGTCCTCTTGGAAAATGGAGGACAAAAACCAAACATTGATTCAATACCCACTGTGTACCAGGCACTGTGCTAAGTAGCGGGGATACAAAAAAAGGCTAAAAAAAAAGATAATCACTTTTCTTATGGAGCTTCACAATCACATGGAGAACACAAAAACAACTTGTGTAGAATAAGTTGGAAATAATCAGAGAGGGAAGCACTAGGCTTAAGGGGGTTTGGCAGTGCTTCCTGTAGGAGGTGGGATTTTAGCTCGGCCTTGAAGGAAGGCAGCAAGGTCCAGGAGGCAGTGATGAAGAGGGAGAACATTCCACTATGGAGGCGAGTCAGAGAATAATGAACTCTTAGAATATGGAAGGTGGGATGTAAGGTATAGGAAGAGTGGAAAGAGAGGACTTTGAATGTCAGACAGGATTTTATATTTGATCATTTAGAATTACTTTTTTTAATATTCTGAGGGGGAATTTGAGGTTATGGCAGTTGCCATTTAAGATGAACTCGCTGAATTATTTTATCTCAAATCTACTTAGTTTGCCCCTAATCATAGTTAATGTGGCTTGGCAACTCAATAGTTAAAATATTTATTCTTTTGATTTGCCCTATAATTTTCTCTCTCTCTCTCTCTCTCTCTCTCTCTCTCTCTCTCTCTCTCTTTCTTTTCTTTCTTTTTTTTTTTTTTTCCTGAGGCTGGGGTTAAGTGACTTGCCCAGGGTCACACAGCAAGGAAGTGTTAAGTGTCTGAGGCCAGATTTGAACTCTGGTCCTCCTGAATTCAAGGCTGGTCCTCTATCCACTGAGCCACCTAGCTGCCCTCTGCCCTATAATTTTCAAAACACATTAAAGAACTTTATGCCCTGGGCCCTTCTTTGCATTGAGGTATAAAAAATTAGTCTAAGAAATCTTTCCATAAGCAGCATGGTCTACCAGAGAGAAGATTGGACTCATTTGAGTCAGGAAGACTTTACTTTAAATTCTGCTTTTGGGTCTTAACTGCATTTGTGACTCTTTTCTGAGCCTAAGGTTCCTTATTTATAAAATGGAGATAAAAGAACCTTCCTCAAAGGGTTGTTGGGGAGCATCTGTTTATTGTGTTTTGCGAACCTTCAAGTGCTATCTGAATATCAGCTGTTATTCTTGTGTTACTGTAGAAAGCAGAAACAAGATTTCTTTTCTCATCCCTTCCCTAAAGCACCCTGGCTTTTTTCTTTTCCTAAACAAACATTTCCAGAGAAGCTTTCCGTTTAGTCATCAGTTTTCCTAGATGGACACAGCACAATTTCTCTTCTCACAGCAGAACCCTTTTGACTGTGGAACATTTTTCAAACCATTTGATTTATGGAGGAAAAGTTTTAGTTGTTCATTGTAACTTAAAACACTCACTTTTGTGACTGTTCTCCTTTCGAGCCCCTCAGCTTCTGTCTCATTCTTCTTTAGTGTTCTCAAACCCAAGATAATGGATAATTAACCACAAATTGGTGCTCAGTCACTGTAAAAACAACTCCCCTCCCCAAAAACAAAAGGCCTTAGGAGAACTCACTATCAGTGGGAAAATTGAGGTTGCAGGCTTTTGAGTCAGACTCTAAAAAGCCCCCTGGAATGAGTCTCCCTTGATAGAAGACTATTGGGGAAGGTTGGGGCTGTAGAACTCAGCCAAGCATCCCAGTCTTCAGAGTAATCCTGGTTTATGGAGGGGTTATGAGGTACAGCTGCAACACAGGCAGAATTGTGTGGGAAAGGAAGTGTAAGGTTCAGAGAGACAACAGTTGGCTGAAGGAGGGAAATCTTGAGCTTTGAGGGGGGAGTGTGGAAATGAAGGCTAGCAAATTGTTTTTCGGCCTGGGATCCTACAGTAGAAATGGGATCTCCCACCAATGTAACATTTTATTTTGATGACAGAATGGACGGTCTGCTTAGAACGATAATGGGGCTTCTTCCTTCTCTCCCTGCCTTTATTCCAACCTTTTTTTGGTAATGATTCTTGATGTAACTGCTGCCATTTTTCTATAATGCTGATGGTTTCTTCCACTTTTGTAAGAGTTTGCCTTTGTCTCATAAACTGGGAAGAGCAACATTCATTTAAGTGCAGCAGTTTCATCTGTGACAAAATTAAGACATTTAGAAGGGGGAAAATGGAAGTCCCAAAGAGAAAAAGATTTGGAGTTAGAACAGTGAGACTGACATGTAGTCGGATGCCTGTGACTTGGGAATGATGGGGAGCTTCTCGGAGGAGGTAGAATTTGAAATGCCACAGAGAGAGGAGGGACATGGCTTTCCAGCATGGCCAACGAAGGTTCAGCGGCAGACGTGCTGGAGAATGCATTGTAAACGGGATTATATATTTGCTGAACTTCAGCATTAGTAGCTGAACTACTGTACTCTCAAGACCCAATTTTAATGTGAAAATGTTATTCTCCGTGGATTTTAACTTCTTGGTTCAGAACTCCTGGGTGACTCATTAGGAATCATCTTAACTGCCGCCCCCCCTCCCCCACCTTCCTCCCCATGTGGAAAGTTCCCCTGGTGAGTCTGACCAGCAGCTCTGAGCAGCTGAGGGGTTTTGTGGCCTTTTCCAGGCCTAGGCCCCCAAAAGAGGCACCTTGAAGCCAGGCAGAATGTGACTTTTGTGTCTTGTGGTCTTCCTCAGTACACTCGAAAAGAACAAGAGGAGGAGGGCAGGAAGAGATATGAAGCTCAAAAGCTGGAACGTATGGAAACCAAGTGGAAGAACGGGGATGTGATGCAGCCTTCTATTAACCCAGGTAACAGCCAGCAGCTTGTTGCAGTAATTACTTTAGTGCTGCTAATCTGGTTATTTATAGAAATAGTAATTTATTAAGTTAATTGTCTTGGGTATTTATGTTGCCTCACTGCCTTCACAGAAAAGGGCCAAGCTGCCTGCTCCAGGGCTAAGAAGGAGCCCCTTGGGTGTGATGCCATCTGCACCCTCTTACACCTCTAAAGGTGTTGAATGAAGACCTGGAACCTGTCTTCCACTCCCTCCCCCAGCAGCTCAATAAAAGAGTGTGAACTTACGCTCTCACAGCAAGGATTCAATGAGGGATTGCCAGGGCCAGGCCTTGGAGGAGTTGAGTTGTCAGCAGCTATCCAGTGCTTACCAGGGGTACAGCATTGAATTATGGGGCATTGTGCTGAGAGTTTACAAAACCTTAGAAAACAGTTTATAAGGATCTGATCATAAGAAAATTATTGCACATTCCCTGTTTCTTAATTCAGAGAGTTTGGGTCCTTTTCCTTTTATTGCCCCTCCTTCCCAGTTTTTCTTTGCTCGTTATCTTTATCGGCCAGCCCCAAATTTACAAACAAATGAACCAGCAGCAGGACTTTTGTGTTTCCTCTATAAATCCCTTCTGTTTTGTACATAGTAACTGCTTCTGTTCCATAAATGGTTCTTCTTCACCTGTTACACATATTTCTTTTCACTGTTTCATTCTTTGTGTACAGGTGTGGCCTTGGAAAGCAAATCTAGTGTACCCAAATCCAGGTGTATAGAGTAGATTGATTAGGGATGGTTATTCACGTTACAGAAGGCCTCGTCATTTTGGGAAAGGATGTGTATTTCAAGTTTCTTTTACATCTTTGGCTTTTGAGGAATCGTCTATTAAAAAAACAACACCACAAAACCAAGATTAGCTAAGTAGAATTGGAACTCGTCTGCTTCCTTGCCCAAATTTTTACTTGTGTGGATTTCTCTGTGTTGGGTAAGACAGGTGTTCTCCAGATTTCCTGGTCCGAAACTAATATGGTTGGCCCACAAACTATGGCTGACTCAGTCCTGTTCCCACTTAGCAAGTTTAGAAAACAACCTTTGGCCCATAGTAATTGAAAGTGCCTGTTGATGCCAGTGAGCTGGTGGGTATTTTTCCCCATTAGATCTACGAAGATCATTCATTAGAGGAAGAGTGATGTAGTCATTAAGGAGGCTCACACACTTGGGCTCAGCTCACCTCTTGTTCCTGCTTATTATCACAGATCTCTCAAGTGGCAATTCTCTTAAGTTCAGAGGAGTCACAATTTACACTGAATTGCCACTTCTCACGGGGAGTTCTCTGTACCAGTCATGTCACAGATCTGGTCCTTGGCATTTCTGAGTAGATATTGATTCTTATCAGGAACAAAAGTATAAATCTTGTCATATGATGAACAATGCTATAGAGCCACACGTTGAAGCATTTACTTGGTTATGACAGTGTTAATTATTCTGGGGAGCCAAATTTGTTCATGATATCAATCTGTTTTCGTTCATATTTTTATTACATTTTCCCATACTCTAGAATTTTTCCAGTGAGATCTGATTGTAAATAGGGTGCTCTAGATTTTCTTTTAAATTAACAAGCACTTATTTTCTGTCCCTCCCTCCTCCCCCCATTAAGAAAACATTCCTGTAACCCATATGCCTAGTCAAGAAAAAACAAATTCCCACTTCAGCCATGTCCAGAAATATGTGCAGGAGATTCTCCTCTGTTGTACTCTGCTTTGTCACTTAGAGATGGCATTTTATTTTTTGAGATACTTAGATGGATTTTCTGAAAATTTTTTTACCTTTCCGTGATCTATTGGAATCCATCTTTCAAATATTTTTCTTAAGGAAATCCCTTTTTTTTTTTTTTTTTTTTTTTTTTTTTCCTATTTCTCTTGCTACCACTTATCAGGGTTTCTTGATTTTTTTTTTTCCCCCAAGAAGGATGAGGTTGGAGAGGACCCAACAAGCTGGGTAATAATCACCTGTAATTGGGTCTCCAGAGACATAGCCTTAAGGGCCACCATCTGACTAGCATAAGTCAGAAACCTTTGTTTCTTGGCATAGTTGAATGTCTTAATTGATGCAGAATTATGGGTCGGCCTCGATGAGAGGAAATTAGAGAGTAAAGAGAAAGTATGTGCTGAATGTCTTGAAAGACACTAGTGAAGCTTTAAGGTGAATTAGACAATCTTAATAGAAATGAATGTTTTTTGGGGGTGGTAAAGATATAAAAAGCATTAATTGCCTTTCGTGCAGCATATTTGATTGAACATGTCAGGGCACCAAAAGGATTAAAATCACCAGAAGGGTGATAATCTTTACCCTCAAAGATCTCTTTATGCTTGAAGATTGAAATTTTATCTCTGTGTATACTTCCTCCATTGATACAGATTGCCATCTGTTTATAATTTAGCATCAAACTTTTAAGAACCACTAGAGAGTCTAAAAATCATTCTTCAGCCTGTGACTTTGGTAACAAGCCTCTCCCAACTTAGCATGGTCCCTGGACCTCTGATCAGTCCATATCCACGTCTGTCCTCCAAGTGTCAGAAAGTCCTGTAAGTCCCTTCAAATTTTGAGGACAGAGGACAGTGTCAGATATTTGTAGCAAAGTTACCTTTCTTAGCAGCATGTCACAAGGGATAAACTAGTCTTTGAGGCCTCTTTACAGACAGCCTGAAAGGTCTGTAACAATTGACAGGATTTCTTCTCCATTCCATCTCAATCACAAGGGAAAAAAGTTACCTTGAGAATTTGGAGAAATCTCAGGCTTTTCGGCTACAAATGAGAGCTCTATTAAAGCTTTGAGATGATTTGATTAAGTGGTAGTTTTGAGCATTTTGGGTTCCCATAAAGTCAAATACTCTGTGGGCAAATAGGATGAAAAATGAATTCGTTTTTATTACAGAGGCTTTTTAAATTAAAATGTGTGTGATAAAGTGCTGGCGTGATGATTGTTTCATCCACTGTTCTGATTTGCCCCTGCCGCTTTTGTGGTGCTCATGGGAAGTCATTACCAGCTAGTGTGTGTTAGAGATTAGGTTTCTGGGGGCTTTTAGTCTGTCCCCATGCCCCACTAACCCATTAGTGCCCATCTTCTTGGTTAACTAGCTTGGAGGAGAAGGCCTGGATTAATCTGCCCGCCTCATTGCCAGGGCTTATCCTGGGAGGTGGGAGTTCTTTCTGAAACCTTCCTAATTGAATTCTAGCACTTAACTTTAGTGGAGGCGTCATTAGTGTAACTGCCTTTCATGTGCTGGAGAACAGTTCTGAGTTAGCCTTTGCATTTTGAACCTCTTCTATTGACTCTTTTCCTTGCTCTCCTCATTACCCAGCTTAATTCTCCTTCTCCTAGATGGGGTTCGTGTGCTCTGTGCTGCTTTAGGAGCAGTGACTCCAAAGCTCAGGCACACTCAGGACAAGATCTGGTCCTTTAGCCAGACTGGAATAGAATGAGGACAGAGGACCCGGGTTCAGATTTGACCCCTGACTCATTAGCTATGTGATAATTGACTTTAGGCAAGTTGGGAACCTGTTTTAGCTATAATTTAATTCTCTTGGTTTCCTCTAGAAGTAGAAAACTGAATCAAGTTTCTCTACTTAGCCTTTCTCAGTTTTCACGTGGTTAATGGAGCCAAGGAATGGTAACTATAAAAAGGGATCAGCTCTGCTCCCCTGGGAAAGCCCATTGTCAGACACTGTTTTTTTTTCATTTTAAAATTTGGGAGTCTCTAAATAGAACAGTTGATAAATTATAGAAAGAAACTGAAATAAAAAGCCATAATTTGGCTTAAACCTTAATTAATCCTTTTCAAAAGAGCAATGGTGACCCATCTGATTGGTATGGGAAGAGCATTTCAGGTTACCTCCATTTAAGTTAAATGAAACAAGGCTTTACAGTTTAGAAATCTCAGCTGAGTCCATTTTCAAATTAAATAGTTCATAATATTTTGTGTGGGTGTCAAGATGTTGCTCTCTTGGTTGATCAAACACTTGTTCCAATGAGCTGGAGCAGTAGATCTGGAGAACGTGGCACTGCAAAGTGAGCGTTCTTCCAGGGTTGTTTGAACAGAGAACAGAGCAGATGGTAGCGTTTGTTGGTCTCAATGCCTTTTCTGTTTTCTACCCGCCTGCTTCGCAGATAGGCAGACTAAAGGTAAGCGGCCTCTTGGAGAGGTCTCGATGTCGTGATGTGATGGTGTTTGTCTGTCTGTCTGTGTAAGAGAGATCCCATCAGTCATTGCTCATGTCTACTTGGTGTTCCCAGGCTAACTCTCTAAAGGCTCAGGGACAGGTGATAGCATGACCCTCGGGTGTACAGACCGCTGTTAAAAGCAGAGTCATCAGGCCTGAGGTTAGATGGGAGGAGCAATGCATTAAACCACTCTCCGTCGATCAGTGATGAGACCACTCACGAAGTGCAGCCTGGACCAGACCCGCCAGGCTCTTAAGGTGTAGCATTACCCAGAGACCTCCTCTCTGCAAAGGCTTAAGCACACACATAGGCAGTATTTTTAACTTCCCTTAAATTTTAATCCTGAGAATCCTTTAAAGCTTTGAAGTTTGAAAATAAATGTGAATAAACATGAGGACTTTTTCCTCCCATTGTCCACATGGTGCATTAAATCTGCTTAATGAGTTTGGCAAGACCCTTTCACAGCGTCAGAATTACTGGGAGGGCCATATAACATGAAGCCTTGCTGGTTACACCAGATTGCTCGTTTGTCTCCATCGTCTTCTGGATAAATTGAAACCTGGGCTCCTTGCAGGATCCATTTCAAGCAGTCCTGCTTTCTTGCATCTAAACACCTAAGCACTGTCAGTCAAGTTCCAGGATGCATTTTTTAAAAAATTGCATGGTTGATAGTTGTCACAGCCAGTTAGCTCATTGCCTCTGCAGTTAGTAGTGGTGAACTCCACTGTACTGATTAACTCCCCAATCTAAGAACTCCCACAATAAGGATTCCTGAGGACTAGATTAGTTTTATCTGAGTACTTTCTGTCCCTTGCATCTCATTAACCCCATTTAGGGCTTTAAGGCATTTGCTCTGCTCCGGGAGAGTTAAATATTCTGGAATCAACTGTTCGGAGCAAAAATGACCTGATAGAAGAAGATATTCTGGGGTTACTATGGACCCCACATCAGTCCAATCAGGAAAACGGGATCAAGGAGAAGTCCCACATCTCTTAACCAGTGTGTGCTGCTAAGGCGGTCACGGCACTAGGGCTTGGATGGTCTCAGTATTGCCAAAAAGCCCAACATTAGTCTTATTACCAACTCTCTGGTATCTCATTTCTCCCTTGGTATCACTGCAGTCCTCCTAGGGGGTTGGAGGGGCCCACTTACTGGCTGTCATCATTGCCCTCCTTGTGTGGTACAACGAGCAGGGACGTCTCTGCCTCCCCTCATTTTCTATATTTCACTGCCAGGAGTTTTCACCCATTCATCAAAAACCCCAGAGCCTGTTTTGAAACAAGAAATTTCTGGAGTAACTGCAGAATACCTGCCTTTTTCAATGACACTTTTTTTAAGGTTCAAGCTCAGCATACAGGGGGGGGGGGGGGGGGGGGGGAGGTTTCTAGTCATTTGGTTTAAGGAACTCAGCAAAAAGAGCTTGGAGCAGATAAACTGTGAACTAATCTTGGATCTTATGTTTTCATTTCAGAACCATACACTGTCAGCTACAGCCAGTCCACCTTGATCCACCTGGTGGGACCATCTGATTGTACTCTACACGGTTTTGTGCATGGAGGTATGGAAATGGCGGCGGCTGCTGTTTTCCCATTCTATTGTTTTTTGGTCATATCCCTCAGGAAACTGTACTGCAGTGTGACCCAATTTAGGCTCTTGTGTGTTTAATGAAGTATAAATTTAAACTTTTAAGAGGTTGCATAATAAATGACTGAAATGCCTTTGGTTTCTGTCCGTAAAAATTGGAAATTAAAGGCAGATGGACAAATACAGCATCACAATGTACCTTTAAATGCCCTTTATTGATTTGGCTGCACATAGTTTCTTGTTTTCTTTTGATCGGGGCAAGGTATCAATCGCCGATTTTGTGAGAGAGACATTTAAGCTGAAAAGTGGGACAGCTCATTGAAATAGATGAAACTCCCCAAACTTGCTTGCTGGGACTGAGCAAGCAAGTGTAGACGGTGAAAATTAACCCCTCAGAGAGGTTCGAGGATTGGTCCTGCTGATCACTAGCTGTGTGGTGTTGTGTGATGAGGTTTTGGCGTCTCATTTCTCCCTTGGTATCACTGCAGTCCTCCTAGGGGGTTGGAGGGCCCACTCACCGGCTGCCACCATTGCCCTCCTTGTGTGGTGCAGTGAGCAGGGATGTCCGTGTTTGGGCCTCTACGTGATGAGAGCGAGTGGAACCGCCTGACGCTGAATTGCCAAGACGATGGACTCTTGAGCCTTTTGGAATGCAGATCCCTGATGAGCCATGCGCCTTCATTGTGGCTGTGTTTCTGAAATTTAAATGGAAACTTCCATGCTAGAGTAAGTCTCTTATTGCACCTATTTGGAAGTTTCCACCTCAACGTAGCCTTTCTTTCATTGCTTCCTTTGATCCAAAGGCCATTCTGGCCTCCAGGCTGCCTAGTGTTGGAGAGGCTGCTGGGGTATTCAGGGACTAAAAGGATTAAAAGGCCCTTTCAGGTTTCAACCAGGTATAGAACTCTTTCAGAATTTTCCATAGAAATCTAAGAGCATGATCTGTGATGCATTCACTGAGTCTCCATGTCTACAAGCACATTTTGCCCATGTTTGTTTAGGAAGTATTTGTATAGCAGCTTCATATAATACATCATTTGCCGCTATTTTCCTGGAGGTTTTGTGCCTGCAATTTTTGAAAACGTGTCCAATAATTTTTACCAAACCCAATCATCTGCTCTTGGTATCCAGGCTCTCACCAGGAGCTGGTGGATGAAATGAACACCATATTGAAAATAATTGAAAGCTGTAATTTTCTCGTATTTTCCTATAAAGAGCTGTCAACAAATACAGGATCTGAAATAATTTGTATCAAGACTTTTACAGAGCTATAATTCACTAGCTTCCATTTGCAGGAAAAAAAAAATCAAGTGAAATGGTTCTTAATTTAGTCTTTATTCATAAATTCTGTGCTGTTTACCTTTGCTTCAAAAACTCCTGCCCACAGTCTGTGAATTTGACAGATTGCTTGTCCCCTATCTCGAGAGACTTGTTTATGTCGAACCTGGAGGGTGGCTGACAAGGGCTGGCAGAGATGTGGTGCCAGGGCTGAGTCTGTGCGGTTGGAAATCATAGAGTCTCATGAGCAAAACAAAGAGAGGTTTAGGAGCCTTTTCTTGGATCTGAATCCAGTCTAGCCTAGTTCGGGCTGAGAGATACAAAAGACAATTCACATGGGAATCCCAGGATAAGTTTCAGAAAATTGTTCCAAGGAACTTTTGGGAGGATGGAGGGAGAACTCAGTCCCCACTAGTGCCCCATACTCCCCAGACTCCTGGCTCTCAGTTTTTAGTGCCTGCCCCTGTGTGGCCACATGATTCTGGTCCACAAGCTGTCTGAGGTTCTTGGCAGAGAAGGCTGCTTTTCCTCCTCTCTTGCATCATTCTGGGTTGAGTCTGAGAGTTGGCTATTGGGGAACATCTCTAAATGATCGTGTCCATGCAGCGGCCATGTTGTTTCATTATTAACTCACTTGGACTGGCTTTCCTTCCTTTGGTTCTTAGCTTCAGTGGTCCACCAGGGTGGGCTCTGGACACCAGTGACAGATTGCAGCCTCTGGGAGAGTATCCTTGGGGCTTCAGTGGCTCACTGGGGAGATGGGGATAACGGACAAAGCTACTGTTATCATGGGCTTTGAGATCCCAGGATCCCCTTCCACGCCTGGAAACCACAGGAAGGGGCCCTGATGCCTTTTATCTCAGTTTTTATATTTGCCTTAAAAGAGGCCAAGTCTTTCCTGAGCATCAGTTTTTTTCTGTGTATGATGGGGGGGACTTCAGTCCAAGACTGAAGAAGTGACTAGTTGTGGAGGCTGGCCTGCCTTCCCTGAAGTGTTTCCCTTCCTCCTGCTTGCTGGTAAGAAGCTTTACGACTCCCCGTCTCTGCTGAGACTAATTTTCATTTGGCAACAAAGAGCTGCTCTCCCCATTTTAGTAAGCACGTGGCCCTTGGTGTGCTGGGTTCCTGCTGGTACCCCAACATCAGGGGAGAGCAGCTCTGGAAAGGCAATCTGAGTCACTCGCTCTGCTCTGTTGGTGGTAAGAGCACCAGCCAAAACATTGGAAATTGGAAACACTTGCTGGCTCACTGAGTCCTGGAGAGAATGCCGAGGACATGGGCTCGGGCCCTCCCTTTGGGGGAGCTGGGGGCCCCTCTTGTTGCTGCATCAGGGCTTCACTAATCTGGGGATGGGGAGGAGGAGTCTGACGTAGACTCTCCATCTTGGAGCCGACAGATCCTGCTCTAATGACAGTGGAAACATCTGGTATCGGAAAAACTTTCAGTGGGAGCCAGAAATACTAGCACCCCAGGAGAAATGGCTTCCTCCCTGTGCCAGTATCTCTGTTATCCTCCGGGGAGGAGAGAGCTTAAGTAAGCAAACTTTGTGCTGCCAGGGGTCAGTGGGTGGGGTTGAGAATTTGGTTGCTATAGTTCCCCTTTATTATCGAGCTGTTATCTGCTTTTCATTCTGAAAAAACAGTATTACAAAAAAAAAAAACCCACACCCCCAAATCTTGAGATATTAATTTAAATGCCTATAGAAGGTTTGATGTAGAAAAAGGGGAGCAGTCTGGGTCTCCAGGCCTGTAACCAGTTTGGGATTGTATTGTCTGCCCAGCACTCTCCTCTGGTCAGATGCTTATTTTGAAGTCTCTGGGGGGGGGGATGGAGGTGGGGATCTATGCTTTTTTCCTCTTTCATTTAAGCAACTGAGTGAAGTTTCTCTGGACTTCCGTTTACACTTAGTGGGCAGGGAAGCCTGTGCTGTACACCCCTGGAAGGAAATGTTTAGAATTTTCTGATTCTTTTGACATACCCACAAAGCCAGAAGATTGAAATGGCGGTGGGGGTCCATGGTGGAGGATAGGAAGAGAAGAAGTATGGGGCACTAAAGGGGCACAAGTTTCCCTCCATCCTCCTCCTAGTTCCTTGGAGAAGTTTTCTGAAACCATTATCCTGGGATTCCCGAGTGGATTCCCATGTGGATCTGCCTTTTCTACCTCCCACCCTGAGATGGGCTCAATTGGATTCAGGTCCCCAAACTTCCTCATTGGAACCTATGGACTTTATGATTTCCTATCACACAGGCTCTGCCCTGGCACCATATCTGTGCGGGTTTTGTCTGCCACCCTCCAAGTTAGGCATAAACAAGGCTTCGAGGATCAGGGGCCTTCAACAGGAATGGGAATAAGGGATACTTTAATTTGCTTTTATTGCTCGGTTGTCAGCCTCTTAGAATTGATTTTCCTGAAAAGTAATTCTGTTTCACCCCAAAATTCAGCAAGATAACGTTTCAGAGATATATCTCCTTCCTACTCAGGAATGATGATTGGGAAAAGAAATTTGAGTTCCCCAGACCCACTTTGGAGATGTTTCTTGTTTATCTTAAATGGATCCTGGAGGATCCCCTGGCAAGTGGGATGTATATGGTATAATGCAGGAGTTCTCAAACAATGGCCTGGGGGCCAGATGCAGTCGCTGAGGACATTTATGCACCCGCCGGGTTATGGCAAATGGGCTGAGGGGCGGAGACAAAGTGTTTTTGTTTTTACTATAGTCCGGCCCTCCAATGGTCTGAGGGACAGGGGACTGGCCCCCTATTTAAAAAGTTTGAGGACCACTGGTATAATGTATTCTGGGAGATGCATATGATGGTGCATTCTGGGAAAGGCTTTTGGCAGGCATTTGGATGGGGGGGGGGGGTTGGACTGGCTACTGAAGGATTGGCTATGCCCTAAAGTGTTGGCAGATTTCACAATTTGAATTATAAGAAATCTGGTAAGTTGCTTAAACAGATGTATTCACAGTAACAAGCTGTGTAAAGCATCTGTAGGGAATTGTGGGATTGAGTCTGTTTACCAGGGTGGTCTTTGCTTGGGGTTCTTGGGGAGCCTTTCCATTAGCCTCCTGGAAGGAATCTTCTTGGGTGGTTCCAGGCCATAGCCTCTAGATATGTGTGTCTGTGTGGGAGACGGATAGACAGACACACACACTCTGAAAGAAAGAAATGAGAGAGATTATCTACAACTGGAGAACTGCAGGAGCTCTGGTGAGTCTTCCTAATGACATGATGAAAGTGATTGTTGACTGTCCCTGGAGGCAAGTTTTCTGTATTTCAGAAAATGAGTTGCCAGGATTCCGTTGTTTTCTACCTTTTCAATCTTCTGTCTACAAACATGTCTATCAGAGAAGACCTTCCTTCCCTCCCACCTTTCCCGTCAAGCTTTCTGCCTTAAAAGGGTTGGTTGTGTTCTAGGTCTAGAGTTACTTTGATAATTCAACAGAATCCATAGGTTTTATGGGTTAATTTTCTTCTGGAAAGGAATAATATAGGTTAGTGATAGTAGTGAAGCTTCTTGTAATATAAGTTAGGTTTAATGGGCCATTGTTTATCCCTGTTGACATTAGGTTAGAAATGGGACCAAAGGCTATACATATTTATATGTATCTAAATATATATGTATATTTATATGTCCTTAGGAAAATTTGGCTACGAACTGAATAACAAAGATGGTACCTGTGAGCTTCTGTAGCAACTTGCCCCCACTGATCTGTGATGAACACAGTAGCCTAGTCACTTGGTACTGCAGTTGCATTGGAAACACCGATGCTTCCAGCAGGAAGGGCCTAAGAAGTAGAAAAGGCCGTATACTCTATATTTTATGCACCTTGTACTGTGAAATGTAGACTGGAAGGGAAGAAATAACTGTATGACTCTAGAATGCCAGCTGTAGTGTTGAATTCTTTTGTTTCTATTGTGCTTTTAGCTGGTTATGGAAAAGCTTTTTTTTTTTTTTTTTTTTTTTTTTTAAATCTCCAAAAGAGAAAAAAACTAAATTTAAGAATAGTAATCCGGGAGCAGTTGAGACCAGGATCCCTAAGAATCCCACAGAATCTCTTCAAACCCTCATGTAAAATTGTATTTACTGTAGGCCTTGCAAATGTTAAGCAAAAAAGGCTTTAAACTAAAAAGGTTCAAGAAGGGACAAGCCTGGATTTACCATCTAGGCTTGGTAATAACACAGGAGTAACAGTGAACAGTAAATAGCTGTTGATAGAAGCGGGAGTTCCTAGAAGGAACCACCTAGAAAAAACCCATGGCTTCATGGGTACTACACAACTACACAAAACTACATAACTACCCAAAAATATCCAGAGTATAGCCAACAAGAAAGTGGAATCAGAGGGTGTGATGGAAAGGAGGCAAATTTGATCATAGAGCTGTTCCTTGAGACTGACCAAGGTAAAGTCTGGGAGTGGGCAATGGCTCTGGAGAGGTCTACCCTAAGCAAAAGAAACTGGCCAGGGAAAAGGAGAATGGAAGCACTGCCTCAGTGCTGAAGGGGTTAGAGAGAAACTTGATGAAACATTTGGTTGCAGGTCAGTTGCAGAGAAAACCAAATCAAATCATTTTGACAGTGGAGTACGCTACAATCTATCTGAACAGAAAAAGGAAATATCTGTTCTGTATTATGGGAAAAGATCACAATTCTGGCAGAAAACATATTATAGGCAGCTGCTGGAACTCCCAGCCAAAAGCAGAGTAACTCAGAACTTGCCGTAGTAATCATTTCATTCTTTAAAAAGTAGAAGGTACCGACAAAAGGAAATTTATTCTGGGTCTAATGCTTATTAAGAGTGGGGAACTCTTGGGAGTGAGTGATCACTCCTTGTGTTAATGATAGAGAAATCAAAGCATAGGTTGTATAATACACCCTAGATTTTTAAGAAAGCCAATTTAAAGTATTTAGAGGTAAGATTGATTGTGAACTATGGACTACAATACTACTGGAATAGAAGATGCTCTAGTCTAGAGGGATCATTGTCATTCTTGAAGACATTCTAAAGAACAGAAGGAAGCAGTTATAATGAGGAGGAAAAGTGGGAATTATGTGAAGAGACATCTTTGGATGCACCAGAAACTTAAATGGCTTAGATTTGGAAGCAAGAGCAGATAACAGTCCTACAAAAAGAGAGCCAGAATGACCATACTGAGAATAAATAAGTTGAGGATGACAAGATAAGTAAAGCACAAGCAAAGAGGTTTTGTTAGCTTTGGTGGGGAGAAAAAAGGATCAGAGAAGGGACCTTCATGTAGGATGGATGAAATAACTGATGTCAAAGATCTCAATTCTGATTTTGCTTCCATTTTCTCTGCAATTGGAAAATATAGAAAATCATTGAGAGAAATTTGTACTCAAGATGATTGAGAACATCGAGAATTGTCTGACCCAGATGGAATGAGATCCTTGGATATCCACTCTGGCCTCAGATAGGGGAAAGATGGAAAATGAAATGCCACAAGACTGATAAAGAACAAATGCTGTCCCTGTATTTAAAAGGAGGAGGAGGAAGTGGAGAAAGAGAGCAGAGTATTTACCTAGCCCAGTGTTTTTGACTTCAGTCCTTGGGGAAATCCTGCAATGGCTCATTGAAAAGATGCCTGGCAAGCATCTCGAAAGGAGGCACTTGGTTACAAAGAGCCGGAAAGAATGGGAGGTGAGAAGATTCAGCTAGGTTCAGCGCCTGCCTTTGATAGAATTACTCAGCTAATAGATGAGCAGAAGTGAAGCTTTTGCTCTGGCATCTTACATGGAGAGAAGATGGAAAAATGCGGACTGGACCACATACAGTTAGATGGATTCAAACCCGATTGAGTGTCTGGATTCAAAGAGATTCGATATCAGTGTGGCAGGAGGTCTCCAGCGAATACCCCAGGAGTCTGTGCTTTTACCGTTCTTATTGACTTGGGTGATAGTATAGATCAGTGGTCCTCAAACTTTTTAAATAGGGGGCCAGCTCTTTGTCTCTCAGACTGTGGGAGGCCGGACTATAGTAAAAACAAAAACTCACAGTCTGTCTCGCCCCTCAGCCCATTTGCCGTAACCTGGCGGGCACATAAATGTCCTCAGCGACCGCATCTGGCCCACGGGCCGTAGTTTGAGAACCCCTGGTATAGATTACATGTTTACCAAATCTGCAGAAGATTCAATGCCCAGAGAGCCTGGTAGTAAGGCCTATAAACTATGGCTGAAGCTAGTTATGGTCATTAAATCTGCAGATGCCATAGCCTTGAGAAATAATAGCCAACACAGTGAATTATAGCCAGTAGCCAAAAAAGACCTCAATAGACTAGAACATTGGGTTGAATGCAATAAAATGAAAGTAGGAATAAATCTTAAGTTTGCGTACCAATAAGCCGTGGTTAGGTGGCAATTTTGGAAGAGCTCTGTGGGTTTTAGTGATCTGTGGCGTCCCATTGAGCCAGCAATGGGATGTGTGTATCCAAAAACTGTGATGTGGATTTGAGATGTATTGAGATCTAGCAGCCAGGAGTGGTCTTCCTGCTGGCCTCTGACCTTGTCAGAAGCTGTCTCTTTAGAAGTAGTATTTGGTCCAGTGGCTATCGCAGTTTGAGGAGGACATAAGCTGGAGAACAGCCAGAATTGGGCAGCCAGTCGGTGTCATGGGGAATAGGGTGAACAGCTGGGAATGTTTAGCAGAAGACTCAGGAGAATTGCTGCCTTCAAGTGTAGGAAGGGCTGTCATGTGGAAGAAAAATGAGATCTGGTGGTTGTGTCCCCAGGGGGCAGAAGCAGGAGCAGGGAGGGAAGTCAAGAGGTCACCACCCTGAGCCAAGGCTGGGGGGCATGCTGTAATGAAGACACAGTGGACTCAGTGGGCTTTGGGCTTTGCAGCTCAAATTCTGAGCTGCTTGTGACGAGTAATTTCTTTGGATCTGTTTATAGGGTTCCTTCCAGCTTTTGGATTTGGCTTCAGTTTTCCCCTAGAGAATTTTTCCTGCGTGTCCCTGTGGAGGAAGATTGGTTAACGTTGCTTGGTTGATGATTTCTTATGATTATCAAAGTCCCGGGTACCAGGAATGCAGTCTTGACATCCAACTCACCTTGTGATTGTCCACATATGTATGATTTAGTGTTTATTCGCTCCCCAAGGAAGATCTCCCTGGCCTAACTACTGTGGCTGTTTCTCGTCGTCCTCCATAGCTGAGAGGCCAGTGTATCTCCACTGCTGGGCGACAGTCTCTTCCCTCCTTGAATTTTTGGTCATTTGTCAGTTTAGAAAGCCTTCCAGTGGAGATGCTTAGCCAGTGAATAGGCCTTGAAAACTGACTTCTGGGCCAGGATCTCTTCTGGATCATTTATTAAAGCTTCCCTTCCTGTTGGCCAAATTTGTCTTTGACATGGAAGGTTGGGCACCTTCTTCTAATATTCTCATTTACCACGATGAAGGAAGGAATGAATAGTACATGCATAACGATCCCTATCCCATCCTCCACCCTGTCATAAAAATAGCTCTTAACCATCAAGAGTTTGGCATCCTTGGAAAATTTATTGTTTCCAGGTAGAGGCAGTGATCCGAGAACGGCATTTTTTTTACAACTTGAAAAATGCTTTTCTTAAATATGGAACACAAAATTAGCTAAGGCTTATTTCAGACCACAGGAGACTTTGGGCAAGTCTGAAACAAGTGAAGCATTTTAGCTTTAGTATATGAAATTGCCTTTACAGTGGACTCCCTGTGGAATACAGAGAGCTTAGATTTGTTCCCTGTGGCCCAAGGGTGCATGACTAGAAGGACTGATGGATGGGAAATAGCATCCTGCTTAAAGGAGGCTTACTGTGAGGAAGCAGGCCCAAAGGAGAAGGATCTGTCTGGAGAGGCAGGGGGTGTCCCCCTCACTGGAGGCCTTCAAACAGAGGCTGGACTCATAAAAACAGGTTAGAGCTGTTTTGGAGGCAGTTATTACTTAGGGATATTCAGAAGATTCCTTTACAAAGTCTGGAATTCTATGATTTGGGCCAGGTAAAAAGCTTCCAAAAGCTAATTTACTCTGTGTCATGTGTCATATTTAGAAATATATGTATGTAATTAATGCATTTTGTATGTATATTAGGGTCATTTCCCATGTCCCCTTCACGTTGAATTTTGCCTTGTCTCTGAGGAAAAATAAGAGAAATAAATACATCTTATTTTATTGGGCAACATCTAGGGCTAGCGGTCCCTTACATCTCTGTTGCCACAAAGGATGATATGGTTCATTTATTCTTTTCTAGAATCTTTTCCCATTATTCAGAATTGAGACATCCTTCTTTCTGCACCTTCGTAATCATATTGGTCTCTGGGTTCTACTTATTTCTCTGTACATCAGTTCATACACATCTTTTCACATGTTTCTGAATTTCTTATATCTCATTTTCATCAGCACAAGAATATTCCTACAATTGAGTGACGACTAAAACTTACTGTTATACATGAAAAATCTCTCCTGATTCCTTCCTCTGAGCTCTAGTGCCCTGTCTCATCAACTGCTTCATTTTTATTATCTTCACATCCTATGTCCTGATGGAGTACTCTTTCAAACAGGGAGTATTCCTTTCCCATTTCCCCCCCTCGCCCTCATAGTGCATCCTCAGTGCCTGTAGGAGGTTTGCCATGATTAACCCCCCTCCAATACTGCCCACCTCTGCAAATTAGTCTTTTTCAGACCCATTATCTCTACTACACTAGTGCCTTAGTTATTCTGGTTAATATTTATCCGTGCTTGGTTCAGATTCAGAAGAACAGACGCAGGTAAATTTATAACAGAGGGAAGAGGAGGCCAGTGCTGTTTTGGGAGTCTGTTGCTAAATCTGATTTTAAAATAATCCCTTGTTTGTTAACACAAAGGGTGGCTTGTTTAAAATAAGATGAAGTGTCTCTGATTTTCTTAATATAGTAATCTAAGACCCTCATTCTGTCAGTTAAGATTAAATATAGAAATGGAATAACTAAAACGTCTACTCATCGGGCAGTCGTCTTTGGCTCCATAAATGGTGGTTCCTTAACTGCCACTTTGGGGTAGTCGAGAAACATGACCTAGTCAACCAGTCACTGCCTTTGGAAAAAAAATAAACATTCGACACCTATTTTTAGACCAGTCAACATGCTGTCAACACTTTTTAAAGATCTGTTAAGGCAGTTAAATGTTACATTCAAAAATATCTTTGGTACCAGATGTTTATCTACATGCTAGCAGCCAAGCAAGACTATGCTTTCTTTCCCATATTTCCTCAAACGACTGAAATATCCAGGGATGGTGAATCCTACAATTTTGTTGTCATCAGTTCTGTTTCAAATCTCAGATTATACGTACAGGACCTGGAAGACTGCAATTTGCAAAATTTATTTTCTCATAGTTGGGATGCCAATTGTTGGCTCTAAATGATTTAAAACTTCCAAGATGTTCCTAGAAAAGAGGCCCTTTTAAGAAGCATTTTCAAAACATTTTAAGATGAAAGTCATGGAATGTTCCCTTTAAACAGTTGGTAACATATATTTAAAGAGGTGTTCACAGACTATGTTAAGTAATAGAAGTAACTATAGATTTGGAATAAAGTATCTTGTGTTCAACTTATGCTTCAACATGTACTGGATTTGTGACTGAAGATAAATCACTTATACTAATAATCTGGAAACTTGCCAGTGATGATGCTTTATGTACCTCCTTAATGTAAGTGAAGGCGTAAGCTCCTGTCTTACTATGGCTAGCTGTTCTGCTTTAGACTACTTACAGATATTGAGGAAAGCAAACAAAAAGGAAGATTTATTACTAAGACCCACAAAATTTAGAATAGGGTAGAATCAGTTCTGAGACGAACGAAAAGCCCGAGACAGTTTCTGGGTAAATAATAATCAATTTATTAATTAGGCTAGCTGATAATAAATTAAGGATCAATGATCTTTCTCTGTAACCAAACCATGGAGATCATTGAATGTTTAAATACCTGATTGGTGAACAGTTAATAAGGAGGGGGGCTAAAAGTCTTCAGTTCCTTCTGAGAATGTGACTTGATCAAAAGTCAATGACTTCCAGCCTCCTGGACAAAAGAATTCATCTCTAACCAAGCAATTTGGGTTGATTTTCTCCATTAAAAGCTGAGTTACCCCAGAGTGCAGTGGAGGGAGCATTGACATGGGCTTATTCCTAAGGCAAGATTTCATCTCTATTAGATTCTCTTAAACAGAAATAAAGTGGTCTAGTTGAGTTGGGGTCCTGCCTAAGATTGAAAAGCATAGGCAGGCTTTGACCAATCTTTTCTATCATCAATGCCTTTCAGAGACTGAATGTCTGACCTATGGAGTTAGTCTGTGAATGAGGAAATAGAAAGAACTTTAATCCTAATTTAATAATAGGCTATTGATAGAGAAAAATAATTTCAGTGCCTTTAAAAACTGAGCTTTGGACAGTTGAGAAAAATGCGTGTCCTTATCATTGGAGAGAAAGGGATAATTTTATAGGTAGGGGAAAGCCTGATGTGTTAGCACAATATTTCATACATTCTCAGATGTGGCTGGGGTTGGTTAGTGTTTTATAATTTTTTCCTCTCTTAATCTTGGAGGTATGGATGGATGGCAGTAAGGAGGTGGAGATATAAAAAACAAAACAAAACAAAAAAAAATGTGATTTAAAAACAAGGCAGCAGTAAAAATAAGTAAATTTTGAGAAAAAATTAACCTGAGCAAATTTCAGTTTCTTATAAGCACTTCTTACAGAGTTGGGTAATATTTTAGATAGCTATGGGAAAGAAAGAAGTTATAAGAATCATCTCTGGGCTTTCACAATAGTTTCAATTGCAAAGAGATTTACTTATTTGTCCATTTGTCTGTGTATTCATCCACTCATCCACCTATCTACTGAACTTGAATCAGAATAAATTCTTTGCACTTGAAAATGTATGAATTCCATATGATCCATCTGACTTCCTCTTCATTGACCCAAACCAAACAGATACAAATTTTGGATAACAAATTCAAGTAGGGAATTGCCTGGATTTGATGGGATTGCTGCCATATCGGCATTGTGAAGGAGAGATTGTAATAATGTCTTACAGTATTTCTCAATATTAGTCCTTTTCCTTTTTAAATTAATTTTTATCCTGAGATCCATGATTTTAAAAAAAATCATTATTGTATTTCAGCATTACTGGTTTCCTTTGTAATTCTGTCCATTTTATTTGTGTTTAAAAACATCATTCTGGGACATTGAGGTAGATAAGACACTGGCCCTGGAGTCAGGAAGACCTGAGATTTGACACTTTAAAACTAGCTGTGTAACTCTGGGCAAGCCACTTAACTCATTCCTCCTCCCCCCCAAGAAAAGAAAGATCATTCTGAGCATAGACTTCATTGCTAGGAGAGGCCATGACACACAAGTCAAACTGCAGTTAGATCTGAAGGCTCCCTTTGGGGGTATGGCCACCTCAGCTCATGCTTTGTCTTCCTGGCTTATTTGGGGTAATTCCCTTGGTTTTTTCCAGCCATTTTAGCTTCTTTTTCCTCACAATTTCTTTCCCCTCCTACAGAAGCAGATTCTTAATGTTGAAACATTCTCCCTCCTTCCCTCAGCCTTAGAGAGACTTTTACTTTACAAAATGTCCTAGGTGATGTGCGTTAGGTTGTTAGGTGTCTTTTTCCATCTCTTTCTATTTCTTTGAATAGAGCCTTGGGGTGAAGTTGTTTTTTGACTGACTATTGTGTTTAAGCACATTGTAGATTTGACTAGATTCACCCTTCCTTGCTGTGTTATGTCACTGGAATAGCTTTTTTTTATGTCTAATTCAGACACCTCTGATCCATGCTAACAAAAGAAGCAGAAAGGAAGTCTAGGTTTGGCTATTATTTAATTTAAAATCTTTCTGAGTAATTCATTTAAAAAAAATTCAAATGCATAAACAAGAATTATCTGTGAAACTGTAAACTTATTTAGTTGAAAATGTTTTAATAAGAAAGCAAATTTTTGAAAGTACAAAATGTTTTATGTTTATGACTCTTGTTGTTGTTAGATTGTAAGCTCCTTGAGGGGAAGGACTCTTTTATAGGCTTTTTTTGTGTCCCTAGTACTTGGCACAGTACCTAAAACATAGTAGGTGCTTAAATGTTTATTAATTCATCATTGTGATTATTTTTCCCCTTAGATAACTGTAATTGGTTTGACCTCATTGTACTTTCTTTGAACATAGAATCCTCCTCATATTTCTTGAAAATATTCTTTATAGTAGTCATTTCTCATGGTGCAGTTATACTCCATCAGGCATTTTTAAAGTGTCTGCAACCTGCTGGGCACTGTGCTGGACACCAGAAATACAAAGACAAAAATAAAACTGGTCCATTTTGGAAGAACTTGGGATTCTATTGCAGGAAACCAAATATACATCTAAGAACATCCAAAATGTCCACATGTACCTGCAGTTTTCTCAATTCAGAAGAGATTTCTAGTGATGCAGATGGAGTGCTAATTGGTGTCCTCCCAGAAGTCTGGTCCACCAAGGCTTCCCTCAGACTTGCCTGTCTTCTGACATGTTCAGGACATCACCTCTCCTGTCCCTCACATGGGGACCAGCCCATCTCTGTTCCCTGATCTCCTATCTGCCTAAGTAACTATTGTTCTCCTTCTAGAAAGGAAGCCCCTTGAGGACAGGCCTTTCTTGGTATCCTCAGAGCTTAACATGGTGTGCAAGTAAGAATAGATTGGGAATTCCTCCCCCCCAGGAAAAGAAAGATCATTCTGAGCATAGACTTCACTGCTAGAAGGGGCCATGACACACAAGTCAAACTGCAGTTAGATCTGAAGGCTCCATTTGGGGGTCTGGCCACCTCAGCTCATGCTTTGTCTTCCTGGCTTATTTGGGGTAATTCCTTTGGTTTTTGTTAAGTGTGCAGCCTGTTCACAGCCACCAATTGCCCTATTTGGGATTCATTTTTAATTCTTCAAAGACTATTGTGTTCTAAGCTGTGCTGATGCAGAGCAGCCCAATGCTAGTGTTAGAATAGGTCTTTGCTCGTGTGGCTCCTTTGAGATCTTCAGAAGAGCTTGCATTTCCTTAAGATAATTCAGCCTGCTCTTCTGCTGTTGTATGGAGAAGTATAGATCCAACTCACATTGAATCTAAGGGAGATTTAGCAGAGGCACCCCAAGAAAAGCTTTACCTGGCCAGGTGGCATCTCATCAGAGTCCTGAAGGAAACGAGGGGTTCTGGGAGCTGGAGTGGGGAAGACAGTATGTTCCAGGTATGGGCAATGGCCTGAACTAATACGTAACCAAAAGAAGAACAGGAAGAAAGCCCCAATGGTCCCACTTAAAAGAAGCATGGAAGGAAACTTGAAAGGAAAAGCAGAGGGGCCAGGTTGTGAAGGCTTAGCTTTCAATGCAAAACAGAGGAGTGTGTATCTGTGTCCAAAGGTGCCACTGGAGTTTGTTGTGTAGGGGAGTGACATGATTGGACTTAACACTGAGGAGAATCTAGTAGTTAGAGAATGGATTGGAAACTCACTTGGCAAATAGCCCAGGTAAGAGGTAATGAAACTGGAAGGAAGAGTCAGATGTGGGAGATTTTGTGGATATAATCCTGAATGAGGTCAGTGAGAAGGATTACTCTAGGTGACTGAAAGACAGGCGAGTTTGGGAGAAATGAGTTCTAAGATGTGAGAAGTTGAAGATACCTATGGGATCCAGCTGGAAGTGTCCAATAACACAGCTGGTGATGTGGACCAGAAATTTAGGAGAGAGATTGATGGGCAGAATGTAGATTTGACATTTGTCTGCATAGAGATGACCCGTCTTTGGGAATATGAGAGGAGGAGAAAGGTGGTCTTGAACAGAACCTTGGGCTACATCATCCACAGAGACGAATATAAACGATCTGTTTATCACAATTTGTTCAGCAACTTCCCAATCACCAGAACCCATGAATGGTCACTTTTCTTACTATTAGAAAGAATGCTTCTAAGAATATTACTGGATTTCGACAAAGAAATGCCTAGTAATCTTAAGTTAATGGATTTAAAAAAAAAAACAAAAAACTTTTCACAGAAGGAAATCCTGTAACATATATTCTCTAACGGTGACAAGGACCAAGACCTTAGAAAAAGAAAACTGCTCATTGTCTCAAGACTGCCCTTCTAGATAGATCTCTACCCTTCTAGGGCTGGCTCTTTGCCTCAAGAGAATTAGAGGGTTAAATCTGTTTGTGGTTCTTTCTAGCTCTTGGCTCCTTCCGTCCTTGGTAACTTTTATGACGGCTCTGTGGAACCATTTGTACAAAATGACAGTGGTATTTGGGATTGGGTTGGAAGCTTCTCCCTAAAAGTTTATATCAGAGTGTCTTCCACTCAGCCCTTTTCTATTCTTGTGCCATATTCTTTGATCACTTTGTAAATTCAGAGAAATATCAGGGCCTTCTCTCAGGGGAGAATTAGTTCACTTCTTTGTGGAGTTCCTACCACCTGCCTGTGTGTTAAATTTAATATAGGTTTTACTAGAATATTCTTGTGGATTATTAAGGAGCATTTTGTACCACAGCTGTCATTTGCAGAGGAACTTTTTATAACCCCTTTTTAAAAAATTAATTTTCCTTTCCCTAAAACCCCGTGGCATATCATCCCTGTCTAGCTCATTTATATAAATGAGGAAACAAAGATACTGAGTGGTGAAATAGAATGTGCATTTTCCTAAAGTAGACCTTAAGTGCTTTAAAATCATTTGGGCTGGTTCCTGCTCTCCTTCCACCCCTTCATATACACCTGGGCTCTTTTCCCTTTCTCAGCCAAACTCTTTCAAAAAGCTGACCACACTTCTACTTCCACTTCTTTTCCTCTTTCTTCTTAACCCTTTGCAGTCTGGCTAAAACTCCCTTCTCCAAACTTCTTTTCTGAATTTCTGAGTGTCTTTTCTTGGGCCTTTTCGACTTGGCCGCTTCACTTGATGCTGTTGAGCCTCCTCTCTCTTGTCGGATACTTCTGGGTGGTAGTGGTGTGTGTGACCTTAGTCTCTTGCTCTCACCACCTGCCGAATGCTCCTCCTCAGCTCCACACCCACATCATCCACCCTTCACTGGGGGAATCTCAGGGTCCTGTAGGAGGTCCTTTCTCCCCTCCCTCTGTAGCCTTGCTCGTCGTCTCCGCTGGTTGGTAGGGATGGAAGTATTCCTTCTGCAGGTGACTCCCAGACTGACCTCCCCAGCATTACCAGTTGCCAATTAGTTTAGGCATCCCAGGTATCTCAGACTCAACATGTACAGCATATCTGACACTCTGTTTTGAAGACCTGCACCTCTGTCTCTCAAGGGCAGTGTCATCCTTTCAATGAGCTGGGTTCATAGCCTTGGTCTTACCCTCACCCCATCCATCTACTCGCCAGCTCTCCCCTCATAAGGCCTGATGCCCTCTGCCCTCTCCCAGCTCCCTTGTTAGTTCAGCCCCTCCATGCCTCTTGCCTCACTTATGGCAACAGCCTCCCTCTGGGTCTTAATGCTTCACCTCTCCCTCTCCAAGCCATCCTATACACTGCTGTAAAAGTCATTTTCCTTAAGTGGAGAGCTGTCTCTGAGTTTCCTACTTGGTCAATCCTGTGGCTTCCTCATGCCTCCAGGACAAAATCTAAATACCTCTATTTAGCTTTGAAAGCTCTTCGCATCCTGGACCTGTCCTCTCTTCCCAGCCTCCCTGGACACCCTTCTTCCTCCTACACTAACAGATCCAGACAAACTAACCATCCTCTCTTCCTTGTCTTTAACCCTCCATCCCATGTCTTCCCTTTGGCCATCCCTCACCCCTAGAATCTGCCCCCTCTTCACCTCTGACCCACAAAATCCTCCCTCCAAAACCACTCAGGTGCCGTTTTCTGCAAGAAGCTTTTTCTAACCCATCCCTCCTCCTCCTTGCCTCCCCACCAAATTGAGAAACTACCTTGTATTTAGCAATTTGGTATCTATTTGTAATATTCACTTAAATTTATGCTGTTCATGTTTTTGTAAGTCCTCCTTCCCTCATTCCAGTGTAAGCTCATGTCAAGACAATCGGCATTTATTAAGTTAGCCCTCCTGTATGTTGGGTGCTATGCTCAGCATCCCCCCATGACTGTGGCTGGTCCCGATCCTGGGAGATGCCCCACAAAGGGAGGCGGCTGTGTGTGGATAGGCCCTGCGGCTGCTGGGCCGTCACGGTGTGGAAGTGACTGCGCTCTGCAAGGCCGGGTCAGTCTAAGACAAGGCTCGTGTGGTGAGCCAAGCTGAGAGGCTCCCTGGATGGTCCTGGGACTTTGGTGCAGCCCAAGGTGCCTCCCCTGCCCTGTGGATGCCATCTGAAGGCCAAATCATGGCTGCCCTTGGTCATCATCAAGGCCATGAGCTCTTTTTCTTCCCACTGCCTCTGCCTCTGTGATTTGACAGGCTTTGTCCCAAATGCCTTATAATTCCACATGTTTGCATCTCTTCCTCTTGAGGTTTTGGGAAATAACTGACATCCTTGTAGAAGAATAGAGAGTTCCCCAAACTCACCACTGCCAATGTAGGGTTAGAAGATTGAAGGTGGGAAGGAACTTTAGGGATTATACATCCAGCTCTCAAGCTATGGAGAGGAGAAAATGGGCCAGGAAGGCTTGAAACCAGGGCAATGAAGTGCTTTGCCCCACAGAACCAGCATCGCACCAGCTCCTATCACGCTGGATTTTCTCCACTACATCAGGAGATCTGGTTGAGTTTTGTATAAACACTAGAAACTGGGAGAGTGATATAAAGGAAGTAAAGTGTTTTTTAGTTTCTGAGAGAGATCCAGGGCGTCTCACAGCGGGGCACAATGGCTAGAACGCTGGGCTTACAGCCCATAATCATTGCGTTCAAATCCAGCCTCAGGTACCTAATAACTGTGTGACCCTGGACAGATGGCTTAGCCTCTGTTTGCCTCAGTTTCCCTATCTGTAAAATAGGGATGATAATGGCATCTCCCTCCCAGGTCTGTGCTTAGTGCAATGCCTGGCATGTAGTAGGTACTATATAAATGCTCATTCCTTTCCCTTGCCTTTCCTATTGAATGCTGAGGACAGGAGGGCAGGGAACGAGAAGCAAATCTGCTCCTGATGTTGCCAAAGGCTCTCCAAAACTTTGTTCTTTGGGGCAGAGTCAAGCTTGGCCAGCAGGGTCCCCTTTAAGATTTAAAGACCCCACGTCTTCTGGTGTTCTCCAACAGAGCCCGGTTCTAGGAGTGAAGCTCCCTGGCGTGGTTGGCAATCATGCCGTGAGCACTTAATTTAAATGTCTTAAGGAATAACAGTTTAATCCATATACCACAAGATGCCAATTTCAAACATGTTCCTACAAGCCTTATCTGCTGCTCCAGACCTTGCCCTTAAGTTAGTAGGAGGTAGTTGGGGTTTTATGAGTTTCTTCCAGGATACACATTTGCATCTGCATCTCACTCGCTCTGTGGCTGTTGTGTGACTTAGCCTGGGCCTCTTTTTCTCTGTGCAGGTGTTACCATGAAGCTCATGGATGAAGTAGCTGGGATTGTGGCTGCCCGCCATTGCAAGACCAACATTGTCACAGCTTCGGTGGATGCCATTAACTTTCACGACAAGATCAGGAAAGGTAATGAAACCATTTAGGCAGGAAAGCAGAGTGGGCTGCTGGGCCCGCCTCTTTCCTTCACCATGACTTCTTTTTATCTGCTTTTCAAGCTCCAGGGTGCCGTTCTCCCATCTCCCATAACAAGCTAGTGATCAGAGGCCAAAGATGGGGGATGTCCACTGAGCCGAGAACTCCTCTGTGAGATTGGCCGCTCTTAATTTTATTTTATCCTTCATTGGTCCTGAGCTCACTAATAGCAATGCTCTTTTTCCTCTTGAAGACCCAGGATCAACAGAAACCGATCCACTTAAATGGTCTCTGTATCGCCCTCATAAGATAGGTTATGGCTGGCTTTGGAGTCAGGGAGACTCTAGGTTCGGTTTCTTCTCTGATACGATTGTATGACCTGGACAAGTCTGTTATCCTGTCAGGACCTGAGGACTTTCCATCTGCCTGGGCCTGTGATTTCACGGGTATAAAAAACTGCTGGATGAATGCGGTTTGGCAGCTTCGGAGCAGCTTAGGGTCTTAGGAGTTGCCTCCTTGCTAGAGGTCACCTTTCTATCCACTGCACCACAGCTGCCTCCCAGAGTTCTATGCACCAATAAAATCACCCAACTAAACGGCAACTGACAAACCTTGTTGCTACACACTCTGCTCCCCCCTTCCCTTCTTTTGGCCAACCTAATAGGGATATTTCATCCATCTAAGAAAAGATAATCTGTAATTTAAATGATAACTGAGTTCAGTACACAGAAACCAAGAAACCTCTTTAGGTGCCCCGGAGATGATGGGCCCAGTTTCTCTGCCTTTGGTTGTTTTCCCCCTGATGAAAATGCAAACTGAGCATTGACAAGTCGACCGTCCACTGAGAAATCATGCTTGGATACAGATGCCAGAAGCTCGAGCGTGGCCCTCTGCAGCTTATTTCATGCATAATTCACCTCCAGCCTGTCATCCATTATTGCTGAGCTGACGATCTGAGGCGATTTTCTCATCTTGATGTGTGGTGATTTATCCTTGTGCCGCCTGCTCTCTGAGCTCAGTCCCTCCTTCCTAAAAGTAACTGGTGCAGGACATAAGTATTGAGTGAGTTTGATATTGATTCTGGAGATGGCGAGATCAAACGCTAGATCATCCAGAGGTGCTTTCATATTGGACAGGTCCCTGCTGTGGGAAGTGATAAATGGAAAGAAGTGGGGGGGCCCGATTTATGCAGCTCTGCTTAGCTGCCAGGGGCCCAGATAAATGGAGAGGTACGGTGAGCATCAGAAAACATCGTTTCTAGTGAGATCAATATGGGGCCATAGCCCACATAGCCATTATCTAGGCTTTCCAGGTTATGCCCTGGACATTGTCTTCTTTGCAGACATTTAGGATTCAAACAGAAGCACTGGCCCAGCCCCTGGGCCCCCTGCTCTGTTATTCTCATTGTACCATAATTTAGTCTCCAATGCATGAGTGCCTGTTCTTCATCTCCTATATAAGATAGGACAAGCACCTGAATGTAGACTTGTATTTCCCCCACCTCAAACACATAGGATGGTCCAATCTTTGTTGCTCCCTTTTAATCACTTCCTGGTATAAAGCAAATGTTTACAAAATGCTTATCCATTGAACTAATTGCTAGGAATGGATCTGAAGACATCTAGATGGTGGCTCAAAGTTATTTACCTTTAAAATTCTGAAAGAATCCTACTCCAGATGGCGGGGGGGTGTCCTTTCATTGATGTAAATCATAGCCCCTTTCAAGTTGCTCACAGGCAAAATTATTTCCTTTTGGTCATCAAGCTTCTGAGAAAGAGCTTCTCTCCGCCAACATCAGGCTAATTCTTGGATGGCAAATACATTCACAGTATATTGTTCTACTCCATTCTGTAAAGCTTTCCAGCTTGCTGGGCCTTGAGTGACCCAGAAGCCTTCTTGCCACCAGTAGACAACCAGAGTAAGAAATTAATTACATTTCAATGGGTATTTTGGATTGGGGAGTAAAAGAGCAAGTTGAGGTTTTTGTCTCCTGAATTCTCCTTTTAACCATTGTCTCCTTTTAACCAGTGCCTCAAAATAGTAACCATGACATACTACATCTTACCCAAGGCAGCTAGTTTTTTAACTGGCTGACAGTAAATCAAGTCCCATGTCTCTTTCACTGCCCTATTTTGAGTCACCATCAAGATTATTCATCCTTAAACTGATGTGATCTAGTGTCCAATTTCTTAAACTACGGTTTGTGACCCTAGATGGTGCTTCATAACAAAGTAGGGGTTGTAAAATTATGATTTATTACCAGCAAATGTTTGATTTGTATACCAATTTTTTTTTTATAATATCCCTTGTATTCATTTTTCCAAATTATCCCCTCCCTCCCTCTACTCTCTCCCCCCGATGACAGGTAATCCCATACATTTTACATGTGTTACAATATAACCTAGATACAATATATGTATGTAAATACCATTTTCTTGTTGCACATTAAGTATTAGATTCCGAAGGTATAAGTAACCTGGGTAGATAGACAGTAGTGCTAACAATTTACATTCACTTCCCAGTGTTCCTTCTCTGGGTGTAGTTGTTTCTGTCCATCATTGATCAACTGGAAGTGAGCTGGATCTTCTTTATGTTGAAGATATCCACTTCCATCAGAATACCTCTTCATTGTATACCAATTTTATATACTTAAGGAGTCATGTAAAAATTTCTGATCTAGTGGAAAGAGAGCCCCTCTTTGGGAGACATGACCCTCATGATCTTGTGAAAGTCATTTCACTATTTTCTGTGCCAACTTCTTCCTCTAAAGGAAGATGGGAAGTGTACAATCCATCCTTTGGACAGGGAGGATCAAATAAGATAATGAAGGTCAAGTCCTTTATGAAGCACTACATCAAAAGTTTTCACTGCTTAGTTAAAGAATCGGTATTGTGGAGCTTTTGTCCTGAGTAAGTGAAAGAACCAGAATTGTGGAGCTTTTGCCCTAAGTAAGTGATAGTTATGGTATCTGCATTTTGTGTGTGTTCTCTTCAGATGGTCTGATTGATGCTTACTCAGTCAATCAAGAAAACCTTCCATACACAGGTTTCTAAAACTTCGTCCAAATTGACATAATTTATAGCAAAAAGACTCAGCCTTTTTTGAAATGAGGAAGCCTAATAACTTAAATATCTTAATTAGCCCTATCACTAATGTTCATATTAAAAGAAAGTTCAAAGGCTTTTGCTAATTGAATCAAATTTACAAAAAAGTAATTAGTAAAGGTTAATTTTTGAATGAAAAACCGAATTCCAGTCTGATATAGGACACGTTATCCAATGATTCATTTCAGATTGATTGATTAATTAATGAATCCAAATGACAGCGGGAATCTCCGTGCAGAATCAGTCTATTTATTACAAACACATTGACATGGTCACCATGAAACAGAAATTATTCTTTCTTCTACATTAGGTGTACTTTGTTTTAAATCTCTTGCTGTCCTCCCAATCCACTCACCCCCTACCATTTTAACCACAAAATCCTGTCCCCTTGCTTCAGTGAAAAACAAGGTGGTCAAAGCTGAGACTTCTTCCATCCTCATCTCACATTACTCAACTATTTCCCTGATACCTTCTTTGGTCCTATGTCTGAAGAAGAGAAAAAATGGCCCTTCTTGACAAGACAGACTCTTCTACATGCCCCCTTGATCTATTCACCCATCTCTTCTCCCAAGATTCTCTGATCTCTTCCTATCTACTGGTTCCTTCTCTGCTGGCTACAAATATGGCCTAAATCTTAGTCCTTCAGAAAAGACATGATTTGACCATTCCTGCTGCTTGTCCTCCAATAATTTCCTCATTCCTTGACTAGAATTTTTGGGAATCCATATGTACACTAGATCCCCTCATTTTCTTTTCACTCAATTCTAACCGCCCCCCATAATCATTCTTTTTATTCTTTTATTCTCCCATAATTATTCAGCTGAGATTGCCTACTCGAAAGTTAGCAGAGATCTTCTATTGGCCTGATTGTATCAAGGCTCTCAGCTCTTCAAAATATCTTCCATTTAGCTGCCAAAATGATTTTTCTAAAGCATAGATCTATGATCCCTCCCCACTCTACCCCCCCACGAGTCCCTCACCCCTCACACATACTCAAAAAACTCCTTTTACCTCCAAAATAAGAAGTTTCTATTGAGGCGTTAAAAGCCCTTTTGGTCCAGCCCTTTCCCTTTTTAATCTTCTCACACTTTACTTTGCTCCTTTTCACGTTCACTTTTTTTTTTTTTTTAACTTAACAATATGTTATTTTTTTTTCCAATTTGTTAAGATCGTTTACAATATTCATTTTTGAACATTTTGAGTTGTATAAACAATTAGGTTGTCCTTTGGTTAAAGTTCCAAATTGCTTACCAGAATGGCTAGATCAGTTCACAGCTCCACTAACAATGCATTAGTGTCCCAATTTTTCTATCTCCTCTCCAACATTTATCATCTTTTCCTGTCATCTTAGCCATCTGACAGATATGAGGTAATCCCTTAAGAGTTATTTTAATTTGCATTTCTCTTCTCAATAGTGATTTAAAACACCTAAAAAAATTCCAAATACATGCAAAGATAGTTTTCAACATTCACCTTTACAAAACCTTGTGTTCCAGAATTTTCTCCCTCCCCCTAGACAGCCAACAATCCTATTTAGGTTAAACGTGCGCTGCTTCTAAATATTTTTCCATATTTATCATTGTGCAAGAAAAAAATCAGATCAAAAGGAGGAAAAAAATTACAAGAAAAAGGTGAAAATACTACTTTTTTATCCATATTCAGTCTTCATAGTTTTCTCTCTGGATGCAGATGACTCCAACATCCAAAGTCTATTGGAATTGCCTTGAATCACTTCATTGTTGAAATCCGTCATAGTTGATCATCACCATAGTCTTGTTATTGCTCATGGCTCCGCTCACTTCACTTAGCATCAATTCATGTAAGTCTCTTCAGGCTTTCATAAAATCAATCTATAGGAGCATTTATTTCATGATTATAGTTGGCTTTAATTTCTTCATCTGAAAATTGCCTATTCATATCCTTTGATCATTTATTAATTCCACATTCTCTTATGAGCCAGACACTCCCTTCTAGATCCCGTGATACTTACCTTTGACTAACTGGGATGCTCTCTTGGCTTCCCTTATTATGTTCCCAACTCAACTCAAACTCTATGTTCTGCAGGTGGCCTTTTCCAGTCCTCCCAGTGGCCTTTTCCAGTTCTCCCAGCTTTTGAGGCCTTTCCCTCCTGAAGACTATTTTTTGTTGTTTTTTCATGTTGTCTCCTTCATTACAATGTAAACGCCTTGAGGACAAGACCTGTTTTTACTTTTTATTGAAGGATTAATGTTGTGACATTTAGAAGCCATTTTTGATGCCAATTTTGTAGCTTTATAGGGAAGCTTAAAGGAAGGGTAATTAACTAGATGTGGGGAACTTTTTCAGTGATTTTTAAATTTTTATTTTATTTTTTTTTTAAAGGAAACTTCTAGTGCAATTTGGTTAAGCTCATCCAACATTATGAAGAGCCAATCCCACTAGACTGACTGAGCTAAAAGAAGCACCTTTTTTTCTAGTGCATAAGGAGGAAAAGTGTGAATTGGCGCTTGTCTCTTTGGCTTACTTCTCTTGTGATCATTCAGAAGTGCCTTGGAGTCCTGGAGAGCTGGGCAGTGTATTCATGTATTATCCTCAGCTGCTTGTTGGAGCGAATCTGGAGCATGTTCACATTCAAGCACTTACCTCCCTCAAGGGAAGCAAGACTTGGCGTCCCAGAAAACTGTGAAAGCACGTCAGATCCAAAGTCAGAGGGCCAGAGTTCGAATCCTTGCCTTATTTATTAATGCCGGGGTAGTGTTTAACCTTCTCTGATTCATGGTTTTCTGAACGTTAAAATTTGAAGGATTCTGAGGTCCCTTTCAGCTCTAGGATTTTATATAGTAAGTGAGCTTTAGTCACCAGAGTTCAGATGTTAACTGACTCGAGCTCATTTTACCTAAGGCTGGGCCTTCGGAAAAATGGCAAATTGGTTACATTTGTCTGTGAGAGGCCCTGGTGATCCTTTTTTCTCCTTGATTGTATGCATTACCTTCCCATGGTTTGTCTCCTTTCCTTTCAAACCCTTTTTTACAAAAGGATTTTACAAATTCATTCACATAAAAATCCAATCACATGTACAAAATACAAATATAGAATATAAATTAATTCACATATGATAAAAATTGAAAAAACCTCGTCCCCAGGCATCATGCCAGACAGTAGGTGTACAAAAATAAAAATGATGGAAGCCCTCTCCTCCAGGAAGTTATGTAGCCTGTTGTAGGAAGAATATAGTCCTTAGAGGCAGCTAGGTGGCGCAGTGGATAGAGCACCAGCCCTGAAGTCTGGAGGACCTGAGTTCAAAGCTGGCCTCAGACACTTAACATTTCCTAGCTGTGTGACCCTGGACAAGTCACTTAACCCCAATTGCCTCAGCAAAGTAATATAATAATAATAAAAATACAGCTCTTAGAGAAGTGCAATTCAGAGTCAGCCTGCCAGTCAGTGAGCATTTATTGAGCAATTACTGTGTACTAGGTATTGTGCTAAGTGCTAGAGGTACAAAAGAAGCAACAACAGTCCCTTTATTTCTAAAAGAGATAATGTGCCTACAATTGTGTAAGATCTGGAGAGAGTGAATTGGAATTAGGAAGGGCTTCCCTGGGGAGAGAGAATTTTATCAAAGGCTTAAAACAGGCTGGCTAGTAGAGGTGAGGAAGAATTGCATTCTAGGCCCTCTGGACAACCAGGGAAAATGTGGATTGGGAAATGGAATATCCTTATGCAAGGAACTGGGATTTGGAGGGTAGCCTCCCAGGTGGAGTTGGGATGTAGATTATGAAGAGCTTTAAAAGCCAAACTGAGGATTAGACAGGGGGTAGGAGCCACTCATTAGAGCTTATTGAAGAGAGAGAGGGAGAAAGAGAGAGGGAGGGAGTCTGTCTGTCTCATAGTCAAGCCTCTGCTTTAGGAAGATCACCTTGGCAGCTGAATGAAGGACTGCACAGGAGAGAGCTACCAGCAAACTATTAGTGCAGGTGTGAGGTGATGAGGGCCCCCAGGGTGGGGAGTGTCTGTGAGATGTTAAGAGGGGAGAATCGACAGGACTTGGCCACAGATGACATATGGAGGATGAAACTAAGCAGTCAGGGATGACAAGCCTCGTAGCGGGAGGAATAATGGTGCCCTCAGCAGTAACCGAGCATTAGAGTGGGGAGAGGAAAAGATGAGCTCAGTTTTTGACATGTTGAATTTAAGATGTTTATGGGGATCTAATTCCAGATGTCCAGTAGAGTTGGAGTTTCCATATTAGTGATCAGGAGGGAGAGACTGGCTAAAGAGTTTTGTGAATCATCTCTATTATAGAGATGAGAGTTAAATCCATGGGAACTAAAGAAATCACCACGCAAGACAGTGGAGAAGAGAGGAGAGGTGGCCGTGGGGTGAAGATCCACAGCAGTCCCAATCCAGGTGCAATATCAAGAAGAGAGTGATCAATGTATTAAAGACTTCTGCAGAGTCAAGAATTCAGATTGAGGAAAGACTTTTAGACTTGGCAATTGAGGGAGTCAGGTTGGACTGAACAGTTTAAAGTGAATGATGGGATCAGAGAAGTCTGACTGCAAGAGTCAGAAAAAGGGAGGAAGAGGCTATGAATGAATGGAGAAATAACAGGTAGTAGCTGGTAGGGATGAACAGATCAAGTGAAAGCTTAAAAGGCATGGGCACATAGCCTGGAAGCAGCTGAGTAAACTGGAGAGAGCGAAGATGAGTGTGAGTTTCCAGTCTGCTGGAAAAGATGGGTTGCAATGAATCAAAGGTACACATGGAGAGGTTAGCCTGGGCAAGAAGGGCCACGTCCTCATGAGTTGGGGGAACAAGGATGTAAGAAGAGGAGTAAAGCGAAGGAGATTCCCGGCAGAATAGCCTCCAACAGCGAACTATGAAAACAAGGTTTTCAGCAGAGAGGATGGAAGAAATGGAAGAAGTGAGAAAGGAGAGGAATAAGTTATTTGGGCCAAGGAGGCCTTTTTTAGACCTCTGCCACTGAGGATGTACCCAACTGTGCCACCTGTACGAGAAGGTGAATTCTATCTGCTTACACCATGATGGGAAAGTTTACATAGGGTTTGGAAGAAGAGAAAGTATTATGTTAAACGCTCCTTCCCCCATTCCCCCACACAGATCCATCAAGATTCCAGTGGACAGTGTGTTGGGCCAAAGGGTTGAACAGGAAAAAACTGGCTTTTTTCTGAAGCTTCACAGACCCCAAGTTTTCCAGGGAACAAAAGTCCATTTTTTTCTAAGATCAGCCTTCTGCCAGTCAGCCTGTAGTCTAGAAGTTGCCTCTGAATAAATAAAAAATGAGGATCTGGCAGAAGACAAGGGAGTGACATTTCTGAGCATGTGCAGGCAGAAACCTGGAGAGCAGGAAGGCAGCAGGGCCCAAAGGATGCAGCCACCTTGGTGTCAGGCCGGTACGCTGACTGGTTCGTGTGCAGCCTGGAGACCCCAGACCACGAGTACGTGGCAGTTTGTGGAAGTCCCAAGCTGAGGTCAGGGTCGTTCAGGCAAAGTTCCCCTCAGTGACTCAAGGTCAGGGATGGTCACAGCCTATTTTTTTTTTGCTTTTTATCATCTCCTTGATATTTTGCTAAAACCTTGGCCACTGATCTCAGGAGAAATACTCATTTGTTTGGCAGAATGAATCTGTGGACTGTGTGATTTAAGCCTTTTCCATCCCTTCTCTGTTGCCACCCTGGGCTCCCAAGTGATTTTTAAAAATCTGCTGTAATTCACAACTTTGTTCTGTGGGAAATTGTGTCTGGCTCCCGCCAAGCAAGGCCTTCTCAGTTGGGCTCAGGCTTGTGTATGGGACTAATCCAGCGTGAGATATTGTGCTTTTTGGACTAGCACATCACCTGTATTTATGAAATACATCCAGTATGCAGGCAGGTGCAGAATGGAAACCAGGTAGGTTTCCTGCCCCCTTTTTAATGGCTAAAAGGATTCTATGCCAAAAATTGGAGTCCTTTATTCAGTTCTGGGAGCAAAGAGTAGCCCAGTATTCCCATTTTATAGATGAAACACACAGAAAAGTAAAGTCATGCCCATCACAGTCTAGCAGTCAGGTAGCATTTAAGTGCCTGTTATGTTCCAAGCACTGTGTTAGGTCCCGGAGATTGAGAAATACAAAAACAGCCCCCGTATTCAAAGACATCTTATTTATTGTAATAGGGAAGGGAACGTACAAATAAGAGGCAAGATTCATTGGGGGCCCTCTCGGGGTACAGCTGAGGGAAAGGAGGAATAGGGAAGGCTTCTTGCAAAAGGTGTGGCTTTAGCTGAGACTGGAAGGGAACTAAGAGGGAGTGCTGAGAGGGGAAAGAGCTGTGGCCATGGGGAATAAAGCATAAAAACTGCCATTGGAGCCTAAGGATCCACTGAGGATCAGGGTGCTAGGTGCAAGAAGCCTGGACGAGAGGAGGAGCCAGAGAATTTTGTATTTGATCCTACAGGCTATGGTGACAAATGTCACTAGAGTTTGGACGGTATGATCCAACCTGCATAAGGAAATCCGTATTTTTTATATATATATATATATATATATATATATATATATATGGGGGTGGGGAAGAGGTCTGCTTATAATGGGGCAATGTCAGAGGAGAGAAGGGGACATAGATTAGGTTTGTTGTAAAAGTAGAAATCCTGGAGGTATTTTCCCTCCACAGCAGGAGGAATATGAGGATGATGGGAGGACTTTGGGGGATGGATAATGAGCCTAATTTTGACATCCTGTTAAACACTTCCTGTGGGACCTCCTATCAGAGGCATTTGAAGGGCAGTTGGAGATGCAAGCCTGGAAGTGGAGAGAGGTTAGAGCTGGGCAAGACCTGTGAGTCAAGAGTTGTAAGATAGCTATGATGCACAGCATCACAAAGTAGACATACATTAGAGAATGCAGAAACAAAATGAGAGACGAGGAGAAAGGTCATTACCAAGCAGAGAAAGCAGGGAAGGCTTTGTGGAAAAGCCGTTCACCCTGGCCTTAAATGATGAGAGAAAGGAGCCTACTGCTGTCACCTGAGATTCCTGTGATTGTGATAGTTGTCATGGAAATCATTGATGATTAAAAATAATGCAGAGCATTCACCCATATACTGTATACAAGCTCTAAATAATAGCTTCTATTTATGGAGTGCCTTCAGATTTACAAAGTGCTTTTGATCTTTTGGGTTTTTTAATACCACCATACTTATATCCTTTTCTCTTTCTCAGAGAGCCATCTCATATAACAAATAGTACTTTGATCAGTATATTCAAAAGAAGTCTGAAAATATGCACTTTGTATAATACTCATGGAAGTTTGCTTGCCATATCTTTTGAGTCATGCTTGCTTTTTATAATTGTTCAAAATACATTTTTTATTTTTTGAGTGTTTCTTTATTGACTTTATTGTGCTCATTGTATATATCGTTTTCTTGATTCTCTACATACTTCAGTCTCCATCATTTCTATACTTCTCGGTATTCATCATATGCTTTGTTACAGCACATTCATATTCCATTGCTTCCATTTTGCAACTGGTGATATGAAATTTGCTTACAATTTTTTGCTATCAATATTTTGGTCTTTAGGGACTTTGTTTTTATCAGTAGGCTACTTAATATATGAGCCTAGTAATGAACATTTTAGTCTCTTCTTGCATAATTACAAATTGCTTTTCAAAATGGTAGCAGTGGTTGACAGCTCTACCCATAATACTCCACTGTGCCTATTTACCACAACTCCTCTAACATTCATTTTTGCCTTCCTTGATTATCTTGACTAATTTTCAGGGTTTGAGATGAAACTTCAATATTATTTGGATTTGCAGTTCTTTTGTTATTAATGATTTAGAGTATTCTTTGATATGGCTATTAATAGTTTGCTATTTGAGAACTCTTTCTTTGTATCATTTGATTACTTTTGGGAAATGGTTTTTGCTTTTTCCTATATGCATTTATATGTATATGGTAATATGGTAAATGAAGTCCTTTATATATGTTGGATACCAAATCTTTTGAAATTTTGTAAGTATTTTTTTCCCTTTCAACTACTTTTTTTTTAATGCTAGGTATTCTAATTTTGTGTGTGCAGAAGCTTTTTCAATTTTTTGCAATCATTTGTCTGTTTTAACTTTTGTACTTACCTCTATCCCATGTTTGATTAAGAACACCTCTCCTACTCATTGTTACAAGAAGTATGTGATATTTCTCTTGCAGTTTTTTAAGAGAATAATCTTTACTATTACATTTATGTTTCTTTTAACAGTATATTTTGAAATACGATAAAAAGTATTGGTTTAAATGCAGTCTTTGCCAGACTGCTTTCCATTTTTACCAGTTTTTATCAAGTGGGGAATTCTTTCTTGAATAATTTGTATATTCCAGTTTATTGAACACTTGTGTGTTCTTAAGTTCCATTATTTCTGATTCTCAGTTGTTCAGTGTGTCCCAGCGATCTACTTGCTTTGCTACATACATGTTTTCCTTCTGTGATCCTACCAACTGCCCCATGAGGTAGCTACTGTTGTCCTTGCTTTGCAGATGAGGAAACTAAAGCTGACAGAGGGAAACAGCTGGCCCAGTCTTGTCCAGCTCAGAGGTACCTAAGCGAGGAAGTCATCCCTTCTTGAAGCAAGTCCTTCATTTTTTCAGGAACTCTGATTCCTCATGTTGTCCCCTTTTGCTTCTGGCTCTGACTTCTGGCGCCAAATGCAATCTTTCCTCCACCTGACAGCTCTTCTCCAAATGTTTGGAGTCACGTGTTGTCTGTGCTTCTCTAGGCCATACTTCCCCAAGTCCTTCAGCCAGTGGTTCCTGGGACTTTATAGCCAGGGACTTCCCATCATCATCTTGGTTAGGATACCAGGGGAATGATCTGGGTTTGCCAAGCAGCTTCTTCTGGGTTCAGGAGGTTGAACTTTCTCAATCAGGGCAGCTGGTTTGGGTGCAATCCTGGCTGTCATGGCTGCATGCTGGCCAGTCCCATCCTGCATTGTTTGCGGGCAGAAGGCACGTTCTGGGGAAGTGTTCGCTCCTGGCTTCGGCCTTTGGCTCACAACCAGGCGGATTGCTCAGCAGATTGTAGTGGATGTAAGGGTCTGGCTGATGGGTCCAGAATCGGGGAGGTCGCTTTTGCTCTTTGCACATTACCCAACCATGGAGTCTGACATCAGGTCACCCTGCCTGGTGACCAAAGAGGCCTCTGCCTTGGCTCAGCTGTTTGGGTTTTGTTTTGTTTTTCATTCACAGAGAAAGTCACAGCAGGTCTTGACATTCTATTCCAGCACAAGGGTGGAACGGATGAAATGGTTTCTATAGGCCATCCCTTGATTGTCTCTCCCTTCAGGAAATCCACTAGTCCTGCTGTTATGTATTGGGGTGCCAGATTCTTGGCAAGATTCACCATCCCCATTTGTTCATCTGTGAAAAAGATTGATAGCCAGAATAGTGCAATAGTCTCCAGGTCTTTCTTGTTTGAAGAGAATTCTTACATTAAATATAAATGGTATCAGTGGTTGACAGCTCTACCCACAATACTCCACTGTGCCTATTTTACCACAACCCCTCTTAATATTCATTTTTTGCCTTCCTTGGTTATCTTTTTCAGGGTTTGAGGTGAAACTTCAATATTATTTGGATTTGCAGTTTGAATTAAGTGGGGAGTAGTGGAGTAAGAAGCTGGAAATTTTTTTTTTTCCTGAAATATACTATGAAAGTTTTCTTGTGCCTCAGTTTTAAAGGCAGTATGCATAAAATTCTTTTCCACAAGATTCTTTACAGTCATTGAGATTTATTTGTCTCCCTTTGAATCTTAGGGAGAACTCGAGTCAATTCAGTTTTTATGAAGAGTCTTTTATGTGTAACACATGGTGATTGGTCCTGGGGACACGATAGCAAAAATTAGCCCCTGGCCTCAAGGAAGTCCTTTTCCCTGGCCTGTGTACACGAATATGTATGGCATGCTGAAAATGGAAGAGAGTGTAGGCAATTATCAGTGCAGGGTGCTTTAACCCAACCCTCCCAGTGGGCCATTTTTCACCCAAGTCAGTCCGTTCCTAAAGCAGAGGCTGCTGAACATCCTGGCACATGAACTCGCTCTTCCTCCCACACATGTTCTGCTTTGTGTGCCTTCCAGACCTTGTTTATAGGGTGCTGGCAAAGAACCTTCTGAGAGCTGGAGCCCTATATGGTGACCTTTTGGAAATGGGGGAAAATGAAAGGGAGATGCCCCTGGGCCTTGGCCCTCATCCCACTGCTGCAGACACTTGGCACCTGTGGTGAGGATAGCCAGCAGCAGGAAGGAGCTGGATGGTGGGCAGCTTCAAGGCCTTTGATAGCACTGAACAAAGCACTTTGATCAGAAAACAAACATCGTGGGTTGGTGGCCTTTGCGCTACTTCCCTTGAGCATGGTTCTTCCCATGTTTTCGAGTCATTTCGTGTCATTTTGGAAGGTAGAGCTCCAAGCTTTAGCCCTTCATCTAGAGTCTCAAACATCTGCATATCCACAAGATGCAGATCTCTTTATCTCTGGTTCTAATCTGGAACAGCAACTATCTTCAGACCCCCAGGGAGAAGGAGATGGTTGGTAGAAGGCTTATTATCTTGTATTCTTTGCACATTGAAAAGATTAAAACTCTCCTGCCAACCCACAGGCCTATTGTGTTCATTCAGAGAGTCTTGAGTGCATTTCTTGCCCAGGATATAAGTGCATATGCTGGAGGAAAAGGAAAATAATGTCTGGATGGGTTGGTGTAGGCTTGTGTGTGCACATGTACGTACACACACACTCTCACAAAAGGTGTCATTTATTATTTATAGATTCTTCCCACGCACACACATTTCCAGACAGCCTCCTCACAAAAAACCTGATAAAACTGTCTGTTCAGGAATATTTTCAGACTTGTAGTCTTTGGAGAAGATACCTTAGGTCTTTTCCTTCCTTCCATAATAAACAGAAATACCCGAAGCAGTCCCTAATGCCTCTGGTGACCATCTTCTCGAGTCAGTTGAAAAAAGCTGGAGTGGACAGAGCATCACGAGGACCCGAGTTAACCCAACTCACTTAGTAGCTGTGTGACCCTGGCCAAGTTACTTGGCTGCCTCTCTCTCTCACACACACACACACACACACACACACACACACACACACACACACACACACACAGGAAATAGCTCAGGAATGTCAGCTATACCTGCAGAATGATCCACAGAGAACCTGGAGAAGCTACATGGGATGAGCAGGGAAGTCCACGCCAGAAGCCTCAGGGCTTTCATTGTGGCTGGGCCCCTTCTCCTTCCTGTCTGGCCCCAAGTTTTCTCCCCATACAATGAAGGGCTGGGACAGAAGGGCTCAACCCTTGGATATACGATCATATGATTCCAGCTTGAGGATCCCAGCATCTCAAATGAGAAACCCCAGCCCTACCTTTCAAGGAACTTGTATTGCATATGGTCACCTCCATGTAAAGAACTAGGAGTAGAGGGGGGCCTCTGGCAGCGGGGGGAAGTGAGCCGAGTATTATTAGTACAATATTGATAATATTATATATCCCTTAGTATTGGAAATCAGTGTTTTGTAAGGTAAAGGGCCGGAGCTCTGAAAAAGTATACTTGAATCTAGGTCAGCAAGGTACTTCTAGTTAAGCATAGACTTAGTCCTTAGTATGGTGATGTAATGGGTGTGCTGCTCAGTGTGCTGTAGTGATGTAATGGTACTGAGGTATTTGAGGGAGTCTCGAACCTAGAAGAACTCTCTCAGCCATAGACACAAGAAAAGACACCAGACTCCATCTTTGACCATCCTCCTGGTGGCCCTCCTGCCTTCATCACTTCTCCACTAAGACCAAGGACTCGGGCTGATCCTGAGGACCTCCAGAAAGCTAGCCCAGACATTACAGTTACCAAGTTAAGTCTTGTCAAATATCATGAAGAGAAAACTTGTCCAGTTGATTAATAAATCCTTAAATGAATGAGCTTATGCTGTGAGGCAGATTAGTTGCAGATCTGACTCTTTATAAATAAACCTGATCCCTTTATTGATGAGATGTCAGATTTGTGGATCTTGGGCCTCATTGACAGCTTGCAACACTCCCAAACCAGATTAAAAAGTAATTGGGAAAATATATTAATGAAATCTTACTTTTCATAAAATTTTTTTAAATTTTTAAAATATTTTAATAATAATTGTATATGGTAGAATATAGGTCATGTTAACTTATGGTTTCCTAAGAAGGCACCTTATATATGATTTAATGAGCTCGTTTTTACTTGAATTTGATAACCCCTTCTTTACTGTCTACCGTGTCTGTTTTGGACCATCCTGATACCAGGGACTCTTCTACCTAGTATTCCTCCTTTGCCAGGATATTATATAATTATTGACGTGACATTCACTAGGGGAAAAAAAAGGATAACACATACAGGGCTGGATGGCCCAAGGAATTTTTGTTCAGTGGTCAATATATCTCATTAACTTCATTATTAGTGCCAGTGAGCACTTGATATGCTTCTGCCCATGTAGATACATTTGCTTATAGAATCACGTATAAACTGTCATACATATTTCCTGGCTCAGATGCCTTGTAAGAATAATAATCTTGTCATCTCTTTCACTGTCTCTGATAGAGAATGGAAAGGTGCACAAGAAAGCAGTTGCTCAGCTTTCTGTGAGGACAAACTCTCCACTCTGCATTTGCTTTTCTGCATTTTTGGGGTCAGCATGGACTATGCAGGAATTCAAAAGCCATGTTTGATGTAAGGCAGCTAAGCTGCCAGATGGAAGTGAAGGTGAATGCAGAAATTGCTTTCATTAGGACACTAACCCAGAAAGGATGCTGGTATGGGCGGGAAGGGGCACTGAAATACATGCTATTTAAAAGGGTGTTTGTTACTTTGGGGATTATATATTATTATTGTTATTATTATTATTATTATTATTATTATTATTATTATTATTATTATCTGTCAGATATCCTTCAGCCTCATAGAAGTTTTATTGAAATTGCTGGAGATCCTTTTCTTGAGATAAGAAAAAAAATTCTCTATTTTGTACTGTGTTGATGTTCTTGTGGCCTGGTTATATAGAAAGGCATATTAGTCTGCAAAGTGACATTTTAACTTATTGAAAACCCTTGAAAATATCAACTTTTTTTTTTTTTTTTTAACAGAAGCATATTATCATTACAAACTTAAAGCTGCTTATGTTGTGATAAGCTTGTGTGAAGTTTGCAGGAGGCAAGGGTAGAAATAGAAATAGTTCTAGGTGTGTAGGCAGCAGACCCGAGTTTAGTTCCTAGAATAACTTAATACTTGTATGCCCTCTGACCTTGACCTCATTATGATTGTTACCTTAGCAAATGAGATTATTTATAAAGCGCTTAGTATAATGCCTGACATATAGTAATGAATACATGTATAAGTCCCTTTCAGTGAAGAGAATAATACCTGTCCTGTTTTCATCACAGGGTTTTTTTTTTGTTTTTGTTTTTTGATCTTTTTTAGTATTTAATTTTTTTCTCAATTACACGTAAAAACAATTTTTTTTTTAAGTTCCAATTCTCTTCCTCCCTAACTCCTGAGATCCAAGCCCTTTGAGATTCCAGACTTCAACCTTGAGTTCCATATTACCACTACCTCTTCCCACTTCCCATTTCCCTGATGTTGGGAGGAGGAGCACTGCCCCAGCTCTAGCCTCTGTCACAAGAACCTACAAAGTAGTGACCCAGCCAGGTGGTTCTTGGAACTCATATCTCCTGCAGATTCATTTTTGTTTTACTTAGTTGTCAAAGTTATAAATTTAATTAGCATTAAATCTAGATTTTAGCAAACTATGTGATACCTTATAGAAAAAAAAAATAGAAAGATGTGAGCTGGATTTTGAACTGGTTGAATAACTGGACTCAAAAGAGGGACCATTGTTAATTTCTTTTTTAGAAATAATAGCCTTGAATTTTTTAAAAATACATGCAAAAATAGTTTTTAACAATCGCACCTTTGCAAAATTTTTCTTCCTTCTCTCTTCCCTAGAGAGCATGTAATCCAATATAGGTTACACATATGCAATTCTTTTAAGCATATCTCCATATTCATCATGCTGCACAAGAAAAATCAGATCAAAAAAGGAAGAAAGACGAGAGAAAAAAGACAAGCGACAAAGTTGAAAATACTATGTGGTGATGCACATTCGGTCCCCATAGTCCTCTCTGTGAATGCAGTCTATTGGAATTGACCTGAATCACCTCATTGTTGAAAAGAGCCAAGTCGGTCACATAATCTTGTTGTGCATAACAACAAGTCTTGGTTCTCCTCACTTCATTTAGCATCAGTTCAGGTAATTTTTTCCGGGGCCATTATTATTTCAAGACTTATCTTGAAAAGAGGTCTCTGATAGATGCCCTTGGGATCTGTGCTTGGCTCTGTGCTATTGAACAGGTTTGTCAGGACTCTCAGGCACAGAAGGTAATAAAAAGCTGGGAGGAAGAAATAGCCCTGCAAAGGATATTCAGTTTCCAAGATGCTCCTGCCAAGATAAAAACTGGGCCCGATTGAATCAGGTCAGCTTTACTAGAAGGAAAAGTCCTGTGCTCATGTTCAAAAAGGAGCTTCCAGAGCATCACATGTAGAGGGGATGTCTGGTGACAATTCTTATGAAAGGGACCCTAGGAGTCTGAGGGGACTGCGGGCTTTGGTCTCCAAGAATGTTTCTGGACTCTTTAAGTAAGTGGTAGGGAGACATGGAAGAAGTTCCAGAAAGAGAGTTGAGGATATCAAGGTATACTCTAGTCCCTGTACCCTAGTCCCTAATTCAATTACATTGATGGAATTATATTCTTAGCACACATTTGAGAAGGGAGATATTAAGTTGCCTGTGGAAAAAAATGCAACTGAAAAAGACACAGGTTCATGCCATCTGGAGACTGAAAAAGTGAAGACTGAAGATATGCTATACATTTCTATTTCCCTGAGGCAGTTAAGTGACTTGCCCAGGGTCATACAGCTAGGAAGTCTCTGAGACCACATTTGAACTCAGGTCCTCCTGAATTCAAGACTGGTGCTCTATCCACTGTGCCACCTAGCTGTCCCACTATATATATTTAAAGGGCTAGCCTGGAGAAGGATCCTGTGCAATGGGGAGAAATTTCAAGGGGGCAAATTTAGGCTCAATATCAAGAAAGTTTGCAGAAAATTAGAGCTTCCTCAGAGTAGAAAGGACTGCCTCAGGAAGTAATAGATAGCCCTCTTGCTGGAAGTCTTAAAAAGTGAGAGGGTTGTTTTTCAGGTATCTGTTGGATTATGTGGTTACTATGAATGTCTCCAGTTGGAAGTACTGTGATTCCTTTCATCTGTTCTCTATCTCCCCGCCTTTCCTTCTCTTTTCTGTCATGTATTCAAAGACTTGCATTCTTTCATGCTGCTGTTGCTTTGCTTGTACCCTTTCTTCTGGCCAACTCTGTTTTTTCTTGCAGACTTGCAGACCCTCTGTTACCATCAGTAGGTCAGTTAATGTATTTCAGGCACTGTGCTGAAGTGTTGGGGATACAAAGGAAGATTAAAAAAAAAACCCTCAGGTCTCGAGGAGCTCACTGTCTAATGTGGAGAACAACATAGAAAAACTAAGATTAGGGGCTGGGAAGGTGTGATTTTAGGGAAGATTGGAAGGAGGCAATGAGGAGGAAGAATGTTCTCGGCATGAGCAATATCAAGTGAGATGGTTCTGTCAGAAGATGGAGTGTCTTGTGTGAGGAACAGCCTAGAGAGGCACACAGGTGGCAGAGAAAGTTGATGGAACGTGGATCACACCCACGTTGTCTCTTCCTAATCAGTAGGTGGCTGGGGTAGTAACACCATCTCCTCCCTCCCCAATCCAACAAGAGCCCTTCCACCTGGGCCTGTGAGATCACTGGCTCTGGAATCAGCAAGAGCAGCCAAGACACAGGAACTTGGAGATCTTACCGTTTTGTCTGATGATGGCGTTCTAAGCTGGAAGAGACTTCCAAGTTAGCCCCACCTCATTTTACTGATGATGCTCTTATTGTGGAGGGATAGGGTCATGAAGTTAGCTGGTTGCTAATGAACAAGTCAAGTATCTTTTTCATTTGACTCAAGAAACTCTCATAGTCAACTAGTCAACACTTTTACTATGTGTCAGAATGAATCTTGGGATATAAATATAAAAACAGTTACTCTCAAAGAACTTTTTAAAAATTTTTTAATAAGCATCTGTCCTTTCTTTCTTAAGTCTCTTTTTGATCCTCACAACAACGCTGGAAGGTGGGTGCTCATTATTATCTCTGTTTTACAGGTGAGGAAGTGCATTGTCCAGGGTCACAATCTAGTCAGTGTCTGAGGCTACATTTGAACTCTGGTCTTTCTGATTCCAGACCCTGCACTGTGTGTGTGTGTGTGTGTGTGTGTGTGTGTGTGTGTGTGTGTGTGTGTGAAATAATTTTTTTATTATAGCTTTTTATTTACCAGATATATGCATAAGTAATTTTCCAGCATTAACAATTGCAAAACCTTTTGTTCCAACTTTTCCCCTCCTTCCCCCCACCCCTTCCCCTAAATGGCTGGTTGGCCAATACATGTTATATATGTTAAAATATAAGTTAAATACAATATATGTATACATGTCCATACAGTTGTTTTGCTGTACAAAAAGAATCGGACTTTGAAATAGTGCACAATTAGCCTGTGAAGGAAATCAAAAATGCAGGTGGACAAAAATAGAGGGATTGGGAATTCTGTGTAGTGGTTCATAGTCATCTCCCAGAGTTCTTTCCCTGGGTATAGCTGGTTCAGTTTCATTACTGCTCTATTGGATTTGGTTCATCTCATTGTTGAAAAGGGCCACGTCCATCAGAATTGATCTTGTTGAAGTATACAATGATCTCCTGATTCTGCTCATTTCACTCAGCATCAGTTCCTGTAAGTCTCTCCAGGCCTTTCTGAAATCATCCTGCTGGTCATTTCTTATAGAACAATAATATTCCATAACATTCATATACCATAATTTATTCAGCCATTCTCCAATTGATGGGCATCCACATACTTTCCAATTTCTGGCCACTACAAAGAGGGCTGCCACAAACATTCTTGCACATACAGTTCCCTTTCCCTTAAGATCTCTTTGGGATATAAGCCCAGTAGTAGCACTGCTGGATCAAAGGGGATACACAATTTGATAACTTTTTGAGCATAGTTCCAAATTGCTCTCCAGAATGGCTGGATGTATTCATAATTCCACCAACAATGTATCAATGTCCCTGTTTCCCACATCCCCTCCAACATTCTGCATTATCTTTCCCTGTCATTCTAGCCAATTTGACAGATGTGTAGTGGTATCTCAAAGTCTACAGACCTGGCACTTCATGCACTGTGGCAATACAAGTGTCTTGAAAAGTAGGATTTCAACTAGCCGGGCAGTGGCAGCTTGTCCACTGTAGGCGTGGGATGTTGTTAGAGGCTTTGCAGATCACGCTCAGCTGAGTCAGGCAGGACAGAATTGGGCAGTGGCTCAAAGTCCAATTTGACTGGCAGATGGAGTCGACAGAGTGTCCTGCAAGGGGACAAAGGGAGGTTGGAGCCAACGGTCACAGTGACAGACTAGGAAACTTGGGTTTTGTCTGGGGGAGGTGCCTCACATAGTGTCTGAAAGTGGACTAAATGTTAGTTTAACAGTAATTAAATGCTTATCAGATAGTGAGTTGCAAAGGATGCTTAAGGGGCAGCTAGGTGGCATAGTGGAATTGAGTACCGGCCTAGAGTCAGGAGGACCCAAGTTCAAATGCTGATTCAGGTACGTGATAATTACTACCTGTGCGACCCATCGTCACTTAACCCCAATTGCCTCACCCCCAAAAAAATTTTTTTTTAAAGAAAAGGATGCTCATTAGATTGCTTGGTTGTTTCTTTTTGTATCCCCAGCACTTAGCATAGTACCTATCCTGTTAAGGGTGATTAATGATGTCTATTAACTAACATTGATATGAAAGGAAGATGGAAGAATAGTGTGACTTTAAGGGAGGAAAACCTTTTAAGAAGCCTTCTCAAAAGATCTAATTAACACATAAGGAGTGCAAAGGAGAGGAAATGTGTGAGGCTATTGTGGAAGTAGAATTAATAGAATTTCAAGAATTAGATCTCCAAGGTTCTTTAAACATTTCCAAGGAGCATTGATCCAGTCTCTGCTTGAAGGTTTCCAGGAAAAAGGAACTCACTAGTTCTTGAGGGAACCCACTCTATTTCTGGATAACTTTGATTAAGTTGTTTCTAAAATTGGTTTTTCTGCATTTTCTACCAACTAATCTCAGTTTGATTAATTTGGGGGCAAATCAAATCAAATCCTTTTTGTAAGTGAAAGAATTTCCAATACTTTTTCCTGACCCCAGGGTATTCACTCTTAAAACATGGTTTCCTAGTTCCCCCAACATCTAGATTACTTTCTTCTGCACGTTTGAAGCTTGTTGGCATCTTGATCACACTGTGATGTGACTGTTCTAGACACCTTCTGGGTCATCTCAGGAGAGGGTGACATTATCTTGTGAGACCTATTGACTCTTACAGCCTATTGACCTTACAGTTCTAAGGACTAAATAATTTATCCCTTCTAAGTTCTAGTTAAGTTCAGTACAGCATTCTAGCCTCTTGAGCAGGGGGGTTCTCAAACTACGGCCCGTGGGCCAGATGCAGCCACTGAGGACGTTTATGCGGCCCGCCAGTTATGGCAAATGGGCTGAGGGGCAGAGACAGATGTGAGTTTTTGTTTTTACTATAGTCCGGCCCTTCCACAGTCTGAGGGACAGTGAACTGGCCCCCTATTTAAAAGTTTGAGGACCACTGCTTGAGATTTTTTTTGGATATTTCTATACATTTTCAACTTTGAAGGAAAGATCATCCAGCCCAGCTCTTTCATTTTGTTGGGACCTGGGATGAGGATACCAGGAACCTAGAGGGGAAAGGACTTTTGTTATGGTCACTTAGCTAGTTAGTGAAAAGATACATGTTGATCCTCCTTGCCAACTTCGTAACATTCAAAACATATAACATTTCATTTTTGTGCCTTTTTCCAAGCATGTTGAACTGAACCGGCCGAGGAAAGAATCTGTGGCAGCAGGTCACATCTTCCTAAGTATGAATCACTTCAGTAGTACAAGAGTCCTTCCATTCATTCTTGACCACTCTGTACTCAGAGGTGAAAAGCATAATGAAAAATCAACTCATAAACCATGGTCATTCAGTGTTGACAATTTGACAGACATTTTACCAAAATTTAAGTAACTGAGCTTATTATTTCAAGGAAAACAACTGGTGGTATTTGTCACCAAGGATAAAACATGAGTTTTCAAACAATTAGAATTGGAGGAAAATGGTATCCACCATCATTACCTTGACAGATTTGCAATAGTTAGCCTTTTCTGCCGAGATTAGTGAATTAATGAATGTGATTTTTGATATGAGTATAATATACACTTGTATATTATATTTTGTACATCACATATAATAAAATGAGTTAGCATTTGGAAGATCTGCATGACTCATTGACCAGATGACCACTTTATGATGTTACAAATTATGAGTGGGTGACAGGAAGAGACAAAAGAATGATGAGAAACTTTAAGATGCACTTTCAGAAAGGACAGTTGTGACAGATCTATGTCATATATCTGATTTGTGATTTCTTTGGCCTGTATTGATATGTATAACCCAGCGTAAAACTAGAAAACTGGAGCTCGTTCCTGTCGACATAAAACTTGCCTTTAAAGGAGCCAAGAACTAAGACTGAGACCGACCTGTGGCAGAGAATGAGATGTCAGTGTCTATGGAAGTATAGAGGAGGCTGGACACAGCAAGGCAAGAAGGCCATAGACAGAATGGGGGACTGCCCTGGCAGAGGCCCCTTCCTGAGAAATACATTTAAGTTAGTTTAAAGGGACTAGATAGCTGGGACACACAGGTCATCGGGCTGCCTGTGACACTTGTGCATTGTTTGTGGAGCCTTGAATCAGCACCGTCCCTTTGGACAGCAACAGGAAGCCTGGCAGTGAGCTGGGACCAGATGGGGAGCTTGACTCAGTGGCCTATCTTTTTTTTTTTTTTTTTTTTTTTTTTTTGGTTCTTAATATTTTATTATCTTTGCCACTCATGTGAAGTCAACAAACCTCTTCTTTTTTTTTTTTTTTTTTTTTATTATATATATATATATATATATATATATATTTTATAATATTATCCCTTGTATTCATTTTTCCAATTTACCCCCCCTCCCTCTATTCCCTCCCCCCGACGACAGGCAATACCATACATTTTACATGTGTTACAATATAGTCTAGGTACAATACATGTGTGCGAATATCACTTTCTTGTTGCACAATAAACATTAGATTCCGAAGGTACATGCAACCTGGGCAGACAGATATTAGTGCTAACAATTTTCATTCCCCTCCCAGTGTTTCTTCTCTGGGTGTAGCTACCTCTGTCCATCATTGATCAACTGGAAGTGAGTTGGATCTTCTTTATGTTGAAGATTTCCTCAGTGGCCTATCTTAAATCTGCTCCCATGTCTCCATGACCCCCAAGCCTCTCCTAGCTCTCAGAAGTCATTATTATTTTTATTAGCATTGTGGATGCTATCGCAAAACTGCACCGGCAGCCAACAGGGAGGAAGGAAGAAGGTGCTGAGCTCGCAGTGGCCAAGAACGGTGTGACACAAAGCCGGCTCAGTCTGGAGGGGGGTCCACGTGGAACTGTGGGCCATTGAGATTCTTAAGGGCTCTGACCTGGCTTTTTGTAACGCTACGGGGCAGGAAATGCTCATACTGATTGTCCCAACACATGGCCTGAGATGGAAGCCATCTCTTTGGGCCAGGTTATATAGGTGGGTGATGGACTGAATGATATGGGGGAAGCTAAAAGCAGTAGAGTCCATCCCCCCCACCACCACCACCAAGGAGTCTGGGTAGAATGATGTCAAAGACAATTGTAGAGCACATGCATCAGGCAGGTTCTCTCCTGTCAAAGGTCACAAACTCTGTGGTCCTTTTTGCAGTGAGGCGAGAAAAGTCTTTCATTTCTGCAGTCCACAGCTGACAGCCCCTGGTTTTCCTCCAGTCTAGCCTATGTTCGGTTCACATCATCCACCATTTGTCAAACCTCTCCTATTGGCAAGGCTCTGAACTGGGCACTGGGGACCCAACGCACAATTCCTGTCCTTGGGGAACTTCTATCCCAGCGTGAGGTGAACAAGCATAGGCAGCAACATAAAATAAGTCCGGGTGCACTGGGTCTGAGGAGGGGAAATCGCCTTTAGCTGGTTGGGTCAGCAAGCATTTATTCAGTGCCACGTGCCAGGCAGTGTCTGTGCTAAGAGCTGAGGAGCCAGATAGAAAAGCAGTCCTGAATGTTGGCTAGCTAGGAAGGTGTCCCTGAGGAGGAGCTGGAGCAAACAGTGATGTGCTTTGCTGCACTGTCAGCTTTAGGGCTTTTCGTGGCATGGGGGAAAGATTTGGACAGAGAGCTCGTGGCTTGGCCTTGACACACGTCCTCTCACTGTGAGCAGCCTCAGTTTCTCCAGCTGTTAATATTAATATCAACCCTTGCTTTGTGTGGATGGGAAAGAAGTGGCAAACGAGCAGTGTTGTTGTAGCAGACAAGGACAGGAGGTCTGGGCTTGGCTTCCACCATTTGGATTCGGACCTCTAGGCGTGACTTCAAGGATGAAAGTTCTTGGCGTATTTCTTGTGCCCAAACTCCTTTCCCTTATATTTGGAGCCTCTAAAAGGTAACTGAGTTGGGCCTTCATGTTAAATAGCCCGAGCCGAGATCCCAACTTGTAATGATTATTGGAGACAATTTGCTCCTCTCTCTGCCTTAGAATTGAGAATATTGTTAGCTGTCTTCCTTCCCCTAATTATCAGACATTTGAACGTGAGTACGTTAACCCTTGTTGCTCTCCTAATGGTTTTCGTTGCTGACCACGGGGCTCCTTCCTTCCCCCCAGAAATGACTCCTTCATTTCGACACGAAGCAATGGATGTAAGTATAGCTCTGACTCTGGCCCAGAACAGCCCAGCACCTCATCTAGAATAACCTTCGTCTGTAGGCTGCCTGTCTCCTCCCTAACAGCAGTCTGCCCCTCACATGCTTCTCCTCCTGGCCTACTAAACATGCCTTGTTTATTAACCCACCTCTTGAGCTTGGATCAGTAGTTGTCTTAGAGGATCTAGAAAGATTCTGTTGATTGTAGGGCTCTGGCAGTGTGAGCCTCTGCTTTTCCCTTCGTCTCTTCTGTGCCCGCCTCTCACAGTGACGAGATCTTTGCCTCCTGGCTTCTGGCCCAGCTCAGCCCAGGGACAAGTGGCTGCTCCCCGGGGCTTCGGTGACCGGCTGTGCTGGCGGGCTCGGCCCAACGGCTGTCACCAAGCTGAAAGATGACCACTGTTGAGAAGAGGCATCTTCTGGCTGTCTTACTACCACGTTTCTTAGGTCGCCCTTACCTAACATCCCCCTGATTCTCCTTCCCCCCTCTGTTCCGGGCTGTGCCCTGAGGGCTCATGAGCCTGTTGGTGCCTTTCAGGTTGTGTCATCACCATCTCCGGGCGCATGACCTTCACGAGCAATAAGTCCATGGAGATTGAAGTTTTAGTGGATGCCGATCCTGTCGCGTTGCATTCCCAAGGGAGATACCGTGCTGCCAGTGCCTTTGTCACCTATGTGTCCCTGAGCAAAGAAGGCAAGACGCTGCCCGTCCCTCAGCTGCTGGTGAGTAGGCCAGGATCCGGGCTTCGGGGGGGTTCCAGGCAGAAGCTGGCTTTGGTGTGCTTTTCTTGGCTTGCCTCCTCCCCCTGGTCACATAGTGGGGCGTCCTCAAGCTCAGGGCGTCCGGCAGTGACATGTGTTGGCCAAGTGTAGTCATTGTTGTGTCAGTGGTGTAAGGCACCCTGCCCGGCTCTCTGAGACAGAGCCCACAGAGAGAGCCAGCTTCAGGGTCAGGAGGACCTGAGTGCGAGTCTGCCTTCTGACACGGCCCTCAGCCCCCACACCATCCTCTGAGGTGCTAAGCTGCAGGCTAGATGCCCTTCTGTCAGCAGGTCCTTGTGCAAAAACCAGACTAACAGCTGCTGTCTGCTGAGCATATCGAAGCAGCTCCTTCGGCTGGCTCAAGAGCATCCCAAGAGATCACATTTACAGTGGCCATAAGCAAACCAAAGAATTCAGTTAGCAGTGTTTTGGCTTTGTTTAGAGGGTGTGTGTGTGTGTGTGTGTGTGTGTGTGTGTGTGTGTGTGTATGATACACACTTGCTTGCAGAGATCATGTTTATGAAGCTTGGAATTCTTGGTATTTTATAAAATGCTTTTGAGTCATTTTCTGAAAGAGTGCTGGTTGACCTTGTGGAAGGTGTCCAAAAGGCCACGGAGAGCCTCCTTTGCTAAGATGACAAATCTAGTCTCAGCTTTGTCAGCTCATCCCTAAGTGATCTCAGTCAGTGGTGATCCCTCCAGGCAAATATTGGATGTTGATGATCTCCAAGATCCTGCCCAGCTCTGATGTTCAATTAAGGCTCAATGTCTTGGTCACTGGGGCCGGTTTCCTGCCTGCTCAGGCTGACAGCTTGGAGCTCCCCAACTTGCATTATAAATCGAGTTACTCTTGCTGGCATCTTTGAATGTCTATGTCATTCAGCCTCTCACCCTAGGAATGTTGGGAGGCCGTCGGATGGGACATTTCTCATTCTTGGGCGATTTCTCTCTTGTGCTTGTGCTTAAAGGTTGAGACTTTACAGGTTCAGGAGCTCCTCAGCCTCTACTATGAAGTACTTCAAAACAGAGAAAGGAGGTAGTGTCCCACCTGCTAAATGAAGATCAGGTCCCTCTTTTAGAACTTCTGTTTTTATCCCATTAGTCTCTTTCATGGACCAATAAGAAAATCAGTACCCTTAGAGTAAATCAGGGTGTTCTGGTTGTTAACAGTTGATAAGAGGAGGATTTGTGTAGGGGAGGAAGTTTGGATTAGAGGGGAGGCTGGAAAGCATCCGAAGCATCGCTCTGGACCAGAGCCAGTTCTTAAATCCCAAACGTATTGGGTCTGCCATGTGACTGGCACTTTTGTGGAAGAGTTCAAGCAGAATCACTTGGGCATTCTACCAACTCTGAGAAACTTCTCCATAGACACTTCCTCCTCCCCCCAGGCCCCATCTGCTCCCTCATGTCTGGTCCATGCCATGCTCATCACTGGTTTCTGTCAGATGTCACACATTTAAGAATCGGCGATGAGCTTATTTGAACAAAACCCCACCACCAAACCACGTACACCGACAATAAACAGATTTCCTCTCATTTCAAATTCCAAGGTTTTCTTCTTCCTGTTGCTATGATCATCTTGTTATTCCCTTCTACACTCTAGAAGGCAGGAAGCATGTTGCTCCTTAGTCTCCATCTCAGCAGACCAAATGTTTCATGAATGGTTGTTGAGAAATGAACCACATTGCTTAGCGTGGCCATGTGGGAATCTTAGTTGAAATAGTCATGTAATGTCTGATTTGGAAAGGACCTTAAAGGCCAGTTAGCCCAGAAATGTTCTGTTTAATGTTTAACAAGTGGCTCTTGGTATATTTTCAAGTGAGGACTCTGGAATGATATACCTGAACACATTTTAAAATTTAATCTGTATCCTTAACATTTTCTCCATTGCTTTTAGTATAGTATAGGCAATCAAAACATGAAATCAAGCTCTTGATTTTAGCATTTGCCAAATTCTTTTTACCATGAACCAAAGTTCTTTTTTAAAAAAATTATTTATTTTTTATTTTTTTTTATTTTATACTTGGAATTTTTTTTGACAGTACATATGCATGAGTAATTTTTTTTAACATTATCCCTTGTATTCATTTTTCCAAAATTTCCCCTCCCTCCCCTAGATGACAGGCAATCCCATACATATTAAATGTGTTACAGTATAACCTAGATACAATATATGTGTGTAAATCCAATTTTCTTGTTGCACATTAAGAATTGGATTCCGAAGGTATAAGTAACCTGGGTAGATAGACAGTAGTGCTAACAATTTACATTCACTTCCCAGTGTTCCTTCTCTGGGTGTAGTTGTTTCTGTCCATCATTGATCAGCTGGAAGTGAGTTGGTTTTTCTTTATGTTGAAGATTTCCACTTCCATCAGAATACATCCTCATACAGTATTGTTGTTGAAGTGTACAGTGATCTTCTGGTTCTGCTCATTTCACTCAGCATCAGTTGATTTAAGTCTCTCCAAACCTCTCTGTATTCCTCCTGTTGGTCATTTCTTACAGAGCAATAATATTCCATAACCTTCATATACCACAATTTACCCAACCATTCTCCAATGGATGGACATCCATTCAACTTCCAGTTTCTAGCTACAACAAAAAGAGCTGCCCCAAACATTTTGGCACATACAGGTCCCTTTTCCCCCCCTCAGTATTTCTCTGGGATATAAGCCCAATAGCAGCACTGCTGGGTCAAAGGGTATGCACAGTTTGATAACTTTTTGGGCATAATTCCAGATTGCTCTCCAGAATGGCTGGATTCTTTCACAACTCCACCAACAATGCATCAATGTCCCAGTTTTCCCACAGCCCCTCCAACATTCATCGTTATTTGTTCCTGTCATCTTAGCCAATCTGACAGGTGTGCAGTGGTATCTCAGAGTGGTCTTAATTTGCATTTCTCTGATCAGTAGTGATTTGGAACACTCTTTCATATGAGTGGAAATAGTTTCAATTTCTTCCTCTGAGAATTGTTCATATCCTTTGACCATTTATCAATTGGAGAATGGCTTGATTTCTTATAAATTAGAGTCAGTTCTCTATATATTACCAAAATTCTTTTTTAAAAAATTTTCAATAGGATTTTAGTTTTCCAAATACATGTAAAAAGAATCTATAAGATTTATGTTGGAAATTTTTCTCCTCCTTTCCCTTCCCTCCCCCTTCAAGACAAGTAATGTATTGATAGGTTAAATATGTGCAGTTTTCAACATATTTCCAAAATTGTCAGTTTGTGCAAGAAGCAAAAGAGAAAAAACAAAACAAAAATGAAAATATTATGCTTTGATTCAGTCTCGATAGTTCTCTTTCTGGATGCAGGTGGCATTTTTCATCCCAGATCTATTGAAATTTCCTTGAATCACCACAGTGCTCAGAAGAGCCAAGTCCATCACATATAATCTTGCTGTGTACTATGTTCTGTACAGTGTTCTCCTGGTTCTGCTCACTTCACTCAGCACCAGTTCATTCGAGTCTCTTCAGACCTTTCTAAAATTAATCTGCTGATCGCTTCTTATGGAACAATAATATCCATAACATTCCTATACCATACCTTATTCAGCCATTCCCTAGCTGGTGGGCATCTACTCAGTTTCCAGTTCCTTGCCACTACAAAAAGGGCTGCCACAAACATTTTTGCACATTTTCCCCTTTTTTATGATCTCTTTGAGATACAGACCCAGTAGAGACAGTGCTGGATCAAAGGGGATATACAGTTTGATAGCCCTTTGCTTCTAAATTGCTCTCCAGAATGGCTGGATCAATATGCTAATTTTCAAGGTGTGGCTACTCACCCTCAAAATCACCTCTTTCAGACTCAGCACCCTGCTGACCTAATCCAACCCAATCTCAGCAAAATCTCCTTTTCCAACCTAATAAAGATTTTGGGGTCTGTTCCACTTCTGGACTCTTCTCAGAGTTTTAGGACCTTTCTCTTTATGGCAAATCTAAAGGCAGCTCTTCAGGCCTCCTTTTGTGTTTTGGTTCCGGTGTGCCAGAGCCACGTTGTCCACGTAGAGTCTTTCAGATATTGAGGGCGGTCTTCTCTACTTGCCCCAGCCCAGTTTCTTGCAATGATTGTCGGGTAGCACCATCTCTGTGCCATCTCTGGTGGTGCTTCAGCTTTCCTTAACATACTTGATGAAGGTGGCGCCCAAGAAGTGGCTGAGGGTGACCCTCCCAGCGATGGTCTGAGTCACCTCCCTTACCTTGAATGTCATCATCAGCCCTCCAGTCAGTCTGTAAGGGCTTGTCCAGAGCTTGCTATGTGCTGAGCTGAGTGATATAACCCTCATGCAACCCCTAGTCTAATGAGAGAGAGTATGCAAGTAGCTGTGTGACAGGCTGAGTAAACCTGGAGGAAGACCTCCTGCTGAAGATGGGTTTGCAGCAGAGTTTCTAAACCAGGGCTTTTTAAAAAAAAAATTCATATTTTGTTTTTCCCCAAGTTTCATGTAAAACAATTTTTTACATTTGTTTTTAAAACTTTGAGTTCCAGATTGTCTCCCTTCCTCCCCTCCTCTCCCCCCATATTGAAAAGCACGTGTGAAATTCTGCAAAACATTTCCCTAAAAGTCATTGTGAAAAAAACTAGATCTTCCCCCTCCACCCTCAAAAACAATCCTCAAGAAAAATAAAAGTTAAAAAAAGGCTACTTCACTATATGTAAGACTCAATCAGTTCTTTCTCTGGATATGGAGAGCATTTAAGTCCTTCAGAATAGTCTTAGATTATTGTATTGCTGAGAATAGCAGTCATTTATAGCTCATCATCCCACAACATTGCTATTACTTTATATACAATATCTTTCACTGTGCATGAACTCAGTGGAGGATTTTCCATATTTTTCTGAGCATCCTGCTCCTCATTTTATAGAACAATAGTATTACCGCATAATCACATTGTACACTTTATTCAGCCATTCCCCAATTGATGGGCATCCCCTCAATTTCCATTTCTTTGCCCGGAGAAAAGAGCTGCTAAAACTATTTTTGTACATATAGATCCTTTTTTCCCCCTAATTCTCTTATGCCTACTACTGGTATTGTTAGATCAAAGAGTATGTACAATTTTATAGCCTTTTGGGCGTAGTTACAAAGTCCTCTACAGCATGGCTGAATCAGTTCCCAACTCCACCAAAAATGCATTAATGTCAAGCCAGGGCTGCTTAAAATTTTTGTACTCGCTACTCCTTCACCTGAGAAATTTTTATATGACTCCCAAGTGTTTGATATATAAAACAGGTGTACAAATCTGCCATTTACTGATAGTAAATCAGAATTTTGCGACTCTCACATTCAATTATGAGATCTCATGTGGGTTGCAAACTGTTTAAGGAGCTTAGTTCCAAGAAAGCCAAGGTCTCTGAAAGATGGAGGGGAGGAGGGAGAATTGCAGACCAAGGGACCAGCTAGCCACAGGGCCCAGAGAAAAGAGGCAGAGGATGGCAAGGTCAGTGTCCCTGGAGCGGAGAATGGGCCAAGAGCAGGGAAGCAAGTGTTAAGAAGGGGCTGGTAGGACCCGCCTAGGAGAAAAGTAACAAACAGCCCCAGACAGAGGTTAGACTTGATGATGTTAACTTTTTATATGTTAACCTATTGCATTACATTGTTGGCTTGGACCTCTTGGGACTATTGTCCAGCCATGTCTTCTGTGGGGATTAAAATGATCCCATTTACATGAAAAGAAACTGAGACAGAACTCGTGAAAGGGTGCATAGTCCTCCCTAAGGAAGGGAACAGTATCCTCATGATCTGAGCCCCATTAGGGCTATACTTGTATAGGATTACAGATATGCTAAATATAGAACAGCAATTTCATTGGTCAGCATATAACACATAAGCTAAAATACGAATACCAACAGGGTCAGAAATTGGCTGAAACTGTCAGTCAGTGACCTAAGTGGTCATAAGATGATCACCTGATCTTACTGGACAAGTGATTGGTCCTGAGGCATGAAAGCATCTTGCATGTAGCCATGATCTCTGCCACGCTGAGTTTGGTCACCATCTTACGGCAAAACGAGGGTGGGAGGGCCTTTATTAACTTCCTAGAGTTAAGCAAGTGAACTTGGAATCTGCAGCTCACAGAACTTGGATATGATTCTATCAAATTAATAAGACTGATTGGAATAGAAGAGGAGTCCAAAATGAATTCTTCTCTCACTTCCCTAAATTGTAATTGCACAGTCGGTTTTAGATTTTACAAGTACAGACTTAACCCTTTACTATCTTGAGTTTAATTTTATCAGATTCAGCCAATTATTCTGCTATGTTGATCTTTTTTTTTGGATTTTGATTCTTGCCTTGAAGCGATTACTGTATTTCACTTCCATACCCCCATATGTGTCACTTTTTCCAGGAAGCCCTCTCTGATTTCTCCTCCCACCCTAAGTTGGTAATGACCTTTTACTCCTTGGGCTTGGCGAAAGATTGTTTGATCTAGTTTGAACACACTTGACTGTGCATGGTAGTGTCTGTGTATGTCTTATGTAGTCTACAGCCCTGCTGGATTCCTCCCCTGGAGGTGAGCCCTGTTCTTGGCACACAACTCATGCTTGCTAAATGCGGGCTGTCAACGATGGCCTGGATGGACAGCCTCTGTTTCACTGAGTCACAGAACTTGACAGTTGGGAGGGGAGACCTTGACCAACACCTTGTCTGAGCCATGCATGAAAAGAGTCCCGCCTCCCATTACCCAAGTGGTCATTCAGCCTTTTCTCTTGGACCTTGGAGGCAAGGAGTCCAGGTTCTTTGTGAGCAGCTCATTATCGAGAAAGTCTTACACTGATGTCCAGTTAGAACTGGCTCCTTTGCCCTTCACCTCTGGAACCAAAGACTTATACTGTCACAGCCATAAATACATAAACCAAGCTTAACATCCCATTTTCTGGCTCTCCTAAACCAGACATGTCTAGTTTAGTCCACCCTCAAATGACATAAGTTCAAGACCCTTCAGCAACCTGGTGGCCCCTCTCTGGATATTTTCCAACTACCCAGAATGCATTCTGGCATTCATGCTGGTAGGCCTGACAGAGGCAGAGTACAGAGGGCTTTCGAGCTTCCTTTTCCTGGAAGCTCTGCCCAATAGGGCAACAGCTTTTTGGCTGTATCTGTCACTTTGTGGACATCCTGAACTTGCAGTCTGCTGACCCTCCCAGCTCTTTCTCAGAACTGCCATCTAGCCATGTCTCTCTCTCATACTTGTGGAGCTATATATTTTTTAATACTTAAATGGAAGATTTTACATTCATTCCTGTTGAATTTCATTTGGTTCAGTCCAGTACTCAAACCCAGGCATTTGGGCTAAATCTGCTTCACTGCCTACTTTTGTGCAGTTTGCAAGCTGATAATGACTTTTTTGGTTTTTAAATACAACTTTATTGTATATAAAAATGTAAAAAGTGTGGTCTAGCCTCAGCCATAATTTGTGGACTCCTTCTAGCTTCTCAGGATCTTCCCTCCCACCATTGGTAATGATAATTAGTAATTGGTAATGATAAATAGACCGTCTATGCCCAGGTCATTAATAAACAGGTACCCGGGGGGCTCCCAAGGCACCATCCTGCTACACCAACAGTGAATCTCTTTGAATCCAGACCCCCGATTGGAGCGGAATCCATCTCTGCATCTTCCTCATGGCCCCGGTGCCTAAAATTCAGGGGACAGTTTTGGGGGCCACTGCCCGTTATCCTTGATGAAGGCCCAAGGTCCGGGCCTTTTCTGAGGCACCACCCTGGGACGCCCGGTCCTCTGGCCTCCAGTTTGTAGCTCTGATTCTTCCCTCATAATGAAGACCGTTACCTGTGGCATTCCCGCTCCCCTGCCCCATGACTCGGCAGTGGCTGTGCTGGCTCGTTCAGGAGCCAAAAAGGGGGGGTCCACTAGTCTGGGCCTTGGACGGAGGGGCCCCTTCTACTCTTCTCGGGTGCCAGCCCCCATGAGTCAGTGGTGCTAGGATAGAGGGGACATTCGTCACTTCCAACTAACTGGTCTTCTGTTCAGCTCGCTCCCAGGAGGATTGTGAGGATCGAGTGAGACAACAATTGTAAAGTACCTACCATGTGCCCGGCACAGAGTAGGTGCTATGTGAATGTTAGCTATCATTATCTTTACCCAGCAGCCCCCGTGTCTGGAGCTTTGTATTTGTATTTTACAGTTAAAAAAATACAGCTGACAAAGCATTTAAATGTTTGTAACAACCTTTGTACCCATTCAGTTTAATTCAGTGGCGTTCACGTCCCTGCCATGTGCCAGTGCCCTGCTGGGTGCTGACAAAACTGAACCCGTCTCTGCCCTCCATAGGCTGGCACTCCACTGGGGAACTGTATGTTTGCAGTGGGAAGGACAGCGTTAAGCTGGTGGTGTTTGTCCTATGGACCCTGGCGGAGCCGCCTGCCATCAATAAATCCATTCTGTCAATAAGGAAACAGCAAAGGCCCAGCTCGCGCTCCGAGAGGACCCATCCACAGCCCCCGGCCAGCGCCTGGCTGGTGCAGCTCGGACCCAGGCTGCCCCCGACTCTTCCGCCATAAAATGCATTATTTCCCAGGGGGCATTCCAACTTGATTGACAATTGTTTGTTCGAGTTGGCGGAATCATCCATGTGTTTGATTGAATTGTTTGGGGACTCGCTGGCATTGTCCAGACCGAACAACTGGGTTAGCTTAGGCGGGTATTTCCTGCTAATTCAGTATGAGCCATGATACTCGAAGAGGTGCCCTGGTGGTCTGCTGTTCATCCGATTTCAGAGAAGGGGGGAGTCCTGGGAATGCAGCGAGCCGTAGCTGGTGTCCTCAAAAGCAATTATTCTTAGTCCGTCCACTTGGAAAACTGACAATACAAGCTTGTGTTGCTCTGGAATGAGGATAAGTGTGTGTGTGAGAGAGAGAGAGATGGGGGGGGGGGGGGACGACAGAGGAAGAACTAGTCCGGCTACACGGTCACCTCTATAGGGTTTTCTGCATCTGAGGATCTCACTATGTCCTTTCACTTCCCTCTGAGCCGGGGGCTCCGTGGGACTTGGGGGCCGCAGCTCGGCACACCTGTACACTGGTGCAGAACCCTGCCCGTCCCTCCCCCACTCCCTATTGTCAGCTCTTCAGCCGAGGCTCTATTTTTAGCTCTCCCCCCTCCCCCCCAGCCACAGGGCTTGCTGGCGACAGACACGGAATGCAGCGCAGCATTTTGGGCTGTTTCTTGATGAGTATTGAATGCTGGGTAGATGCCCTGCTGGAAGAACTACATCCTTTAGCATTCCCAGCGCTTTGCAGACTAATTAGAAATTAGTCAGCAGCCTGTGGGGGTGCTTTTCAGAGAGCCCTGGTGCCTGGGTGACCCCCCTTCTCCCTTGGTATCCTTTGGCGCTTGGGCGACGGCCGCTGAGCTTTGCCCTGCTGGACGCGAGGAGCCCTGCTCGGGGTGCCTCCGTGTGGGAGGCCCTGTGGCCTCGCCCCTCGTGGCTGCAGAAGACAGCGCCTTTGGTATCCTGGGCCCGGGCTGCTCTGAGGCCCTGCCTGGGAGGCCTCTGGTGCTCTGGCTGGTTCTTTGTTTAGCCAACCTTGCGGGAAGCGGCGGGCGGCCTCTGAGGCTCTGGGCACCTGGGTAGCCTTGCCTGTTAGCCACGCCCCCGTGGGCTCTGCTCGAGACCTCACTTCCTGCGCTCCAAAGGCAGCAGCCTCAGCCTGTCACTGAAGGCTGTGGGGCTGGGAGGCCACCGGGGTGACCCGAGAGCTCGGGGAAGGCAGGGGTCCTTGTGCCCTCCACAGCCCGCCTGCTTCCCACCAAGTGGAAAAGTGGATGTCTCCCAAGTGAGCGGAGGTGCTGCAAGGCCCCCCAGCTCAGGACGCTGCCCCCAGTCTGGTGGGGAAACCAGGGCTCATACGAGAGAGGGACAAACAACACAAAGTGAAGCAAGGCAAGCGAGGGTGGCCGTTCCTATTTACCCGAGCTCGCACAAAGAGAAAGGACGGCTCAGCAAACACAAGTGATGAGGAACCTTAGCCAGGTGGTGACCAGTCCCATGTGACATCCAGCCAGAAAAGAACACTTTGTCAGCGGTTGTCACGGAAGGCGGTGGGAAAGAGCATTTGGATTTGCATAAGCAGAACGCGGTGTCCGAGCAGTGGTAGCGCTCGGCCCTGCTGGATCGTGGCGGACCCAGAGATTGTGTCTTGATGAGGGCAGAGCTGATGGACGCAGCCCGGCGCCCACCTTCCCCCCCACCCCACCCCAGTCACGAATCTAATCCTGTGCAGAATGAACTTTTGTCCCTGACGGCTGTGCAGACCACTGCCCTGCGCTCCACCCAGAGCTCAGTTAATTGATGTGTTGGTTCAGAACTTCACTTGTCCGGGTTCATGGGACTAACCAGTGAGACCAGAAGCCAGCTTTTCTACAGCTCCCCTACCAGCAGGGTAGGCTAGAGTCGGTCCAGTCCTGCAGCTGGGTTGTGCTGGACCTGGGCCCATCTCTTCCCTGCCCCCCTCTGCCTGCCTGCTCCCTCTTCCCCATCCATAGCACTCCTCCTCCCTCTCCCTTCCAGTTGGGACACATTCTACTTCCTATTTGGGGGGTGTGAGGCAACTGGGGTTAAGTGACTTGCCCAAAGTCAACACAGCTAGTAAGGCTTAAGTGTCTGTGGATTTGAACCCAGGTTCCTCCTGATTCCAAGGCTGAGTCCTTCCTCTGCTTCTGTACCTATTTTGTTTTTATCTGTGGACTTATTTCCCCACAATAGACCATAAACTCCTTAAGGTCAAGAACTATTTCATTTTGTACCATACCTGGCACATACCTTAATACATATTCATTGACCAATGAATGGACTTTAGTGGATAAGATATAGAGGTCAGAGCGTAGTTAGGCACTGTATTCCTCACGGTTATTCAGATGCTTTAGATCTCTGATCCCCGTGATAAGATATATCTCTAATTATTCTGGCACTGTCTTAGGAAGAGCAGCTTCTCATGGCATTAATTTTTTCTTCACTGAATCTCAAATATCAGCCTTAATCAGTTCACTCTTAATTGGGGGAGAGAGACAGCACATCAAAGAATTCAGCTGCTGGGTGGGTGAAAAGTCCCAGAACTCCTAGGAGTGAGGTAGGAGAGTAGATGGGAACGGGCAGGATTTCTTGGGGGCACGAAGAGGCTATGGACAAAGGACACAGGTCTGGGGGGCACTGTGCTCTGGGGGGGCACTGTGCCTGGGCAGCTGCGAGATAAGGAAGATGCCGAGTCCTAGTGGTCTTACACACCTCTCTCTGGAAGGAGTAGAGTTGTTGGTTCCCATCATCATCCTATCCCAAGTAGTATCTGTCTGACTGGCAGCCCCACGGGGCAAAGGAAGAACCAAGAACTCCCCCCTCCACCTCTGGGAGGGCATAAAGGTGACATGAATCCCTCTGAATGACGTGCCGAAGATGAAATCTGTTCTTTCCTCCAGGACAGCTGGGGTCATTGGTTTGGCGTGCCTACCTAGCATAGCCTCTGCATCCATTTCCTTCTTTGGCTGAGCTAAAATGACCCCTGGGAGCAGTTAAATTGCTGACTAATGGAAGAATTGTGCAGTGGTCTCGGCAAGGCTTTGTTCCTCAGAAAGTTCGGTGAGCTGCTTCGGGTAGCTTTGCCATTTCCGATAGAGGCTTTATGCTGTGCTCTCGCGACCATCTGCCAACCCGCAGATAGGAGTCATCTGCTTAATATTTGCCTCTGTTGGCCCATCATGGAATGGTTACTCTTTTCTCAGTTTTGATGTGGAAGCAAGTCCATCCCGTGATGAGGGATGAGTGACCACTTGCTCTCGTTTTCCAGCCCCACAGCTCACTGTGTGATTGATCAGTGCTCAGTTGAGTCCTGACGGCCCGTGATTTCCACTCCACTTGAAAATCAAACGCGGGGGTGGGGTGAGATGGGGGTAGATAACGGGACACGGGCACTGACTGAGTCATAAACTAGAGGAGGTGAAGAAGCTGAAACAGATAAATTGGTCCTCCCTCTACCCATAATACCTCACCCAAACTGGGGTGAATTTCTGCTGCCCTAGATAAGGCTCAATGAAATTTATGGGGAAGGCGGTGCCTGTTGGGGAGGAGGCAGGAAGGCCAGGCCCTTGAGGATCATGGGCTTTGGGGTATGCTGAGGAAAGAGACGGTTTGCAAGTGCCCGGCACATTTCCCACAAGCACTCTCACAAACGAGCACTGTGGCAGTTGTCGGTGTCCATGGCGAGTGTTTGCCGAGCACCTGGTGGGGAGGGATGTCCCCAGTGAGGACAAAAACGCCATCGATCGAGACCCAGCCCCCAAGGATCTCACAGAGAGCAACACAAGCAAATGCGGAGCCCGAGCAGGATGGGCAGTGGAGAACTAGAGACTGCTCCTGTCTCTAGGGCCCTGGTCCAGGATGTGGTCCCTGAACCAAGGACTAGAGGGAGCCAGGGAGGAGAGCCCCCAACCACAGTAGGTGGATCAGAGTGGCAGGGCAGGTTTGGAGAATCTCTGGCTCCAGCCTCACCCGGGAGTTGGTGAGGAAACCTCTCAAGCTGTTGGAACTCCATGGGGGCCCTCAAAGCGGTAGTCTGGAAGCTGTGGGAAGGGGCAGATAGGAGACAGGAGGCAAGTAGCTTCCCTGATCCTGCTTAATTTGAGCACCTCCTTCTATGGATTATTTGTAGTTTATCCTGTATCTAGCTCGTTTGTATTATGTAATCATCCATGTGTGGTTTCTCCCATCGAACTGTGAGCTTCCTGAGGTCAGGGACCATCTTTTGCTTTTCTTTGTATTCCTAGAGCTTAACACAGTACCTGACATATACAGTAGGTGCTTAATAAAAGCTTACTGACCGGTGGTGACAAACACATCTCTCTCATCCAGTCCCATCTCTAAGGTGTGAAAAACAAGCCATGGGGGGGGGGGGGGTCATTGAATCTGGGTGGTGAGCCTCAGGGCTTCTGTCTGTGCTGACAAAAAAATCACTTAGTGAATTACAGGGGCAGAAAAATGCTTCTTACACTACTCCCAAGATAACACAATAAACAGGTGCTGGTGCTGAGCTGCATCCCAAGCTTCTTTGCTCTGGGATTGTCTCAAAAAGCTACACATGGGAAATCTTGCCACCACTGCCCATCTCTAAGAGTCATGGGAGCATGGCCATGTGTCATTCCTGAACCTGCACCATTTATGGCATCCTGGACTAGTGTAGCAATAACAGTGAGCTCAGAATCATGTTTCTAAACGTGTAAAATGAACAAAGAAAGATTACAAAAGAAGCCAATCCTGTGGAAATGCAGTCTTCAAAATGTTAGATAAAAGCCGTTCGTGGGTCCCCCGTTACAATCTCCTGCCTAGACCCTTTTACAGACAGGAAACCATTGGGCCCGCAAGGTTGTTGTTTAACTGCAAAAATAGACCTCGAAAATACTTGGGAGTGTGTCCTGTGTAAGTCCTGTGCTCTGTGGTCAGCTCTTCCAAGTCATCTCTCCTCTGGTCGCAAGAATCTTCACATTGATGGAGTCCTTTCACCTCACCCTTCTCACTGTATCCTCCAAGAGAGGGCAGGGCTTCCAATAGCTGCTGTGCCCGGGTAGGAAAAGCAGCTGGTTTCTGGTGAATGCTGAAGGCTGAAAGCCCAAGGGGCCTGTCCCCCTGACAGCCGCTCCTTTGGAGCGGGAAGGGCACCCCCACGTGAGGAGGGGCTCCGGGAGCTGAGAAGGTACTAGGAGAACTTTGCAGAGGGGCACCGGGCTGTCTCGGATGGCATTTGCCAAGCACTTCCTGCATGCTCTTTCATTGATCCTTCTCTCATGCCAGGAATGCCCTCATTCCCATGACCCTCAGCTTCAATCAGTACAAATGCCCTCCTCGCGTTATTGCCTTCTGTTTACTGTCGGTCAAATCCCTGGCAAAGACGTGACTGTAGAACAGTTTTTATCTGGATAGCTCTAGTATATGGTAAGAAGAGAAGAGTTTGGAGTCAGATGGTGCTGGGGCCTTGAGGTGCTCCGTGCAGCCTTGAGCTTCTAGGACAATCCTGGGCTCCCAGTGTCTACCAGAGGGTCCATGTGATGGCCAGAGTGCAGCCGGTGGGGGTAGACTGGGCGTGTGCTGTTGGCGTATACTGGATTTCAGCAGCAGCGTCTTTATTAGTGTTTTCCTTCTAAATGCATTTAATTCTTAGTTTTATTTTGGAGTCTTTGAAGTTGGATTAGCAGAGCCCTCACCGTGGCACGTAGGACCATTTTATTTTCGGGACCGTACTTTTAGGCATTCAGCAAGAGAAGGAGAAGACCCCTCGGGAGGGGTATTTATGACTCTCAGCTATGATCTCACTCCGAGATTTCCGGCTGCTCCCCACAAGAGGTTGCCATTTTCAGACCGTGTTTCCATAGGAACTGCCGTAGAGCTAATTGATCCAGATGCACACCACCCGGGATGGTGGTACTGTGCCGTGGCAAGTGTCCCTCCAGCCACTGTGATCGAGAGCCAGGGCACAGAGCCTGCTTGAAGGGCTTCCTTGGCCAAACCGTGCCAGAGATGTCCCTGGCAGATGTCTGTAAAAGCCGAAGTTTGCATAGACAGTGGTGACTGGAGGCAGCCAAGTGGTACTGGGAGGTTCGGATGTGGAGCAGCTGCATTGGGGCATTTACAGGCCACTTCCCCTGCATGCAGCGAGCACACTGGGCTGCATTCGATAGCCCCAATAATCTGTACCTGTCTTCCTCATATTCATTATTGTCCAGAGGCCCCTTAGGTTTCCTCTTATAGACTCAGGCGAGGTTACTCTGCATGGTTTCACTAATTAAGAAAGCCTGGGTCCCTCAGGCTTACAGGAAATTGTTGTTCCACTGCTGGAAACCCTCATTGCACTAGACATTCATTAATTACAAAAAGGACAAGCTATTGATTTTACTAAGAGTGGAATTTTGTCACTTGCTGTATGGGCCAAGTTCTCAATGTGTGTTCTCAAAAGCACAGAAAATGGAAAATCTAAAACATTTGGTTTGTGATGGTAAGATTGGAAAAGCACAGATTTCCCCCTCCAGTGGAAGAGTGCCCAGAAGACAGCAGCTTGGAGATGGAGGAGAGGGAGGAAAAAAGGAGGAGGGGAGGAAGGGAGGGAGAGGGGAAGGGAGGAAAGAAAGAGGGGTGGAAGAAGGAAGTAAAGAAAGGGAAGAGAGGAAAGGAAGAGGGGAAGAAGAAAGGAAGGAAAAGAACACGGAAGGAGGGAGGAAGCAAGAAAGGGGGAATGGAGGAAGGAAGAAAGAAGAGAGATAGGAAAAAAACCAAGGGAGGAAGAGAGGGAAAAAAAGAGTGAGGGAAGAAAGGAAAGAAGAGAAGGAAGGAAAAGGAGGGAGTTAGAAGGAAGGAGGGAGAGAAAGAAAGGAAGGAAAAGAGCAAAAGAGGGAAGAGGGGATGAAGAAAGATAGTGGTACAAGGAAAGAGGGAGGGGAGAGGGAAGGAAGAAGGAAAGGGAGGAATGAGGGAGGAAGACATCTAGGGAACCACAACGTAACTAAGGGAAAAGGAAGCATACATGTCTAAGGGGAAGGCAGAAGTGGGCTACTCAAATTGTGTTTCCAAGTCTCTTTCAGGGAACCTGGGCAAGTCCCTCTGGCCAACATTTAGTTTCTCATCCCAAGCAGCAAACCCAGCAAGTCACTTCAAAGCAAGCTAGGCAGATTCCCATACTGTCAGGTCAGCAAATGAGCCCTGACATTTATGTGTTTAAGCACCTTTGTTTCCCAAGAGCTTTCAACTATATGATTCCATTTGATTCTGAACCAACCACGCAGTGGAGGTAGTTGGGAAAGACATTATTCCTCCTTTAAAGATGAAGGAAAGGGCCTGCAGCCAGGTTACCTGCCTAGTCTGGGGTCAGCAGTGAGTCCAGTGGCAAAGCTGGGCCTGAAGCAGGATCTCTGGCTGCCCCTTGGATCTGTCCTGGGCCGCCCTTGTGGGCTTTCTTGTAGGCCACAAGACACTCGTCTAACACCACATTCTGCCTGCCATTAGTGCTTAGAGATGGCTGGCTTCGTTTTCTCTGATGTCCAGGTTGTGGGTTCTCCTGTAAGCCAGCTTTTCTGCCCTCCCCCAGGCTGTTAAGAGAAGTTTGTGCCCCAAGAAGGAAGGCCGACTCTGTAGACACAGATTTATTGTCGGCACCCACCTCTGGCACTTGGAAAAAAATCTTAACTCCTCCAAAAGGATGCTTTACTCCCCCCGCCCTCCTGCCACTTATTTATTTTTTGTGTGTTTGTTTAGCAGGGAGGAGGAAATGGAAATTTAGGGAGACATCTGGGGTGTGGGGGTGTGTGACATGCCAGTTAGCCATCTGTTTCATTATGTTAAATCCAAAGCAAGCTGTAAAACGGGGGTTCCACTTAGTCATTCGAATAATGGGGGGGAAATATATTTGAACTAATAGCCCTAGACTGCTTAATCCCTGCTAACTCCCTGTTTGCTCTTGGAGCTACAGAGAGGCTGCCTCTGGCAGAGCTGGAGCAGAGATCTCCTGGCTAGTAGGTGACAAACACAACTTTCTTACTCTTGCTGTTACTTGAGATGAATTTCCCCTCTGTTGATGAACCTTGAGGTGAATCTTTTCTAGAGAAACATCCTTCCTCCCCCAACGTTGGGTTTGTGATGGAATACCAGAAACCTCTCATTTTTTTTCTTTTTTTTTTTTTCCCCCCTGAGGCTGGGGTTAAGTGACTTGCCCAGGGTCACACAGCTAGGAAGTGTTAAGTGTCTGAGACCAGGTTTGAACTTGGGTCCTCCTGAATTCAAGGCTGGTGCTCTATCCCCTGTGCCACCTAGCTGCCCCAACCTCTCGTTTTCTAGGGGCCAGTGTGGTTCAGTGGCAAGATTGCCTTAGACCCCAGATTGACTTGAGACAAGTCCCAAATGAAGGGGGCTGGCCTCCAAGACTCTTGAGGTCCTTTTGCGGTAAACACCATGTTTCTATGATTTGGATCCTTTCCTTGAAGCCCTGAATTGTTTGTTAGTGGAAGGCTGGTACCGTGGCCCGTGGCTTAACAGCTTCGGTCACAGAGGCAGATTTGGTAACTTCTGTCCCCGGGCGATTGCTCAATTCTGTTGCTGTGTGTTTGACATGTGACAAGTAAGTATTGGAGATTGATGTATTTTCTATACAAGTCCTGCCAGGCTTGTTGGAATACGCCTTCAGCTGGCCCTTTCAGGCCCCTTCGCTTCTCTTCCTTTGCCCTTAGGCTCAGGCATTAATTCCTTCTGGCCTGAGCTGGCTCACACCCTTGCGTCAGTGGTAGCAGATTCTCTGTGTGATATTCCAATTTTATGGTCTTCTATGATTTATGGTCTTCTCTCTTGGCCCTCCCTTTTTTTGCCCTTATTTTGCCTGCCCTAATTTTGTTTGTGCCCTAAATTACCTGCTGTGTCAATGATTGACATATAGACTTGGCTCTTTTGGGTTGGTCTTGACAATCGTGTTATAAACCCCTATTTTCTCACCACCAAGCAAGCCAAGACCTCATAGATGGATGGCTCAGCCGCAGGGGATTGGCCCTCCGCTTAGAGCCGTGGAGAAGTCTACGATGTTTAAATACTGTCTTAATGTATATAGTAGCGCCTAACATGGAGACATGCGTCGGGTAGGCGCTCAATACATTTTTGTTGACAATAATGAGGCAAAATATTGTTCGTCTTTCTGTCTGGGCGTTCTCTCAAAATGTGGAGCTTCAGGAAAATGCCACAAGTTTTCCAAGATGCCACCATGCTTGGAAAGGAGAAGAAAATTTGAAAACTCCATTTGGCTCCTTTTCTACCAGGTTTTAGGCTGCTTCCTCGGCCAGAGCTTTTCTGGACTGCTTCCTGCATATTCATGATTAAGAATTATTAGTTGTGTCTCAGGGTAGCTCCTGGCTGATGGCTCCGGTCCAGAACGTCAAGGAGAAGTGTAAGAAACCTCCCTGAGAAGTCTCTAGTTAGTGTCTCTCGTTCTGACTAATGCCGGACTCTGGCAGCGACTGCAGGAATCTCGCTGGTGCTTGGGATTCAGCCTCCTTTTGCCAGAAGCGTGGGAACGAGGAGCTTCTGTCTCCGTCTGTGTGTTCTCCTTCGCCGGGCTCTTCGTTCCTCAAACGCTGCGATGTTGGCAGCACAAAGCAGTGGCTCCTGTCGGGACTCTCACCTTATTTTTAACAATCTGAAAATGGAGCCAGAACCTGGCTTGGGAGCTTCCTTATTTTGGTCACTTTAATTCTCCAGACTTCATGGAGACCACGTAGGCTGTAGTCCTGCCCGGCCAGGAAGCTTTGTCCAAAGTCACCTGGTCCTCCGGCTGTTTATCGGGCTCCCCGGTGGTTGGTGTTCAAAGCTCCTGGCCCCCTGAGCCCTGCCTTCCCCTCTGCTCCCTCCTCACCTGCAGCTCTCAGCATCTCTGGCCCCTGCCTTCTGCAGGAACCGTTTCCCAGGCCCTGTTATTGGTCCCTGCTGAGAGAACCTGGATCTGGTGTGCATCTGGCCTCTGCCGTCTCCACCACTAGGCTAGAAGTGAGTGGAGAGTCTGGGGCAGGTTTCCCAGAGTTCCATATGGTGCTTAGATTGATTGGCAGGCTTAAGGAGAACGTGGCTGCTTAAGCTTCCACTCAGAAGGCCTTTTCACCCAAAAATTTGGGAAATTTGGTTTGACGTTATTGAAGATCTTGTGGGCAGGAGAGAGAGCCCGTTCCACATCAGTCCTCATAGTTGTAAAGGCAGAAGGGTTCTCTCGTCAAGCCCAAATGCCCCCCTCCTGGTCTGGTGGTCCTCTGTGGCAACCCTTCCTGTATCCTTCCACTGGCCAAGTGTTCATGGCATGGTTTGGAGCCCCAGACCCTCCCACACAGATGGAGCCTTGGAGGAGACCACAATCGCATCGCTTTTCACTCCTAGAGCTGCTTGTTTCCTATTACCAAGTGGACTGAGAGGGAGAGACAGAATGAGATCCATGTCTTCTGATGGGCCGACCGAGGAGATTGGGTCTGTTGGGAGGTGTTTATTTTAAGGAGGAGGAATTGAGAAGGAGAAAGCAAAAAAAAAAGAGGACCTGGGCACAGAAGGAGGCTAGTATGAATTAGATAGAGGCAGGTAGGATGGCTTTGGAAGTCAAGAGTTGAATTGGCTCACTATCAAAAAAGAGAGATTTGCAGTTTCATGTAAAATCCCCTTTTCCGTGTGGCAGCCAGGTGGATATAATTTGGGCTCGGAAAGACCTGAGTTTGAATCCTGCCTTGAGACTTCCTAGCTCTTAGCCCTAGATGAGTTCCTTTATCTCTCTTTCTACCTCAGTTTGCTCAGCTGTAAAATAGGATGGATAATAAGAGCACTTCCCTTCCACATTGTGATGGTTCTCATCACCAACTTTCATTTAGTTCATTGAAAACAGTAATTATAAAGTGCTTTGCAAATCTTAATATATTATAGATACAAAAAAAAATTTAAGTGCTATATAAATGTTAGCTGTTGTATTTTGGTATTTATTAACATTCATAATTTTGTAAAATTTAATTTTAAAACAATTTTTAAAACCATCATGGATAATTATCTTTGCCTTTCTCTACCTGATATTGTCCTATGTTCACAACCACAGTAATCATAGTCGGCAGTTGTGTAATACCCACTATGTGCCAGGCACTGTGCTCAGTGCTTTACAAATACCTCATTCACAGCAGCTCTGGGAGCGAGGTGCCATTATCATCCCCATTGAACAATTGAGGCAAGCGGCAGTTCAATGATTCGCCCAGAGTCACAGAACTAGGAGGTGTCTGAAGCTGGATTTGCATTCAATCTTTCTGGGCTCCTACACCTTGTAGCCACCCTTTGTCACCCTCAAACAAGGACAAAAATGTACTTGTTTGCTTGGCTTTGCTTGGCTTTTTGGAACTATCATGGAAACGCCGGTACTCTTTTCCACTTCTTCACAAATAACAGTTCCTCAAGAGCGGGATAGATTTTTCCTTTTGTATCTTCAGTGCTTTGTATATACCAAGCACTTAATACTTGCTTTTTCATTCATTCAGAGAAGATCTGGTTTCTTAATTTTGTCATAGTCATTCTAGCCTCAACCTGGTCCTCTTTGCCATATGCTGAAACCCGGACCTCTTGGATCCTGGGCCAGATTGAAGAAAACTCACCTTTTTCTGTTCCTTGGTGAACCCAGAGGGAAAGGATTATGGAACGCTGGGTTGGGACATTGCAGTTGGGGGAGTTTACGAGGTGCCTACTTTGTTCTTTGTTGTGGCAGTTACAGAGGTCAGGATGGTCCAACCCCCTGGTAGGGCCACGGCCAGGCTGGGCATCCCTGCCAAGCTAGCAGAAACCGGCCGATCTTGGTCTCTGTTCTTTTCTCTCAAATTGGAGGCAGAGCCTTCCGGACTCTACTACCGAATGAAACCGTTCCACTGCTTAGGGGCTAGGAGACGCAGGAATAACCTCTGGCCTCTAATTTCTAATTTTTATTCATCATAATAATGTTGGTTAAAATGGCATCAAGTTCCAACAAGCTAAGCATAGAGATGTGCTCTGTTTCAGCCCCCAGCAGGTTAAACCCCAGTTTCATCATGGTGTAGGGAACAAGATTTCGGGGGTGATTCTGAGAAGTCCCTCTGCAGCCTCAATGCCCCGGGGAAGAGCCTGTTCTCCCTTTTCATCCTGGTCCTCATATGGGGGAGCTCTGAGCTCTGTTGTCATGGGGCAGAAAATGGTCATGGACAGAGATTGTGACCCAGCCCGCTCCCCCTAAGCTTTGGGCTTTAGCACCAGGTCATTCGGACCCATCCGATCCGGGTGTATTAGGTGCAAATGCACGTGACAGTCCCTGATATCAGACCCTCCTGAAGACGGAATTGAAAGCTGTTTAAGGGGGGCAGCTAGGTGGCGCAGTGGATAGAGCACCAGCCCTGAATTCAGGAGGACCCGAATTCAAATTTGGTCTCAGATACTTAACACTTCCTAGCTGTGTGACCCTGGGCAAGTCACTTAACTCCAGCCTCAGGGAAAAAAAAGAAAAAGAAAAAAAGAAAAAGCTATTTAAGGTCATTTGGGGTGGCTTTTTGCAGTTCCTGGGAAATGCAACCTCAAGCGAGTGTTTGCTCTGTGGGTTTTGTGCACATTTGTGAATATGCCGGGGATGTTTTAAATGCAGGGTTTTGTTTTTTTTTTTTTCCTGGCAGCAATTTAGTTATTAACATATTTGGAGGAGGAAGAGAATTAAAAAACATTTGTCAGGCCCAGCCAGCACATGGAGCTTCCTGACACTGGCCCTGTGGTGGGCAGACAGGCTGTGGTGCACATTTTTCCTTCTGATTCTCATCATCCAGTTTCCATTGTACTTTTTGCATCAGAATCTTGGCCAGCGTGAAATCCAAGGTTTGCAGACCTTCAGGGAGCTGGAGCACGTGATGACATAGGTCAGATACTAAAGGCCATAGTGGGTACCAGGGGGAAGAATGGGGAGCGTTGGTTGCTAATCAGAGAGCACACAGATGCTCTTTCCCCGAGGGCTTGTCCATCACCCTTTGGTAAAGTGGGCCTGCCTTCAATCCATTCTTCCCATCCTAGATGGGAAAGTTTGTTTTTTCTGGCCTTCCAAATATTTTCTATGTAAATCCTCAATGGATGATGCAGATTATAGTGAAACACAGCCAAGGTGGCTCCTTGTCAAAGGCCGGCTAACCATTTGGGGCCATAGTGATAGGAATGATAACTCCCCCATCATCACTCCTCCCCCCCCAAGGGAGTGTCTTACCCTTGCCGAGGTCTTACTGCAGGGAAGGAAGGGTCAATTTTGATTAAATTAGCGCTTCATCTCCTCAGAAGGTAATCTAGGCCCATGTTTTATGTCATCTGGACAGGACAGCAGTCCTCACATCTGGATAGGGTTGGAGCCTGCAGATGTTTCCTGGAAATGCATCTGCTTTGTTTCTTTGCTGGGCTTGCAGCATTTCAGATGCAAGAAAAAGCCCGGCACAAGCTCATTAATGCCGACCCAGCCAGCAGGGGAGTCTGTCTAGTAGTGTGCGGCTGAGTGAGGACTCTGTTTACTCATTTGAACGTTAAGGGACAAGAAGAGATTTGATCTTTACTCCCTGAGATTTTTATCTCCTTAGATCCTGATCCCCACCCCCATTCTCTCTGCAAAATCAAAGCTGCTCCTCGAACCAGGCGTTCCCCACCTGGAGTTTCCTTCCAGGATGAATCCATGCTGTTTCTTCCTGTTACTGCTTGTAAATGTTTTTTTTTTTTCCCCTTCCTAATTCAGATTTTCATCCTGTAGAGAAGTCACCTTCACCTGCTTCCCATGAGCTTCCCTCCTTTAATGTATGTGAATAGAGTTGGAAATGAGAAGGGAAGTAGAGAAATAGCATTTTTTAAGTGAGCAGCGACTTTTATCCTCTTCAGCCCAAGTTTACATCTGTGCCAGGATATGCTTAGGGAATGAATACCTTACTGAAAATCCAGGATTTGTGGTTGCTGTTATTGTATTAATATCACATATTATATGTATGATATATAATATACCCACTGTGTGCCAGATTATGTGCTTTACAAATATTCTCATTTTATTCTCACAGCAACAATGGGAAGTAGATACCAGAATTATTCCCACTTAATAAATGAAGTAATAAGCAGGACAAGCAGTGGTCAAGTGACTTGCCTGGAATGACACAGCTAATAAGTATTTGAGGCCAAATGTGAATTTGGATTTGAATTCCAAACTCATTCCACTCTGCCCCTGGGCTGCCTTTATTTATAAAGACACTTTCAAGATATCCTGGGCAGTTGTGCCAGCCTGACATCAGAGCAAAAAGAAGCTTTTAGCAGGGACATAAACCCGTAATCGATCTTCCTCCTCTTATCCTCTCTTAGCTCTGGAAACACCAGGCACAGGGTATCTGTAGACACAGCAAAGCCGAGCTATTTGCAAACTGGTCAAGTAAAGTGTGCTGTTTATTACGGTTCTGGAATAGCTCTGCCTATGTGTTTTATAGATCATCGGTTATACCCCTGTTACACTCTATTCTCCAGGGCATAGGGAAGGGTTGTGCGGCTGTTTTTCCATATGTCTGTGTAGAAATAGGCAGTGTCGGCCCCATGAAGCCCGCTCAAATGGATGAGAACTTCTAGGGAACCTTGAGTTTTTGGAGAAAAAGTGTAATAGCAAAAGGTTGTGTGCTCAACTTAATAC